>NC_135537.1:121672952-122002945 GCF_045843805.1 Urocitellus parryii | reverse complement strand
GAAAGTGTCCTTAAGGAACTGTTTCCTCCTGAAGCACTGAAATGTTTTCCAATCACAACAATCTTTTCCACGCTTCCCAGTCCAACGGCTTGTTTTTTCAGGCCTCTGATAGTGAAAAACTAGAATAGTCTGGCATTAACATGCAAATCAGATAAACGGCTTGCCATTTTCCCCTGAGAGTTCCCTTGGGAACCCTGAGCACTTTATTAAGAAGAAATTTTCTTCCCAGTTTATTCCCAGTAACGGTAGGTTTGCTGTATTCCTGAGGACCAGTTAAGTCATTACAGCTTCTGTTACATCAGTGACTAAAATCTCAAACATCTTTTTCTGTTAAAAAGAAATATTTAATTTTTGTTTCAACAAATTAGAAGTTAGACATTTTGCTCAAGATTCTTTAAATTATAGCTTCTAACACCATTTTGTGGTAGCTCCATCCTTCCCACCACCCCTAAACACAATGAAGTTCTATTACAAGTCCAAAAATAAAAGGGAAGAAGACGGAAGTAAACTCAAATAAACTAATTTGTGCTTACAGAGGAGTGTGTGTGTGTGTGTGTGTGTGTGTGTAGCAGAGTACACCAGAAATTCTTGACCTTGTGGTCCATTCTTGTGTTTCAGGGTCTCCTTCATCCCTGCAAGTTCTGGGCTCAGATTTTGTAACTAAGGCCACTAACTCTACCTATATTCTGTTCTACCCCTAGCTGCAGCAGCTCTTGATAAAAATGGTTTTATGGCTGTAGCATAAGACTTCAAGCAGTTGGCTAATTACTGGAGAAATAAAGGATATTGCCAGATTGACTGTCCTGTCTATAGATATGTTAGCCTCAAGAAAGAGGATGACCAGTTCTTCACGCTCACAAATCCTTCTAATGTGGAAGCCAGACAAAGTTCAAAGTGGAACCCACAATGTTGAGAAGCAAACCCTTACTTCAAGACTCTTGCGTGACACTGAGACCTGTCGGCAGAATTTTAGGAATTTTCTGTACCCAGACCTGGCTGGTCCTCGAAAGGCATTGAGTCAACTCCGAGAGCTCTGCCTTAAGTGGTTGAGGCCTGAGATTCACTCAAAGGAACAAATCTTGGAGCTACTGGTGCTGGAGCAGTTCCTAACCATCCTGCCTGGGGAGGTTAGGACTTGGGTAAAGTCCCAGTATCCAGAGAGCAGCGAGGAAGTGGTGACTCTGGTAGAGGATTTGACTCAGATTCTAGAAGAGGAAGGTGAGAATTGTAGAGCAGAGAGGGGAGGAATCCCTGGGTGGTTAGAGAAGACAATTAGTACTTCTGAGAATAGCTCCTTTAAAGAAATTGGAGAGAAAAAAGATAATTGAGTTAAGGAGTGAGAACAGGCTTTAACATGAGCTCCATCCTACATAGTGTTCCCCCTCAAGATTGCTTAAACCAGACACACAATATCTAAAGCCAGAGGAGAAGTTTCGGGAGAGATTCACTTGACACAACCAAATTAACCTCTGTATGAATCTCCAGAAAGGTAACTCGAAGAGGTTTATACCACTCTACTAATAAATCACTTGCACTGTGATTTCCAGAAAGATAGAAATTCCAAAGAATATTCTCATCTTAAGAAAGAGACAGTTCACACATTTTAGATCAAATAAGGATTTAGTAGAAAATACTGAATTTTCTACATACACTTAACAGTCCCAGAGCAGACTTGTTTTTGAACTCTGCATTGATGTCTTAGGACAAGTGATTGGCCCTTCCCTCTGACTTTGAAGTATGAGTGCTTTTTCAACTTTCTGTTCACTTCTCATTTTAAGAAAAGTCTAGGGCTGGGGTTGTACCTCAGTAGTGGAGCACTTGCCTTGCACATGTGAGGCACTGGGTTCAGTCCTCAGCATCACATAAAAATAAATAAAATTCTTTTAAAAAGAAAAGTCTAAGCATCTAGCCAGGCACACTGACCCATACCTATGATCCCAGCTACTCCAGAGTTTGAAGCAAGAGGATCATAAGTTTAAGGCCAGCCTCTGCAATTTAGCAAGATTCTCAAAATAAAACTTTATAAAGGCTGGCATGGAGCTCAGTGGCAGAGTATTTACCTAGCATGTGTGAGTCCCTGGGTTAAAAGAGAGTCCCATTAAAAGTGAATAGTGTAGGCATGTATTTGGTGAAGGATTTCCTAGGCTATTTGAACAGGGCTAATATCCATAATGGTTTCTTTCTCTTTCATAGTTCCTCAGAACGCTGCTCTTTCCCAGGTGATTCAAGAGGAAGATCCCAGAGGAAGGCATGCTTTCGAGGCAGGGTGGCTCAATGACTTGGTAACCAAAGTGAGTTTAAGTTTCTTTTGTGATTTTAAAGTGCCTTCTTAGTATGAGAGAGCATTTTTTGTTGTGAATCCTACTCGATAGCTGGTGAACCCTCAAAAGCCCTAACTACTAGGACCTAAACCTGAGTTTCTCTCCTTCATTACCTTGAACTGTTCAGTAAATGTGCTCGATTTCCCTTAATATGCCTTTCCTCACTCCTTGACTTTTAAGTTAGTAATACTGTATAGAGGTTAAGAGATTAACCTACATGGTCAGGTGGAATCCAGGTTTTGGTTCCTGGCTCTGCCATTGAATTCATGATTTTGGAATAAGATATTTACCCACTTAGTCTAAGTTACTCATTTTCAATATGTAGAATTTACCTCTTAAGATTGTAAGAATAAAACATTATGAGACTTTTGGCTACCCTTTACTACCATTTATTAAGTGATTAATAAATAATATTTGCTAATATTATTTTTCCTCATTAACAAGTAATTAAAGGCTGTGTGCATTCTGTGATCTTGATCATGAGAGGTATTACACTAAGGAATAGCAAGTTAGGCCACCTTAAGAGAAAGACTTATTGGGAAAATATACATGGCCTATAATTAAAAAACCTTGGACAATCAAATTAAAATGATTATTTATAGATGATGTGAACATTTACCTAGAGAACTAAGAAAATCAAGGGAAAAACTGTTAGAAACAGTAGTTGAAAATTTGAGTAAATGACTGCCACAGAAAGTAACATGCAAAAATGTATCCCTCTTTTACATACACATAAAAACCAGATGACAAAATTTTAAAAAATCTAAAACTAAGCATAGTATAAATTTTGCATCTTTCATATTATATGCATCTTATAAGACATAAAAGAAACTATAATCACTTCTTTCTCAATTATAAATTTAATGTGACTTTAATATCTCAAAGTGATTTTTTAGTGTGTGTTAATTATTTGAAAAAAATAATAGGTAACAGTAATCAAGAAATATTTTTAACAAAAATTTTTTAAGAAGGGAGCAAAAAGGGATACTAACCTTCCCGAACTGAGAGATGCATCTAAAAGTGCAGTGATTCAACAGTGTGGTTGTTGGTTTCAGTTTTATTTTTTAAAAGAACATTACATTTATATTATAGAACATATAAATGTGGTTTTTATTTTTTAGTTGTAGATGACCTTTATTTTATTTTTTTTTATTTTCATATGGTACCAAGGATCGAACCCAGTGCCTCATGCATGCTAGGCAAGCACTCTACCACTGAGCCACAACCCCACAACCCACAACCAACATGTTTATTATAACATGTTGAATTTATTCTTAGGATAAAACTTGAAAATCATTTAACTCTGTGTCATATGTATTTAAAATTCAAAACCTCTTTCTCCTCATTTTTCTTCCTCTTTTTTTGGGGGTGGGGTGGGGGGCAGTGAGTGTGAGTGGTGCTGGGGATCAAACCCCAGGGACTTGAGCATGCTAGGCAAGTGCTGTCTGCACCACCGACTATATCCCTTGGCCTACCCTTTTTCTTTAAAACGAAAACCATCAGTGTGTACTCTAGTACTAATTGAAAACAAGAAATTTTCCTTTATTTTTAAACTTCTCATTAGGGCCCTTGAAGGATGCTGTGGACTATACATTAGGTGAAGGTTTTGACTAGACAAACTTTTAGAGTCCTAAAATTTAATATTCTTGATCCCCTATTCCCACCACCACATGCATACCCAGTCTTTCCATTAGTTCTTGAGCCAAGTTAAGTTGTATTTGATATTTTAGGAATCAATGACATTCAAAGATGTGGCTGTAGACATCACCCAAGAGGACTGGGAGCTAATGCGTCCTGTACAGAAGGAATTGTACAAGACGGTGACATTACAAAACTATTGGAACATGGTTTCTCTAGGTAAGGATTGTCCACACCTCTCCTCCCAGTGTTCCCCCCGAGTTATGTTTCTGCCCCTAGTCATTAAGAAGGCTCTGAAGTACTTGGCTAAAAATAAGGTCTAGAGATGAGTGTTTCATCTCATTCAGGCACAGAAATGACTGTGTTGTTCCTTTTCCCAAATAAAAGATAACTAATGAAAGTTTTTTTTTTTTTTTAAGAGAGAGAGAGAGAGAGAGAATTTTTAATATTTATTTTTTAGTTCTCGGCGGACACAACATCTTTGTTGGTATGTGGTGCTGAGGATCGAACCCGGGCCGCACGCATGCCAGGCGAGCGCGCTACCGCTTGAGCCACATCCCCAGCCCTACTAATGAAAGTTTTAATGCACAATTTCATAGTGCTGCCACTTGACGGCTACTCAACACTGTCTTGCCCATTCTCTACTGCTCAAAGGAAAGAATTCTTCCGTAGGATCTCCAGACATACATTCTCTTGGGTAGCAGGAAATTTTTAATCCTTGCTCTGAAAACGATGAGACCTAAGTATCTTACTAAATCATGTCCCTGAACTGTTATTTTCCTATAGAAGTTTTAGTAGAAGTCAGGTAATACATTTTTTACAGCTATTTATTGTCCAGGATAAAATTCATTATGCTCCTCCTGAACAGGACTGACCGTCTACAGACCAACTGTGATTCCCATATTGGAAGAACCATGGATGGTGATAAAAGAAATTTTAGAAGGCCCTAGTCCAGGTAAGAGAAAAGCCAGCACATGGGCTTCTTTGCACTTAATAGTCTATATCCAAAATGTTTTGAAATTATTTATCAAATATGGCTAAATCATTCTTTGCAAAGTCATAGCAGCTGATAAAGAATTCTGAGCTGTTTTGGTATTGCTTTTTACAGAAGAAAGTAAAAAAGGAAGAGAGTTTTCAAATATTATTTTGCTACCTTTCCCCTGTGTCCCTTCTCATTTTATCCTATGTGACCCCAAGTACCATCTTTTAGAGCTTCTCTGGGACTTTCCCATTGCTCCATTTTCAAAACTTACATTTGAGTTTCTTTTTTTCTGTTAACTAACAAACCCCTATATCTCCCGTCTCCACTCTCTTAATTTCCTTCTTTTTTATTTCCAAATTACTTTAAAACTTATATATTCACAAAATTAAAAATGTTTTAGGGGCTGGGGATGTGGCTCAAGTGGTAGCGCGCTCGCCTGGCATGCGTGCGGCCCGGGTTCGATCCTCAGCACCACATACAAACAACGATGTTGTGTCTGCCGAGAAATGGAAAATAAATATTAAAAAATTTAAAAAAAAAAAAAAAAAAAAAAAAAATGTTTTAAATATATAAAGCCATATATAGAGACAAAAGTCTCCCACCTACATACCATATTCACCCAGTTGCTACATCGTCCAGCAGCAACCACTCTTATTAGATCTTGACTATTAACCACTGTTTTCCTATAGAGGCTTCCTTCCAGGTAAGTCTTGAACAACTGTTCATCTCCACAATAAAACCTGGATTTTAACATAATTTTAGTAATTTTTTATTTTTAAATAAAATCTGGCTCTGTATTATAGGTAAACAGTTGATTCAGATATCGATTTGGGGTTGGATGGGTGATTGGGTTTTTTGCACATAAAGTTAATAGAAAATTTTTTCCTCCATTTTGCAACATAAACAGTAGCATACTATGCATATTGTTTTGTTCTTAGCATATTTTACCTGAAAATATATCTTGAAAAATGTTCCAAATGAGCATGTGAAGAGCTTTTTCCATTTCTTTTTTAATATCTGCATCATATTTTATTGGTTGTCTTATAATTTATTGAACTTGTCCCCATTGATGGCCTTTTTGATTGTTACCGTTCATTCTTCTCTCCTCCACAATTTTATTTAAGATTTCAAACCTAAAGAAAAGTTACAACTATATACTTTTTACCTGAAATCACTAATTATCATTTAGACATTTTACACACACCTTTGTTTTTGCACTGAACCATTTGAAATTTAGTCATAACATCTTACCCCTGAATATCTCCTAAAAGCATGAACATTCTTCTACATAAGCACACCACCATTCTCTCTCTAGATATTTAACATTTATACAATAGTTATTGATATACATGGCCAAATATTCAGATTTCCTCAAATATCCTTTATAGATATTTTCCTCCCCAGTCTAGGATCCAGTAAGAAATCTCATGTTCCATTTATTTATCTCACATCATTAGTCCCCTCCTCCTTTTTCTTTAGTTGTCAATGGATCTGTATTCATATGCAGTGCTGAGAATAGAACCCTGTGCCTCCCACATGACAGACAAGTGCTCTACCACTGACCCACCACTCCAGCCCTCATTAGTCCCTTTTTTTTAAAAAAAAAGAGAGAATTTTTAATATTTATTTTTTAGTTTTCGGTGAACACAACATCTTTATTTTATTTATTTATTTAAATGTGGTGCTGAGGATCGAACCCAGTGCCCCACGCATCCCAGGCAAGCACGCTACCACTTGAACCCTATCCCCAGCCCCAAGTCCCTTTTAACATAGAAGTGTTCTTCAACCTTTTTTCCTTTCTTTTTTTTTTTTCCCTGTCCCAGAGATTGAACCCAGAAGTGCTTAACCACCGAGCCACATCCCAGACCTTTTTTATATTTTATTTTGAGACAGGGTCTTGCTAAGTTGCTTAGGTCCTCACTCAGCTGTTGAGGCTGCCTTTGAATTTGTGATCCTCCTGCCTCAACCTCCCAAGCCACTGGGATTACAAACATGCACCACTTAATCTTTCAAGATTATTGACCTTTTTTAAAGGATCCAAGCCAGTTTTTTTGTGGTTGTTTGTGTGTGTGTGTGTGTGTGTGTGTGTGTTTTGTTTTTTGTTTGTTTTTTTTTTTACTGTTAGAATGCCCACATTGTCCCTGAAGGATAGGCCTTCTAAAATTTCTATCACCATCCATGGTTCTTCCAATATGGGAATTACATTTGGTCTGTACACAGTCAGTCCTGTTCAGGAAGAGCATATCGAATTTTATCCTGGACAATAAATAGCTGAAAATTTTTTTTCTTTAAGATTTGCCTGATTTTTTTCCTCTTAATAAAATTCAGATTAAACATTTTGTCAAAAATATTTCAAAGGTGATGTTGCTTTCCATGCACTTCCTCAAGAGGCTCATTTCCTAGTTTGTCTCCTCATTGATGATGCTCAGTTTGTTTAAGGTAGTGTCTGCAGGTCACATCATTTTAAAGGTGCATATTTTTTTCCTCTAATAAATAAGTAGTCTATGGAATGATACTTTGAGGGCAAATAACTGTTCTATTCCTTGACAACCTTTCACTTAAGGTTTTTAATATCCATTGATGATCCTTGCCTGGTTGCACTGCTGGTTGCAAAACTGTGATTTTTTTTTCCTTGATTCATAATCTCTTCTAAATGATTAATAGCATCCTCCAGTAAAGAGCAGGTCTTCCGGGGGCGGTAGCGCACTCGCCTGGCATGCGCGGGACCCTGGGTTCGATCCTCAACCCCACATAAAAATAAAAAATAAAAAGATATTTTAAAAAAAGAAAGAAAGAAAAGAACAGGTCTTCCGCCCCGCTTCGCTGGGGGGCGCCTCTCCTTGCACACCCAGCACTCTGGGGTCGTGTTGTGAAGCGGGCGCCCTCTTAAGGCTCCTTCCTCTCCAGCTTTGTGACCTTCTCTGCGTGTCTCTTTGCCTTCTACCTCCTGGTGGGCTCCACTTTCACCAAGCCCGCCAATTTGGTCCCATTTCCTTATGTAGTTAAGATCCCTAACAGCAACAGTTACTTTTTTTTTTTAATTATACATGGACACAATATCTTTATTTCATTTATTTTTATGTGGTGCTCAAGATCGAACCCAATGACCAAGTACTTGGCCACTGATCCACAACTCCAGCCCCAGCTACTTTTTGGCCGTTTCACGTATGCATATTCGAGGGCCCTTAAGGCAACAAAGTAGTGGACGGAAGTCAAAACGCAGGGACTATGGCTTCTGGCCGAGGAGTCTCCGGCGGAGGAATCTATGGTGGAAAACTGATTAGGAATATAACGTTTCTATTCGAGCAGGAAGGAAATGCAGAAAAAAAAAATAGGTCTTCCTCCTTCCCATTTTTTGATGTGTATGAGCCACACACATGGACTAAGGGAATTTTTAAAGATTCAAAGTGTTGTTAGTTTACTCATTCCAGTTATTTTGTTGTTTTGGTTTTAATACCCAGCTGTCCCACATTTAGGCAACGTGAGTCGGTCAAACCAAGGCCACCATCTCTCTGACACAACTATTAGTCTTAGAGCATTTCCTTGCTTTCTGTTATAATAGATACTCCTCCCCTTTTACTTACCTTAGACCTGGAATTTCTCCAAGGGGAGGGAAAATATATATATATATATATATATATTAGTTTGGGGTGGACACAATACTTTTATTTGTCTGTGGTGCTGAGGGTGGAACCCAGGGCCTCACACGTGCTAGGCAGGCGCTCACCCCCTGAGTCCCAGCCCCAGCCTGCGTCCCCATCTTCACCTTTTTCAAGTTCAGTAGTGTTTAATATATTTACATTGTTGTACAACTAATCTCCACAACGTTTTCATCTTATAAAACTGAAAGTCTGTACTTATTAAATAACAACTCCTCATTTCTCCTTCCTTCACTCTCTGGTAATCATCATTCTACCTTGTTTCTATAAATTTGATGATTCTAGATATAGAATATAAGTGAAATCATACAATATTTGATTTTTTTTTTTACTGTCTTATTTCACTTAACATAATGTCTTCAAAGGGTCATCCATGTTGTCAGAAGTTTTGGGGTGTTTTTTTTTCCACATTTTTTCGACTCTTTTATTCCTTATTTTTTATTAGTACATTATAATTATGCATAACAATGGGATTCATTTTTACATATTCCTATATCCACTTTATATATAGTTTTTGGTTTTCTGTGGGGGGGGGGGGTGTATGTGTTGCTGGGGATTGAACCCAGGGCCTTACCAACTGAGCTATACCCACAGTCCTATAGTTTTTGTTTGTTTTTGTTACCAGGGATTGAGCCCAGGGCTGCTTAACCAGTAAGCCATATCCCCAGCCCCCTTTTTTATATTTTTTATTTGGAGACAGGTTCTCACTATGTTGTTTAGGTCCTCACTAAGTTTCCTCACTTGCAGTCCTCCTGCCTCAGCCTCCCAAACTATTGGGATTACAGGCATGTGCCACTGTGTCCAGCAGTTTGGGGTTTTTTTGTTTGTTTGTTTGTTTGTTTTTTAAAGTCATGAGTTCTTACTCATAACTCTTAATTCAAATCCAATACCAGAAGACTTTTTCATTTTGTATATTTCAATATTGTATTTGTATTTTGTGCCTTCTTTCCCATACACTGAATAAGCTGTTTTTCACCATAATCGGTATATTTACTTATTTGTTCTATCATATGTTACACACAGAAATAGTTTCAGAGTTATACCAAGGTTACTACCAAACTGTTTAGAATATTCAAGACTTCTTTGCAGTCCTTTTAGTCGTTGGAATATATCCCATTAATTTTCTTTTTAAATTATTTTATTTTACATTTTTGAGTATGTAAAAACATTAACATTGTTCAGAAGCCAAAACTATATAAAAGATATGCACTCCTATACCTTCTACACTTTTCCCATCTACTACCTATAGATAACCATATTCATTTGTTTCTGGTTTATCTGTCCTATTTTCTCTTTGCAAAAAAAATAAATCATTGATACATTCTTTCACATCTTACTTTCCTATTCTTTTTTTTTTCTTATTTAGACTTATATGTCTACCAATATTGATGCTAGAATACAACATTAATTGTAATAGTTAAACAATAATAACAGAATAGTCCATACTGCCTTAGAGTAAATTGCTTCACTGTTTAAAAAAAATAATAACTTATGGTAATTAGGTATTTCAAGGTTCATTCTATTTGAAAAACTAATTCTTTTTCATAATTTATGGCCTTTAATTGGCAGAATGGTACAAAATATGCCTGTAGCACACTAAATTCATTGGAGAATCAGTTCAGCACACTGTAAACAGTGAGAAAACACTTGAACTATAATGGAAATGAGCCTCCCCTGGACTAGAATTAGTATAGTGTCTGGGGAGATGCTGCCAATCTGGGAGTACTTAGACCTAACTTCACAGCATGAGAAGTTTTTTAGACCTTTCAGAGAGCACAAATTAGAGCTATCAATGCCCAAGAAGGGGCAGTTTATAGTTATGCATTTTAAGAAGAGATTTTGCTCCTCGAAGTGAACAAACACCAAGACTAAGAAAGGCAAGTTATTTCTTTCCCCCTATGGAGGTTAGTTTTTTGGGCTTTTGTTATTCTTGCATCATATTTAATCCTCTTTGCAAGGGACTCCTCCCAGCTTCACTTCTGATTGGGCTTCTGTCACATTAGCCCTTGGCACCCTCAAAATGGAAGCTCAAGGTTATCAATGGGATGAAGGAGCCATTTCAAGCAACTAACTTCAGCTGTAACTGCCTTCCTTCCTGCTTTTTGTTTTTGTTTTATTGTTTTTGTTTGGAGTTTTTTGTTTGTTTGTTTGTTTGTACTGGGGATTGAACTCAGGGGCACTTAATCAATGAGCCACACCCTTAGCCCTCTTTTTTATTTTGAGAAGGGTCTTGCTAAGTTGCTGAAGCTATCTCTGAACTTTTGATCCTCCTGCCTCAACCTCCCTAGCTGCTGAGTTTACAGGCATGAGCCACCAGTACCCAGCTGCCTTCCTGTTTTTATTTGATTTTGGCCTCTGAGGATTTTACTGTCTTTCCAGATCAAAGATATATAATAAATAGAACATTTAGTTACAATACCTAACCAGTTTTGCTTCAGGAAATGAAAACTTTGGTAATTCATAAATAGAATACTACTTTTGGTCTTTAGTAGCCATTAAGTCTTAGAACTTTCATAGTTCTTTATGTTATACAGGACCTAGCCATTCTTTCAGGCTGAGCTCAAATCATACTTCTCCCTGAGGCTTTTCTTGATTACCTAAGTCAGGGTTGATCTTCTATATTAGAAATATTACACCACTGTTTGGTCTAATATTAGCCAACAGATACCACTTTTTACTAACCATTTTGATTAAGTACATACACATTTTTAAGCCCTGCTTACTGATCTCAGTTTGTTTAATTTCTAATAACCTGATTTTTTAAAAAATGTATTATTATAGTAGCATTGTGTTCATGGTCATCATTCAAACTTGTTGCTTAAGCTTATTAATTATACTATAGGGTTGGGATGTGGCTCAATGGTAGATAGTGTTAATTGCCTAGCATGTATGAGCTCCTGGGTTTATCCCCAGCACTATTAAAAAAAAAACATAACTGTAATACTTCCTTTTCAGGTATATGCAGATTGCCATAGACTGATTCTGATTAGATAGAATTTAAACTGAGCTTATGGTACTAGCCCATCCTTTTTTTGTATGTGTTTACTTACATTCTCATTTTGTTATTTTGGGCAGGGTAACGAATCCTGGTTTGAGAAAGTTGATTTTAATTTTTTTTCCTTCTATAACAGTATAACAACATTTCTAGTACTTCATAGCAGAAAAAAATAATATAGCAAATTAATTGAAAATTAGAAAATAAAACCTATAATTTATTATTTTTCAACTTCATCTATTATATCTGTATACTAGCTATGATTCTGCTTCTTTCATTTAACATTACTCCTAAACATTTTCTAGTGTCAATTATGATTTATGTATTTGAGTAAAAGTAGTTTGTAAATTCAAGCACTACAAGGAAGCAAATTTCATATGTCTCCCTCCCCTGGGTCATTACCAGTACCTTCTCTCCTTATTATCAGTGTCTTTCTGTGCCTGTCTATAATACATAGAGCGTATCTTTACATAGGTGGGATCTTGCTCTACCTGCTGCTACATACCTGCCATTCTTCACTTAACCATGTGTCCTGAACACCTTTTCATATAAATGTAACTAGATCTATTTTATCGGTTATCAATATTCTACTACCCTCTAACAAGTCTCTTACTGATTTATGTAGCTAATATTTTCAATATCTACATACTCTCCTACTGAAGGAATATGTTGATAAAGTTATTGTACTTTGAACTGCATCTTAAAAAGTTTATGAACTATCTAGGACTATTTTTCCTATATTTTAAATTCTACATTTGATATTACAGTATATAATTCTTTTTTAAGAGAGAGAGAGAGAATTTTAATATTTATTTTTTAGTTTTCGGCAGACACAACATCTTTGTTTTTGTATGTGGTGCTGAGGATCAAACCTGGGCCACATGCATGCCAGGCGAGTACACTAACGCTTGAGCCACATCCCCAATCCCCAGTATATAATTCTTAATACTTACAAGTTATATGCTTCCCACCATTTCAAAAGATTATATCATGAAATTTGTTTCAAATTATCATACTGGAAACATAATAGGCATCAACAAATACATACTTGACTGCCTCATAGCCAGTTTTTGTGTATTTGGTTTTGTGTGTGTGTGCACACTTTGATTTGAGTTTACCTTTTTACAAATTATTCTTATTTATTTTATCAGTTAAAAATTGAGTGGTAAGGCTGGGGTTGTGCCTCAGCAGTAGAGCACTCACCTTGCAAGCCCAGGACCCTGGGTTCGATCTTCAGCACCACATAAAAATAAATAAATGAAATAAAGGTATAAAAAAATTGAGTAGCTACCATATCCAAAGTCTTTAGCCAATTTTCTGAAGGAAATATAAAAGAAACAGAAGCTATTCCCAGAGTTTATGTATAAGTTAAAAATATAAGAAGCACACAAAATTGTGAGATATTCATATAAGGCCAAATTTCATCATTAGCTCAACATTATATTAGGTTGAACCATGACAAGATTATTATGACAGTCAGCCATTTTGACCTATAAAAAAGACAATTTCATATATGAATCAAACTACACTATATTTTAGGTTCTAAGAAGGAGCTGAACTATAACCGTCTTTTGTAATAGGTAGAGAAGGTATCATAAAAAGGGGCCTAGAGTTTGGGATTAGCACAGAACCTATAGGCCCTGTGGGAATAGTGGATAACTTTAAACTAAGTTAAGCAGAATATGAAGTGTAAGGGATATAGTAGAAGAGGACTATTTTTCTACTATAAGGGGATTGAATGCCAAGTGGAGGTATTTTGAGCTTTTTCTTTCTCTGTTATGTTTTATTTTGTTTCCTGGTACTGAGAATAGAAGCAAGAGCCAGGCAAGTGCTCTACTGCAGAGCTACATTCCTAGTCATTTTTTTCCTCCTTTAACACTTTTAAGCCAGTGGCCCTCAAACTTTGCATGCAGCAAAACTACTTTTGGTACTTGCTAAAACAAATTGTTCAGCCCCACCACCATAGTTTCTAATTCAGTATGTCTGGATAGGACCCAATAATTTTAATGCATTTCCAGGGAATAGTAAATAGTAATGCTTATTATGCTACTCTTGAGATTGTACTTTGAGAACAATTCTTCAGGCTACTGAAGACACACTAGAGATCTAGAGATATTTTTCAACTTCATTTAATATGTCTGTATACTAGCTATGATACTGCTCAGTGGTTCAGGAGGCTGAGGGAGGAGGATCCATGTTCAAATACAGCCTCAGCAATTTAGTAAGGTCCTAAGCAACTTAGCAAGACCCTGTCTCAAAATAAAAAATAATATATAGACTGGGGATGTAGCTCAGTGGTAAAGCATCCCTGGGTTCAATCCCCAGTACCCCCTAAACAGAAACAGAGAGAGAAAAAAGAGCGAGAGAGAGAAAAAGAGAGAGAGAGAGAGAGAGAGAGAGAGAGAGAGAGAGAGAGAGAGAGAATGAATTCCATGAGATTGCTTTAGGAATGTTATATGGGTTTATGCAGGGTAGATTGAAAGAGGGAGTGACAAGAGTCAGCATGCTTACTTTATGAAAACATCATATAAAGAGTCAGGCAAGTGCTCTACTGCAGAGCTACATTCCTCAAAGAGTTCATACTGGAGAAAAACCTTAAATATGCAAATTACTCCATGAAGTAATTTATCCCAAATAGCCCTTTCTTCTGTTTTCACTGTCTTAGCTTTGTCTATTTTATTTACTCGGTACCCAGGCTGAAGAGTGAGGAACCTCTCTGTTTTTGAATAATTTAGACTCTTGTTTTGCTGCCCTTTTATTCTCCTTTCCTAAACTTTAAGGATCATATTACTGAGATTGTCAGAGCTATAGTCTTTAGGCACTTTATTCATGTTGTTATTATGTTTTTTTGCCAAATAGAGGAAGACTTTTTATATTGTTTTTTCATTTTCAGAATGGGGAACTGAAGCCCAAACATGTACTCCAGTAAAAGATATTCCTAAACTCAAACAGGATGGAACCCAGACCATCAAATTGGAAGAACCATATGACTATGATGACAGATTAGAGAGAAAAACTACAAACGCCTTCAAGAAATTTCCCACTAATGAGTATGATTTCAGTTTGAAGTCTGATTTTTCACAAGAAGATGATCCTACAGAAGAATATCTTAGTAAATATGATATATATAGAAATGATTTTGAAAAGCATTCAAACCTAATTGTACAGTTTGATACACAATCAGATAATAAAACTTCTATCTATAATGAAAGCAAGGCAAACTTCAGTAATGTCTCATATGGTATTGTACATGGGAAAATACTTCCTGGAGAGAAGCCTTATAAATGTAATGTGTGTGGGAAAAAATTTAGGAAATACCCATCCCTCCTGAAACACCAAAGTACCCATGCCAAAGAGAAATCTTATGAATGTGAAGAATGTGGGAAAGAGTTTAGGCATATCTCATCCCTAATTGCACATCAGAGAATGCATACTGGAGAAAAACCATATGAATGTCACCAGTGTGGTAAAGCCTTCAGCCAGCGTGCACACCTCACGATACATCAGAGAATTCACACTGGAGAGAAACCCTATAAGTGTGATGATTGTGGAAAAGACTTTAGCCAGCGTGCACACCTTACTATACATCAAAGGACACATACTGGAGAGAAACCATATAAATGTTTGGAATGTGGTAAAACCTTCAGTCATAGTTCATCACTGATTAATCATCAAAGAGTTCATACTGGAGAAAAACCTTACATATGCAACGAATGTGGGAAAACTTTCAGTCAGAGTACACACCTTCTGCAGCATCAAAAAATACATACTGGGAAAAAACCATATAAATGCAATGAGTGTTGGAAAGTTTTTAGTCAGAGCACTTACCTTATTCGACATCAGAGAATTCATTCTGGAGAGAAGTGTTATAAATGTAATGAATGTGGAAAGGCCTTTGCTCATTCCTCAACTCTTATTCAACATCAAACTACTCACACTGGAGAAAAGTCCTATATATGTAATATATGTGGGAAAGCCTTCAGCCAGAGTGCAAACCTCACTCAGCATCATAGAACACATACTGGAGAGAAACCATATAAATGTAGTGTGTGTGGGAAGGCATTCAGCCAGAGTGTGCATCTTACTCAACATCAAAGGATTCATAATGGAGAAAAACCCTTTAAATGCAATATATGTGGGAAAGCTTATAGACAGGGTGCAAATCTTACCCAACATCAAAGAATTCATACTGGAGAGAAACCCTATAAATGTAATGAATGTGGGAAAGCTTTTATTTATTCTTCATCACTTAATCAACATCAGAGAACTCATACTGGGGAGAGACCCTATAAATGTAATGAATGTGACAAAGATTTTAGCCAGAGAACATGCCTTATTCAACACCAGAGAATTCACACAGGAGAGAAGCCCTATGCATGTCGTATATGTGGTAAATCTTTCACTCAGAGTACAAACCTTATTCAGCATCAACGTGTTCATACGGGTGTCAAACATCGTAATTAATGGATATGGGAGACTTCATTTAGGTTTTTCAACTTGATCCTTAAGTTTTACTTTGTGTGCTCTGTGTGTTAAAACATTAAAAATAAATCTGAAGAAGTGCAATATGTTAGATACTCAGCAGAAGTATCCATATTAGTAATATGGATATAACTCATTTAAATTTGATATGAAGTTTTAAAAGGAAACTTCACTGAGTTAGCCTTTACTTGATATCAACTTAATTCATTTCAGAGAAAAATATGAAATTGTATTCAAAAACTTGTAACTCATCAACTCAATGTATTTCATAGACTTTTTGAGGCCTTATGAATGTTGCTTGGTAAAGTATCCATCAAGTAGATTTCACACTAGAGAGTAATCTTGGAATTATAGAAAAGAAAAAAAAATCTTTGGGGCCTTCATTTCTTCCCAGCTTGGAAGCCTTAAAATAATTAAAGGTTACTTTCCCTTTTCCAGTTATGCCATAATTGTAATATGGATCCAATAGATTTGGAGAAAAAAAATTGTTGAAAGTATCTCAAAGATTTCTGTGCAACCAACATTTAACTGCACTTTCCCTCAAATCTGAAATATTAAAGGAAGTGAAGCTTAAGGAAAGATGATCTGTTAGGACAGAGAAACTAGTGTATATAACCCTTAGATGTGTACAGATTTAAATAGGCAAATATTAAAGACCCCCAAGATTAATCTTTAAAACAGGTTAGCCTTAGTTTCACCAGATTTTAACATCCAGGGTTATCCTGAAGGAAAAATTAGGCATACAGTTCACATTTTTTTCATCTGACTCCTAATTCAGTTTTCCCCTGTGGCTCTTCTGCTGTGAGAAATCCATTTATTCCTTTGAAACACATTTGAGTACCAACTGTGCCCTGGCCCCAGACTTCCTGATTGGATCCTTTCAAGGCTTGTACAGTGCTGAAAATCACAGCTGATTTAAACAACAAAGCTTATTAGAATAATGAGAAAGGACATAATCTTAACTAATTTGCCATGGAATGAGCACAAGAGATCTGCTAAAATGGGTTGTCAAATGCTACACCTTAGCCCAAGTTAAGGAAGTAATTAAAGAAATTTTGTAAATAAATTGAGAGGAAAATAAGCAGAAAACAGACTTGAGTTTAGTAAGTTGGGGAAATGTAAAAACAGTGAGGAAAGAGAATACATAGGTATCATATAACATGATAATATAATTGGACTTCCTTTATTTAAGGAAGTAGAGTGAAATAAAAAAGCAAAACTTAGCCCATTTATTTATTTATTTTTTTTTTTTTAGAGAGTGAGAGAGGAGAGAGAGAGAGAGATAGAGAGAATTTTTAATATTTATTTTTTTTTTAGTTCTCGGCAGACACAACATCTTTGTTGGTATGTGGTGCTGAGGATCGAACCCGGGCCGCACGCATGCCAGGCGAGCGCGCTACCGCTGAGCCACATCTCCAGCCCACTTAGCCCATTTATAAGAAATGTCTGATTTTAAAGGAATAACTGGAATCCTTCGTTTGTGGAAGTAGAGGTTATTCTTAACATCAGGACAAAATTCATCGGAAAAAGCACTGATGCAGAAACTAACACAGTAATCATTAAACAATGATAACCAAGTTTATGGGTCCTAACAAAAGGAAAACTGGCAGATATAGGTAAAAATACTATATACTTAATATCCGTAGCTGAGATTTCATCTTGCTCTATTTGTTCCTCTAGTGCCTTGCATATAGCACATGATCAATATAAGTTGGTTGAATTAATGAGTAACATATAAATTAGAGTTGAGTAACAAGGTAGAATCAACTGACATGGAATGAAATTGGTAGAACTGGAAATAACTTTTGTGCATGCATCAAACAAATGTTTAACAAATATTATTTACTGGGTAATAGGGATTGCATAAAAATGGAAAATCAGAAATCTAGGACATCTTTGCAGAAGATTTTTATGAGCTAAATAAGGGGAAACTGATATAAATTCTGGTACCATAAATATCAATTTAAGCATATATTGACCATACAGCTTCACTTAAATATTGCTATTTGTCCTGCAAACAGGTACTGAAGGAGAGACTGGGGTGCTAGCATCTTCAAGGCTATGTTGTTGAATGTTTTCTTGAAAAAAAAAATTGTTGCTTTCCTTTTTCCTGACATTAATTATCCTTGATTTCATGGTATCATCCTTCACAAAGTGCAGGTTGCAAAATGCTCAAATTATGCTTATTCCATAGTTATCATGAAAAAATAAGTTGTATTTAAGATAGTTTTTGATGTTACTTCATCCCTTACACAACGCTTCTTTCCATTGGAATGAATGTGTGGAGTATTAACAACCCACAGCGCCTTTCTCTGCATTACTTTGTATTTCCTGCCTTTGTGTGGTTTATGTAAATAATGCATTTATAGTCTTCCACTGATACACAGAGGCAACTGATGCCCTTATAAAATTTTATGAGGCAATTGATGCCCTTATAAAATAATAGAATAATAGTGCAGAATCCTAGATCTTTGTGTGTTTTTTCCCACTTTTAGAATTGTCTGACTTATGAGTAATTCAACAGACTTTTAGCAAATAATCTTATTTTCCATGACTTTTTATTAGGAAAACAGTCAAATACACAGAAATTTTTAAAATAACAAAATGAACTATACCCATCTAGATCTTAAAATTAACATCTTGCCATGTTTTTTTTAACTAAACAATTATAAATTACATTTTGTCTCTAAATGCATCTCATTAAAAAGGTCATTTACATAATCACAATAGCTCAAAAAAGATGAACTTCCATAATCCTAAATACCTAGTCCATGTCAAATATCTCCCATTGAACTACTCAATTTTCACACATATTTCTCACACATTATATTTTATTTTTTTGTCTGTTTCATTTATCTAGAACAGTCCTTTAGTTTTTCCTCTTATAAGAGAGCAAGTCAAGTTCTACATGGTGGCACACACTTGTAATCCCAGCAGCTCAGGAGACTGAGGCAGGAGGATCATGAGTTCAAAGCCAGCCTCAGCAACTCAGGGAAACCCTGTCTCTAAATAAAATACAAAATAGGGCTGGGGATGTAGCTCAGAGGTTGAGTGCCCCTGAGTTCAATCTTCAGCACCAAAAAAGAAAAAGGGCAACTTAATTGTCAGTTAATACAAGTTAATACAAAACATGTATTCAGGATTTAACTGCTTGTTGCATGTGGTATGTTGTTTTCTGTAAATTAGAAGTTAAAGCCAAAGGCTGGATTGGATTCAAGTTAAAACACTTTTAACTAATGCTTCACACACTTCACAGATGTATTTCATTTTGTAAAATCAAAAGTCTCAATTATCAGATTAACTGTCAATGTGACATTTAATTATTCTATTGAGGTGATAAACACCAGATCTTCAGTGTAAAGGCAGTTTTTCCTGTAGCAATTAACAATCTGTGGACCGACACTATGGATATCCTGTTTGCTAACAACTTTTCACCTAGTCATATTAGCACCCAACAATAATCCTTGCCCGAGTCCATTTTTTCACAAGGTTTTCAAAATGGTTGTTATTATTATTTCTATATTTGTGAAAAATGGTACACTTCTATAAAAGAGAACTTTCCCTTATCAACTAGGAATGCACTAGAGGTGGGATCATAATTCTTTTCCTTTAATTACTAGCTTACAAATTTATGGGCTCGAGTTGTGGCTCAGTGGATGTGAGGCACTGGGTTCGATCCTCAACACCACATAAAAATAAATAAAAGTATTGTGTTCATCTACAACATATTTTACATAAAAATAAAGTATTGTGTTCAACTACAACATAGATAGATAGATGGATGAACACAATACTTTTATTTATTTTTATGTGGTGCTGAGGATCGAACCCAGTGCCTCACATGTACTAGGCAAGGGTGTATATATATATATATATAATGGGTTTAATTACCAGTAAGGCATTTGGTGTCCTATTCTGCAGTTATGGCAAAATGGCAAATGACACTTTGTGTTAGTCAATTATAGTCATTGTTTCTGATGTTTAAACTGTCCCAAATTTGGCTAGTTGGAATTCCCAAGTAGTTTTTATTTCCTTTTGACATTCCCTGTCTACTCTTTGTGCACTTAGCTGCCTTCTGACACAAGATACTGCAAGTTCACCCCACACTTTCGGTGCTCCCAATATGGAGGGAAACATTTCTGGAGAAATGTTTTAATAAGATGCTTTAAATAAGTAGTTACTCAGAAACCAAGATCTGGCACTACGCATGCTCACTGAAACAACAGTGTTATTACCAAGTCTTCCCATCCATTCAAGGTAGTTCATAAAGAAATGACATCAGCACTCATTTTGTCAGTTACATAATATTTGATTATGTAATAAGGGTTATAACTACATAACTGGGATAAACATTTAGGGAGCAAACAAGTGAGTCTTATTAAGCCCACAAACTAAATCAAGTGTTATATGTACTAGAAAGCAAACTTAATTACAAAAGATCTTATGCCAAGGTCATCAGCAACATATAGAGGGGATGGAGTTTGTTAATCTGGCAAGTGTGTTAAGTAGAGAGCAATTAAGAGAGCAACTAAATGTAACACCTACTATATTAACTATTATGTATCATAACATTTTATAAGCTATTCACTTCTACTCCATCACCTCTTTCTGTTCAGTTCTGTTCTTGTACATGCTAGGTAAGCATTTCACCACTGAGCTCTGCCCCAGCCCTTCCTTTCAACATTTCTTAAGACAGGTTTCTGATACATTCTAATCCTGAGGTTATGTTTCCTGAAAATTTAAGTACTAGTCTTTCTTACTAAGCTTTTATTTAGACTTTAAACCTTTAAGACTGGTATGTTTCTTTCTTTTTTGTCAATTCATTTGCACGTGCATGTAAATGTATTCTTCATTCTCTATTTGTTTTTCTCCCAGTGGCTCTACATCACTCTAATTATTAGCCCTTTAGAACACTATTACCATTTAATATAGCAAATATGTGCACTATGGTGATATGTATAAATAGGTATAGGCCTGTAAGCAATGTCTGGTCTTTTACTCTGTATAGATGGAGAAGGTGAAACCCTTGATATTGAAATCACAAGAGATCATATGTCATATAGTGACACATAACAATTGGAATCCATAGCTCCAGCACTTAGCTGAGTTTTCTTGTAAAATAAGAGTAAGTGGAAATTCTGAGTACAAGAAATATGTACCTACAATTTTATAAAATTATGTATTTTTATGAGATTAGAATATTCATACTCTTTTTTTCTTCTCTCCCATAGTTTCTTCAATTCAAATCTTTAAATGAGACTAGCCCAATTCAAAATGCATCTTCCTCTGTCAATTTTTGGTCTTTCACCCAGATCTTTGCCAAGTTTCAGAACCATGTTATCAATGATTACCTGGTACATTTTTACAAGAACCGTAAGTAATTTAATTGAAAACTGAATTGTGTTCACCCCAAAACCTCCTCTTTTTAAATTAACCATAACTTTGACAGGAAGTTCAAAGCTATCATCTTCACCAACAATCATCTTAGTCTGATTGATTTTTACAATGAAGTTGCCTGTTTGATGCCTATAGAATAGAGGGCTATTCTTGAAGAACAGTCTTAAGCCGTATCAAAATAAGATCTATATCCAGAAGTTGAAAATTAATGATCCCATCTGATTGGACACTGATTGAAAACTATACTTGAAGTATTATATTCATTCTGAGCACCAGCCATTATACTAGGGTCCTAGGAAACCCCAAAAACTAAGGGGATTCTAGTAATACTCATATTAGAGGTCATCAAGGATGCTTGGATTGATAATTATGGCCTTTTGAGAACTAAAAAAAAAGTGGTCATGGAGAAGATCACTTGAGAACCAAAACAGCACCAAGAAATACATAATAGAGGGACTGAGATTGTGGCTCAGCGGTAGAGCTCTCGCCTGGCACGGGCGGGACCCGGGTTCCATCCTCAGCACCACATAAAAATAAAGGCATTGTATTGTGTCCATCTACACCTAAAAAATAAATATTTAAAAAAAGAAATACATAATAGACACTTGATAAGTATTACCTGAATAAAATTCATTCTAATAACCTTCATTGTGCAAGGTGCTGGCCAAACAGCTGTTCAGGGAAGTACAAAGTATTCTTTAAAGATAACTGCTCATTTTCTAAGAAAAAGAAAACTATCAAACATACTTTTTCTTAAATACAACATGTGTAGAGTGCATTATAGCTTCAAAGTACTTACACACACACACACACACACACACACACACACACACACATTCGTTTGCTTAGTCTGTATGTGCTGGACTCCAGAATGTAAAAGAACTGACCCAGGTACCTTCTCTCTTCTAGTACCTAGAACAGTAATAATGAATGAAATTTAACTTGAAAAATATTATATAATTAAAGAAGTAAAAGTTACTTATGAAAACTAGAAATCAGAAAAAAGGCCCAAACCTGCCTGAGACCTCACTGCAAAAGGCTGATGGGGATTTCTTCCACTATCTCTCAGAACTATAAAGAGCCGGGAAGGGAAACTTACAACAGACTCTGAGACCTACTTTGACAGAATTCCCACAGAGCAGTATGTATTACATGTCAAAGTTGAGAGATCAAATGAGAACCTTGAAATAAACCTATTCTCTCCCAGGTCCAGAAAAGTGGACCACAAATTATTTTGATTTACTTTTTTTCATAAACTATTTTATTGGTAATTTTGGCCAATACCTGTCTCCCTGAATTCTAGGTGAACACTGCTCTGTTTCTCTACTAAGTGTTGGCAGACTACTGCTAGCTAGCAGCCCAAGCTAAAAATAATTCACACATTTTTAAATGATTGAAAAAAACTAAAAACAATATTTCATGACACGTGAAAATTATATTAAATTCAAATTTCAGTGTCAATGATGTTTTGTAGGATCACTGTCACATCCATTCGTTTAAATATTGCCTAGGGCAGCCTTCAGCCTAAAAAATTCACTGTCTGTTCCTTTATAGAGACGTTCACCAATTGTCTACACAATAAGGTGGGGATTTAGGTCTACTGGCTAAGCCAGACACAAAGCAAAATATAAAAAGAACAGCATTCCTGGGGCTGAGAGGGGAAGGGAGAGAGTCAGAAAAAGTCAACCAGGAAAGCCTTGACACATGGAAGTAAAAATGTACAGAGGCACATCGCCAGAAGTCTAGATTAAGAATGATTAATCTCTGGGATGTAGCTCAGTGGTAGAGCGCTTGCCTAGCATACGTGAGGCACTGGGTTAGATTCTAAGCACCACACAAAAATAAATACAATAAAGACATTCTGTCCATCTACAATTACAAAAAAAAAAAAAATGATTAATCTCTGTTCAGTAGCAGGTGCCCCGAGAGCGCTGGACCCGCAATGCCACCCTCTTCCAACCTTTCCATGACTGTGAGCCTATACCGTTCATCTCCAATCAGGCAAAGAAACGCAGCATTTAGAGAATGTGAATTATTTGAGAGGGGTATCTGAATGGATTCAAGGGGAGTGGTCTTCCTTTTCTGAAATGGCTTTTGTTTGCCTGTTTTGCCAAAGTCTTGCAAAAGGAATCGTGGGTTCAAGTTAGCACTTTGTTCCTAATATGTCATGTAATTCGGACATCCTTTTCCTGACTTCAGTCCCCCACTCAAACAAGTCAGCAAAGGTGCGCAGCTTCTCGAGAGTGAAACCCTTTTCATTCTTAACAATGAACCTCCTTTTTGTACACCCCCTCGCCCACTCGTTACCAATGCCCAACCCTCCCGTCTCCTGCGGGCTGCGAGTTCGCTATTCATAGAGGTGACGCTCCCAGCCCCAGAGACCCACTGAGACGTGACGGCCAAGGGACCAATCTCACCCCCTACAGCCCTAAAGCTGGTTCAAAATGCACACACACACACACACACACCCATTACGAGAGCTGCCCCTCCCTGAACTATGACTCCATACCCTTCAGAACTAATGTCAGCTCCCCGACCCAGAGAGAAACCACCGGAGAAACCCAGCTTCCGCCACGAAGGGGCTTCTGGGGCGCTGAGCTGAGCCGGCCGCGCCTGCTTTCCTGGGAAAGGTGGGCTGCAGCCTCCGCTGCGCAGGCGCACCGCCGCGTCGCCGTGGCCCCGCCCCTCACGGCACGCGGGCCTCTCCGGGAGGCTGTTCCGGAGCATCTGCGCGCGCCCCCTGGTGCTGAGAGGAGGGGCGGCAGGTGAACGCTGGCTGTTCCAACCTTGGTGACCAACCCTCCTGGACCTGCTGACAGCGATGTGGTAGGGGTGAACGGGTTTATTTAATATTGACTACGTATTTAAATGAGAGGTACACTTTGTATAAGATCTTCCTGGAAGGAGGAGATCTGGAGCTAAAGAAAGCGAAAGTCCCACACGTGGCCCTAGGTGCACACCTGGACATCAGCTTGTGACTTTAAGGAACTCTTCTTTCGAGGCACTAAAACCACTGTGTGGTTTCTCGAAGTAACCGCACTGGCCCCCATTTTAGCAACTGTCATCATCTCTGCCCCACTACCTGAGGATTGCAGCAGCCTTCTTATTGTCTCTAAATGAAACCTCGCGGGCCTGTTTATAAGTTCTCTGATGGCCTAACCTCTTCTCCCTCACACCACCACCGCACACACCCACCCGGTTTATTATCGTCTTTTTTAATTTTTCGAGACATATCTCCCTATATTGCCATAGCTGGTTTTCACTCTTGGTCTCAAGTGATCATCTGACCTCAGCCTCTCCAGTAGCTAGGACTATAGTTGTGCCACCACACCCAGCTTTCCACCTGTGATTTTGACGCACATAGCTGTATCATATTACTTTATATGTGAAAATTTCGGTACCAAATTCTAAGGATAGAGACTGAATATTGTAACGTATGTCACAATAATAAAATTAAAAATAATCACAATATTATTGAATATCAAGTGAGATTTCCATGATTGATAAAAATTTTGTGCCTTTTTTCAGTTTATTTGAATCAGAATCCAAATATGTTCCACACCCTGAAAATAATTGGTATGTCACTTAGGTCTCTTTCTTCACTCTGTAAATTCTGACATTTCTTTCAATATTTGTCTTGAGGACCCTTGGACTGAGGTGATGGTTGTTTGTCCCAGTGAGCTTCCGGCAACAAAGACCTTGATGATTATTAACCTGGGCTCTATTTTACATGCTGATTTGCCCCATGTGTTTTCTATTAAGTAATAGCACAATAAACTTGATCCAGTTCAAATTTTTGGCAAAAATACTTCATAAGAGATTTGTGCTCTATCCAAAGGCACATGATGTCTGAATTTATCTTTTTGTGATATAAGCAAAAATTGATCATTGAAAATTAATATTAAATACCATTAATTCATTAGGCATTGCAAAAACCTATCACTCCTTCATTTATAAATAACAGCTACCTACAAAAAAACTTATTATTCCTACAAAGAAACTTCCTTAATCAATTCGTAGATTACTCTAGGGTACGATTTATATGAGAATATTATAAATATTTGATTTGTTCCTTAAAAGTTTTGTTCCCTAGGATACTCCAAAACTGACCAATGAGGTTTGTTTGTTCCCTTGCTTGTTATGTGTCATTAGTTCACCTGTCGTGTATTTCAAACTCATTGTAGTTATTATTATTACATATTTAAACCATTTTATCTTTGACCCCTGGAAGTTCTTTTTTTTTTCTTTAGGTTGGTTCCTGAACCCTTTGACATAACCCTAGTTGTCTTTACTGCTTCTTTTTCTGAAATGATCAGGTATACCAGGTTCATCTTGCACGCTTCCTGCCCTGGACCTGGACTCGACCATTTCTGCAACCCAATTCCCTTCCACATCCATACTTAACCATTGTTTTAATTTTATGATTTATTGTCTTTTCAACATAAAGAAATATGTACACATATACTTATATCCCCTATACTTTTAGATAAAATGTAGCATACTGTATACACATTTCTCTACCTTGATTTTTCCTCATAAAATATATCCTAAAGATCACAGAGATATTTCTCACTTCTTTTAGCTGCAAATTACTCAACTATTTGGATGCAGCAGAGTCTCTTCCACCAGTCCTTTAATGATAGACATTTGGAGAGTTTCCAAAAGGAGACAAGGAAAAAGAATAAAAGAAATTAGGTGGGGAAAGTAGAAAACAAATAGCAAGCAATCCAAATACATATATAATTACATTAAATACCAATGGAATAAGCTCATCAGACTAGGGTTATTTTAATATCCTATTTAAAAGAGATGTACTTTATTTTTATTTCTAATTGAGACAGTACAACAGTGTAACATTTCAGTACCTGCATAGAATGTTTAATGATCAGATCAGGCATATATTATTTCTTTCATTCAAAATTCTCTCTACCAGTAGCTATTTTGAAATATTCTATTAGTTGTTGTCAAGTATAATTATCCTTCCGTTCTAGAGAGCATTAGAAGTTATACCTCCTATCCGACTGTACCCTTCCCACTCACAAACCTTTACCAGGCTCTGGTAACCAATATTCTATTACAATATTCTATTTTCTATCTTTTGATACCAACTTTTTTGCTTCCACATATAAGTGGGAAAATGCAGTATTTCTCTTTCTGTGCCTGACTTATTTCATTTAACATAACATCCTCCATTTGCATCTGTGTTGCTGCAAATGACAGAATTTTATTTTTACAAATGAATAATATTCCATTGTGTATACATACCACATTTTCTTTATCCATTCGCCTGTCAGGTTGTCACCTATAGCCTAGGTTGATTTCACATCTTTGCAATTATGGACAGAGCTTCAATAAACATGTGAGTACTGATGAGGAAGGGTGCTTTAAATATAAGTGCACAAAACAATTCATCAATAGATGAATGGTTAAAGAAAATGTGGTATATATACACAATGGAGTTTTACTCAGTTATAAATAAGAATGAAATTATGGTGTTTGCTGGTAAATGGATAGAAATGGAAAATGTTGTGCTAAGTGAAATAAGCCAGACTCAGAAAGTCAAGGGTCAAATATTTTCTTTTATATGCATAAACTATATCAAAGTAACGGGGGAGTCCCATGAAAATAGAAGAAAGATCAGTGGAACAGAGGAAGGATATTGAAGGGGTGGGAGGACAGGAAAAGAGAGGAATGGTGAAGTGAAATTGACCAAACTATGCTATGTACATATGTGAATATACCACAGTGAATTTCACCTTTATGTGTATCTATAAAGCATTAATTTTAAAAACCATAAGTAAATAGAAATAAGACCAACAGAGTAGGAGAAAGGGAATGGGAAGAGAAAATGAAGTACTAGGGACTGAAGTGGAGCAAATTATACTCCATGTTTCTTGACTATGTCCAAATGAACCCCAATATGATGTATAATTATAATACACTAATAAAAAAAATTCAAAAAATCAAGAAACCAGTCAAGTGACAGAATTCATTGAAATATGTAATGCACAAAAAGAGATTGTAAAATATGCAAAAAATTAATGCAAGCACCAATCAAAAGAAAGTTGATGGTGCTATATTAATACCACCCAAAAGCAATGTTAAGGCAGGAAGGATTACTAGAAACAAGAGTGATATTTCCTGATGAGTCCACCAGAAAGATATAACAACTCTGAATTTGAGAAGCATTTCATAACATAACCCCAAAATATATAAAGCAGAAAATTTCAAAATTAAAAGGAGAAATAAATAAACTCTCAGTCATAATATAATAACTTACTATACATCTCAGTACTTGATAAAGCAAGCAGATTTTAAAAAACAGTAAAAATATAAATGGTTTAAAGAATGTGATTCTACTGTACCAATAATTGAGTAAGTTGTTTTCATTTGGACTTTCCTTAATTGTTTGAACTTTTACTTCCATGGAAATTAATTTTTTATATTAAAATCTTTGAACAAATATATGTAAAATGCTCTACAATAGTTCCCCCAATATCTGCCAAGGATATGTTCCAGGAACCCACTGGATCCCTGAGGCTGTGAATAGTACAAAACCCTAAGTATAGTCTTTTTTTTTAATTAGTTGTTGATGGACCTTTATTTTATTTATTTGTATGTGGTGCTGAGAATCGAACCCAGTGCCTCATGCATGCTAAGCAAGCGCACTACCACTGAGCCACAACCTCAGCCCCCAGTCTTTTTTTATACACACATAACTATGATAAAGTTTATGAATTAGGCACAGTAAGAATTAACAACAATAATTACAAATAAAATAGAATGATTACAACAATATACAGTAATAAGTTACATGAATTTGGTCTCTGTATTTCTCTCTCTCTCCTTCCTTCCTCCCTCCCTCAAACTGTCTTATTATAATTTCCCTTTTTGCTTAAAGGAAGCACTCCATGGCTTATCTTTGGTATATCTTAATTTCCAACATCACACTTGTTGTGCTTTGGGGGTCATTATTAAGTAAAATAAGAGTCATTGAACACAATCATTGATACCATGACAGTGGATCTGATAGCCAAGGTGGTTACTTAGTAACTAATGGGAAGGCAGCATACACAGCATGGATATGTTTGACAGAGGGATGGTTCACATCCTGGGCAGGATGGACCAGAATGTCAGAATAATGTACTGACATTATTCTGCTACTCAGAATAACGTACAGTTTATAACTTGTGAATTGTTTGTTGCTGGAATTTCCCATTTAATATTTTTGAACTGAGCTGACCTCAGGTAACTGAAACCATGGAAAGCAAACCTGATAAGTGGGGGACTAGTGTATTATCAAAAGTACAAAATTACCAAATTTTAACTCTCTTTTTGGAATAGGAGTATAGCCTAGTGGTATCACTTGCCTGGAAAGTGAAAGACCCCAGGTTTAATCCCCCACACTGCAAAAAAAGAAAAAGAAAAGAAAAAGACTCTTCTCTTTTTTGGGAAAATAAGGAACTTGGTATCCCTGCTCTCACCTCACTACTTCTCATTATGCTCAGCTACCCATTATTCACAAAGCTAATATGAGGGGGAAGGGGAGAAACTAGTCCTTTTTCCCTATTATTTTTTTTTTAAGAGAGAGAGAGAGAAATTTTTTTTAATATTTATTTTTTAGTTTTCAGCTGACAGAACATCTTTGTTTGTATGTGGTGCTGAGGATCGAACCTGGGCCGCACACATGCCAGGCAAGCACGCTACCGCTTGAGCCACATCCCCAGCCCTTCCTAATATTTTTTAAAGATATATTCTCTTTTGCATGTTTTAAGTTACAAACCTGAAATCTATTGAAATGTGAAGTGCACGACAAACCAGTACCCAGCAGTTTGTCTTGTCCATTCTTAATCCTGCCCACTGGCCTCAGATGTCATTAAGACATAAAACCTTCTCATAAAAGTTTCTCTCTTCCCACTGGTTTTCTGACTGGAAGTCATTATCACTCCTCTTGAAGTGTCTGGGCACCCTTGAAACCCAAGAAAGAGAAGGTAAAGACCACAGAATTTTCCAGTGCCTTGAAGGCTGCTGTTTCTGTCCACTGTGAAGGTTGCCAAAGGGGTAGAGGCATCCTCTTTTACCAAAAAGAGTGAAATCAAAAAGAAAAGTTTTGTTTTTCTTTAAGTACAGTGACAAACTTCTAAGCATTAAGTTGGTAGCAAGCAAGATTGAAGGGGTACCCTGGGGCCCTGGACCATTGCTACTTCCCAAAGAGGTGCAAAAAACCATTCAAAGCCATCCATCTTTTAGGAGCTAAAGGAAAGGCATCTTATGAATCAAAGAAGTGTCAGATCAAAAATAAAAATGAATTATTAAATGATTGTAGAAAGTTTCCAAGCAGTATACCATTTGATAGCAGGATTGAAGAAAGCAGATATCTGAAGGTGATGTGTTTGTCAGTTTTGATTACCATAACAAAATACACAAGCCGAGCCACTTGGTAAGGAGAAGAGGTTTGTTTATTTAGCTCACCAGTTTCAAGGTCATAGTCCCTGCATGGGCTCAGTTCTGGTGAGGGCCTCATGGTGAATGGTGGACGACAGATGGTGGTTTGTGGATAGTAGATGGTGGATGGCAACAGTGGGGCAAGTGGTCACATCTCCAGTTAGGAAACAGAGAGGCTAGGAGGGACCAGGCTTGTTTCTTACACCAAACCTCTCAAGGACACAGGGGTTGCTTGAGAATTATCTTCTGAGAACATGCATGCATCCAGAGACCCAAGGACCTCCACTAGGCGCTACCTCCCAAGGATTCCACCACCTCCCAGTAGTGCCACCCTAAAGGTCAAGACTTTATCAAAATGGACACTTTGGGGACAGTCAGTCATCTTCTCTGGAATGTGACTGGGCTGATCACAGTTCCCTCTCATCTCTCTTTGCCACCCATGTTGTTTACTACCAGCCTCTAACTACTGTCCCACCACCACTGTCACACTTTGAGCACAAGTGGGGGAATTTTAGAGGTTTCTATAGATTCCTGTCCTATAATATGCCAGCCCTCACCAATACTCTTTTAAAAAAAAAATTTAACAAATATTTACACACCTTCCACTGATCTCTCCTCACACAAGTCCATATGACAGGGCTGACTAAAATTTGGCCAAGCAGAGACTCTTTCTCAAATTATAGGACTATTTTTCAACACTAATTCCTTTACTCCACTAAAGAGTCGTCTTCTAATCAACACTGACTTCCTTGATTCCCAGTGGCATTTGAGGATCTTCTGTCTCCTCACCTCTTCCTGTTGTTAAAACTCAGAGTGGGGTGTGGTATTGACTTCCCTCCTCCTGATGCTCCTGCCTCTGTTCACTTTTGGAGTCCCTTCCCTGTAATGGTCCTCACCTCCCTTATCACATCTTCCCACCTATTTTTACACGTGTCCCCCTTCCCAGAGGTTTTTCTGCTCTTTTCCTCTCTTCAGTTACTCCCTTTCAAAGCTTATTTGAAATTTATGTCCAATTTGGTCCTCAATTCTCTGCTGACAATTCCCAGTTTGGGATTCTCAGACCTGCAGCCTTTTCCAAACTCTCCTTTCCTCTTTCCCATCTGCCTATGGAATCACAATATTTGCACAGTCATCATACTGTGGAATGAATTGGGTTGCCTTTTATATATTTCTCATTTCCCATGACTCATTTCCTCTCAGTTTTTTAAATGCAAATGATATTAATTTCTAGCAAGCAAAGACTAGTTTGAGAAGAAGGAATATATCTAACAAAAAGAAAATCTGGGGGCTGGGGTTTTGGCTCAGCAGTAGAGCACTTGCCTAGGGTGTGGGAGGCCTGTTTCCATCCTCAGCACAACATAAAAATAAATAAATAAAAGTAGAGGCATAAAAAAAAGTGTTATTTTTTAATAATTTTTAAATCTGCTGGGAATACCTACCTTGTAGTTATAGCTTTCCTAGGAGCTTTATTTTCATGTCCAGGATGTAGTTTTTAATTTAATTTTAAGTATTTCATTGTAAGATGAAGGTTGGATATATTCAAGGGTTATAATTTGATGATTTTAGATATATATATATATATATATATTGTAATGATTACCACAAATTAATTAATATATCTATCACCACCCATGTGTTACATACACTAGATTCCCAGAACTGGTTTATCTTATAACTGACAGTTTTTACCCTATGACCAACATCCCTCCATTTCATCTCCTCCCAATTTTTTGGGAGGGGGTACCGGGGATTGAACTCAGGGGCATTAGACTACTGATCCACATCCCCAGCCCTATTTTGTATTTTATTTAGAGACAGGGTCTCACTGAGTTGCTTAGCATCTCACCATTGCTGATCTGGCTTTGAACTCTCAATCCTCCTGACTCAGCCTCCCAAACAGCTGGGATTACAAGTGTGGGCCACTGTGCCCAGCCATCTTCTCAGTTTTTATTTCTTCCTTTGAATTGACTTTGCTTATATTCTCTCTTATCTCTATTTTCTATCTAATGAGTTTTTATCATTTAATCAGTAGAAATAACTTTTGATTCATTTGAGAGAGAGAGAGAGAGTCTATGTGTGTCTGTGTGTATGTGTGTGTGTGTGAGAGAGAGAGAGAGAGAGAGAGGTGCTGGGGGTCAAACCAGGACCTCGCACATGCTCTCCACTGGGCTACAAATGAGAACCCATGGTTGATATGGGTTAAATTGTATCCCCCAATAGAAGATATGTTGCAGCCCTAATCCTCAGTACCAGTGAATGAGATCTAGTTTGGAAATAGTCTTTGCAGTTGTAAGCTAGTTAAAATGAGGTTTTACTGGATTAGCTTGAGCCTTAATCCAATGGCTGTGTCCTTATGAAATGAAGGGAATTTGGACACAGACACCATGTGAAGAAGGTATACATGGGGCTGGGGCTGGGGCTCAGTGGTAGAGCCGCCACCTAGCACTTGCGAGGCACTGGGTTCAAACCTCAGCACCACATAAAAATAAATACATAAAATAAAGGTATTGTGTCCAACTACAACTAAAAACTAAATATTAAAAAAAGAAAAAAAAAAGAAGAAGGCACACAGGGAGGAGGCCAGTCATGGTAGAAGCAGAGATCCAGTGCTCATCTATGAGTAAAGAAGCTCCCCAGGTTGATGGCAGCTACCAGATGCTGGATTCAGAGCCTACAGAAGGAATGCTGGCATCTTGATTTCAGACTTCTTACCTCCAGAACTGTGGAAGAATAAATTTATGTTGTTTTAAGTTGCCTAGTGTATGGCACTTGTTACAGTAGCCCTAGTATACCAATACAATGATCAATGAAAATTATAAAACAAAACAGTGATTTCACCATCATGGCTCCTTCTCTCCCTTGGCAGCCCTACTGTCATTTAAAGAAACCAATTTTAACAACTTGGAATGTAGACTTCTGGAATTCATTTAACCAGTTTCAAATCAATAGATGCTTAGATTGTCCCCAATTCTTTACTATCATAAATAATGCTGCTTGAATATCTATCATTTGTGTATGTATAGCTGTTAGATTAAGTCTTTGTTTTTTAAAGAATATTTTATTTTTTAGTTGTAGTTGAACACAATAAAACCTTTATTTTATTTATTTTATTTTTTTATGTGGTGCTAGGGATCGAACCCAGGGCCTCGCATGTGCTAGGTGAGCACTCTACCGCTGAGCCACAACCCCAGCCCTTAAATCTTTATTTGTAATGATTGATTTTAGAATGGAGAAATCCAAAGCAAATATGACAAAATATTAACCTCTGCTACATCTATGTGACAGGTATGTGGGTGTCTTATTTTCTGTGGGTTTCAGAATGTGTGAAATACTTTGTAATCAAAGCTGTATTCAAAATTATTAGAACAGAATAGGAAAATGGCTCAGATTCAACCATTCTGTGGTAATTTATTCTGAATCAGTCTTTCTGTGATAATTTTTTCTGATATCAGTTTTCAAGTGGTACTCTTACCAAAAAGCCTGCAAATGGTTGTCTCTGTATGTGTATATGGAGGGAGTAATATACACATAACATAAAAAGCAACACTCTAACTATTTTAAGATTACCATCTATGGTTTTTGGTACATTCCCAATGTTGTGAAAACCATCACCACTATCTAGTTCCACAGCATTTTCATTAATTCATATGGAAGCCCTAGTCACTAAGTGGTCACTTCTCAATCTTCCCTCACCAAGCAACCAATAATCTGTTTTCTGTCTCTATGGATTTACCTATTCTCAAACCTTAATGTAAGTGGAATCATACAATATGTGGCCTTTTGTGACTAGCTTCTTTCAGTTAGAACCTCTTCTTTTGAGGTTCATCCATGTTATAGCAGGTACCAACACTTCATTCCTTTTACTGCTGAATACTGTTCCATTATATTAATAGAATCAGTTGATAAACATTTGGGTTATTTCCATCTGTAGGCTATTGGGAATAGTATTGCTATGAACATTCACATTCAACTTCTTTAAAATATCTGTTTTCAGTTCTTTGAGGTATATCTGCACCATTTCACTTTCTTATAAATGTGACTGCAACTGCTTTTTCTTTGTATTTTTTTTTTTTTTTTTTGGACAGGGCCATGCTAAGTTTCCCAGCTGACCTCAAATTTATTATCTTCCTGCTTTAGCCCCCTGAATAGCTGTATTACAGTCATGCACACCACAACCAGCTACCATTTTACATTCTAACCAAAGCAAATATGACAAAATGTTTTAAATGACAACAATGTATAGAATGTGTACAGTGCTAATCTGGGATAGTATGGCAGATCCTCAAAAATTAAAATTAGAATTACCATATGATCCAGAAATTTTACATCTGAGTATATCCTCAAAAGATTGGAAGCACACACTTAAACAGATACTTATACACCCATGTCATAAATGTATTCACAAGAAAGAAACCCAAGTGTCCAACAATGGATGAGTAGATAAACAAAATGTGGTTTATACATACAATGGAATGTATATAAAGCAATATAAAGGAAGGATATTTAAGGAGGATGAACCTTGATGACATTATACTGATTGAAATAAACAAATCACTATAGGACTTGTACACAATTCCACTGACAGGAGATACATAGAGGGGTCAAATGCACAGAAACAGAAAGTAGAATAGTGGTTACAAGGGGCTGGGGAAAGACACAGATGGGGAATTGTTTGATGGGTAGAGTTTCAGTGGGTGTTATAGTTTGGATCTGACGTATCCCTCAAAAGCTTGTGTGTTAAAGACTTGGTTGCAAGTGTGTGGCACTATGGGGAAGTCTTTAAAAGATAGAACCAGCTAGATGTGGTGGCACATGCCAGTAATCTCAGCAGCTCAGGAGGTTGAGGCAGGAACATCACAAGTTTGAGGCCAGCCTCCACAATTTAGCGAGGCTCTAATCAACTTAGTGAGACCCTGTTTCAAAATAAAAAATAAAAAAGGGCTGGAGAAGTGGCTCAGTGGTAAAGTGCCCTCAGGTTCCATACATGGTACCAAAAAAAAAAAAAAGGTGGGGGTGAAAACAAATAGAAATTAGTTAGGTCATGCCCTTGAAAGGGATATTAGAACCCCAGTCCCTTCCTCTTTTTCTCTTTGATTTCCAGATGCCATGATATGAACAGCTTTGCTCCCCCAAGCATTTACCACCATGATGTTCTACCTTCCCACAGGTCTAAAACCAACAGACTATGGACTGAAACCTCTGAAATCAGAAGCCATAATAAATCATTCCTCCTTATAAATTGATTTTCTCGGGTATCTTGTCATAGTAACAAAAAACTGACAAGCAGAGTTAGAAAAGATAAAAAAAGGACTCTGAAGATGAATGATGAGAATAGTTGCACAACAATGTGAATGTGCTTAATGTCACTGAACTATGATTAAAATGATAAATTTTGTGGTTTGCAAATTTTACCATAACAGCAACAAAAAATTTTTCCCAAAAATCAAACTAATAAAAAATGTTAACCTAATATAAGGAGGGCTCAATGAATGTTAGTGAACTTGACTGCCATGGCTCATAAATATTAAGTGCCTCTTTTGGCAAATTTATACACCTCCACCCTGCTTAACTCAGGCATACTCCTATGATGCAGGCAGAAGTTTTAAAGCCTACACGAGCTCCCCTCTCCTTTCCCAGCCTCTCTAATGACAAAATTGCCTGCAGAACCTGCACCAGCATACATCTTTTATGAGGCTACAAGAATATAAGCCCCTGCTGACCTCATAGCTGAGAATTTCTAGGGTCCAATATTGAGAACTGTAGAACTCTTAGCACATCATGACTCCATCCAGACCTCTGCACTGAGAGACAGCCAGATTTTAGCATGGCTTCTGGCAGCATGTGACCCTGACCCTAGGATGATCCTGACCCTCATTAAAAGACTTTCCTGAGAAAGTTCTAGGCTGTCAGTAGAATTCACTGTTTATTCCAGTCACAACATAGAGGCAGATAGAACCAGAGGTACCCTTAGCATTACAATTACTTTAGAAAGCTTGCAATTATTTAAAAAAAAAAAAAACTTTTTCTGATCTCTGAGATGTAGAACTACCACTCAAAATTCTTTTCTGAGATCTACCTCTTTATAATTTAGGTGTTCAGGGAGATAACTCTTCTCTCTCACCCAGACTCTGCAGGAAGCTGAGGATCTAAATGTAGGTGCTTTGCTCCATACTGCATCACTGCCCCATCACAAAGAAAAGTCTGATGCTCCTCAAGACAAGCACCAGCCAACAAATCCAGGTGGCCCAGTCACAGGGACCAACACCTTTAACACCTTCAATGTCTTTCCCTTAACACATCAACATCTTTTAAAAATTTCAGTCTTTTGCTTCAGAGAAGCTGAGTTCGGTTCCTGCCAGACCCTCTTCTATATTGCAATAGTATTACTGAATAAAACCTGCCGTTATCACTTTGACTAATGTCCAGTTTTGCTCATCTTGGACCTAACCTCTCCTGACTGATGCTTACTAGTTATTGCTGTTGTTGTTGTTTGCCACAGGATCCAATTTTTAGGGGAACTTGAACTCTCTCATCTTTCTCCCTCTCCCAGCTACTCTGTCACACTAATCTCTCTCTTACTGCACCAATTCTAGGAGTACAGTTCCCAATAAGTGGAAGCAATTCAGTAATCACCTTTAGAATGTCCAAAGTTCTTAGCATAATTTTTTTTTAGTTTCAGAGCTTCGTATTTCTCAAGCTAAACAGATTCGGAAAAAGCACATTTCCAGAGTGAAACTTTGTAACCCTCCTCATCACCAAAATAAAAAAGAACCAGTGACTTGTAAGCAGAGTTGTACCTACTTATCTGAGGGATATACATTCCAAGACCCCCCAGTAGATGTTTGAAACAAAGGGTAGTGCCAAACCTTTATATACATGCTGTTTTTTCTATACATATCTATAATAAAGTTTAATTTATAAGCTAGGCACAGTAATAAGATTAATAAATAACTAATAGTAAAATAGAACAGTTATAGCAATATACTGAAATAAAATTGTCAGCATTGCTACTCTTGTGCTTTGAAGCCATTATTATATACAGGTTACCGAACACAAGTACGCAATATCACGACAGTCGATCTGAGACAGGTAGCAGTGTATACAATGTGAATATACTGGTCAAAGGGATGATTCATATCCTGGGTGAGACACAGAAGTATGGCACCAGATTTTATCACAGTATTCAGAACAATGCACAATTAAAAACTTATGAATTGTTTATTTCTGGAATTTTCCATTTAACATTTTTGACCATAGTTGGCCAAAAATAAGGGGAGGGGGAACTATTGCCTATGAATTATGACATTTCCAAAATGCAACTTCTAATGGCATTTGGAGCTGATCACCTAGAAAAAATTGATGTAGTTTCTTTGTAGTTGCCAAAAGTTACAGAGATTTCTGTCCAACAACTGATTATGTAGCTCAAGCAACTGGGAGCCTGCTGCTCTGGATTATGCTTTAATGTAGAATAATGACAGTGTATTTAACAAACTGCTTTCCCCTCTCTTATCCTCCAAAGATGCTGGGCAGCCCTGGCTGGTGAGGACTCTTCATAATCCTCTTATCCATCCACCAGATGGCAGGCCAGTGACGTCTGGCAAATCCCCTGCTCTCCCTGAGCCTCAATGTCCACATCTTTAATGAAGAATCTCCCATCAGACATTTCATAACTTGCTGCCTAAACAGGCTCACATTCAGGCAGAGGTCCCTTCCAAGGGGAACAGGTTATTTCCCAAGGTACAATTAGGGTGGCACTAGTTTGAAGGGTATGAGGGCAAAGCAGAAAGGAATCTTGGGCAAGGAAAAAATTGATGCTAAACAGGTATCCTGGGGTTGAATTTGTCTGCGGTCTCACACATTATAGCAAATAAATGGCAAACCCCCTTCACACCCTCCCTGACCCGACCCTCATCACTCTTGTGTCCTGAAGACCACTGGGCAATAGCCACCTGTCCCAACAAAAAGGCCTGCACCAGGTTGCAAAGTCTTCCCTCACCCCACCCTCTACTGGGCTTCTGGGAGTATTAGAGGACACACTCACCAGAAAGCAAGACCTTTTGTGAACCACAGGCTCGGTGACAAAGCCCAGGTCCTTAGGTATGGGAAGATACAAATATGATTTATTCAGCAACCCAATACCTCACTTCTTTCTGACCTGTTATGATTTTTCCAAGTGCTTTCCTTTGTGTTTACTCTCTTGCCAGTCAACACTCTTGCTGAGCTGAGGCCAAAACAATATTTCTGAGCCAGAGCTGCCCAGTCTCCATCTTCTCAGAGGAAACTTCAGCAGGGATGAGGTAGGGGACCTTCTGCTCCTCTGAGGTTCAAGCACCAGCTGCACAGTGCTTGCCCTCAAGAGTTTGAGCCCCAGCCCAACAGAGCCTCCTCTGGGAACTCCTGGATTCCAGAAAATTGACTTCTTCCTTATGTTCTCTCAGCCCTAAGTTGGTAGCTTCTTCCCATAGTTTTTTATCTCTAATTACTCAGCTCTCAGGTTTCCTCTGAGTCTTTCAACACCCGTACAAACAATTCCTTGTACTAAATATCCTGTTTGAAAAAAAAAATTAAGAAGCAGCTGCCCAGCTAGTGGAAGCAGAGATGAGACTAGCCGATCCCAGGATCTTATCTCCCAAGCTGGTCCCTTCCTGGCACACTGGGCTTTAGGGAAGAGACCTGTGGGATCTGTCTGCCCTGGCCTGCTCATCAGCCTGCTCAATGGTGAGAGGCACTGTGAGCTCTAAGGTCATGAGGCGGGGGGGGGGGGGGGGGGGGGGGGGGGGGGTTGGGAAGCAGAAAGGCCTTGTCTAACTCCCTGCTCTATCATTTACCAGTCGTGTGACCTTGAGCAGCTAATTCAAACCTGTCTGGGCCTTGGTGCTTCAAGCATAAAATACTAATTCTGATTGTACCTACATTTCAAGGTTGTTGTAAGGATGAAATGAGATTGTGTGTGTTAAGGGCCTCCCACAATATCTGATATAGCCACAAAAACAAACAACTTACTTTAAGAATAATCAAAGGATTTAAATAGACATTCATCATAGAGGATATACAAGTGACCAATGAGCACATTAAAATATGCCCAACATCACTAATCATTAGGGAGATGCAAGTAAAACACACAAAGAAACAATGCTCCATACTCATTAGGATGGCTACCATCAAAACTAAAAAGAAAGAGGGGCTGGGAACATAGCTCAGTGGCAAGGTGCTTGCCTAGCGTATATGTAGCCCTACGTTTCATCTCTAGCACTGTAAAAAGAAAGAAAAGGAAGAAAGGATGGGAAAAGAAAAGGAAAAAGGGCAGTACAAATACTGACAAGGATGCGGAGAAAGTGGAACCCTCGTACACGGTTGATGGGACTGTAAAGTGGTACTGCCACTGTGGACAACAGTATGGGTGCCTCAAAAAGTAAAAATAGACATGATCTAGCAATCCCAGTTCTGGATATTTATGCAAAAGAATTGAAAACAGGATCTAGAAGAGACATTTGCAAGTTCGTGTTCATTCTAGCATTATTCACATCAGGCCTCCTTCCACAGATGAAACCCATGAATGGTGTTATGGTTTGTATAGGAGGTGTCCCCCCAGTAAGATCATGTGATAGACAATGCAGGAATGTTCAGAGGTGAAATAATTAGTGTATTATAAAAGCTATAAATTAATCCACCTCATGGATTAGTTATTTGAGTCTGATAGTGGGTAGTAACTCTAGTCAGGTAGGTGTGTCTGGGGATTATACCTTATCTCCCTGGCTTTTTGCTCCATCTCTCTCTCTTCCCCTGCCCCCTTACTCTCTCTCCTTCCTGGCTACGATGAACTGAGAAGCTTTTCCCCACCACACCCTTTCACCATGATGGCCTCATCTGGGCCTTATCTCAGGCCCAGAGTGAGTTGGCTGAACACACACTGGTGAAACTGTGAGCCAAAATAAGATTTCCCTTCTCTAAATTGTTCTTGTCGGTATTTTAGCCACATCAATGAGAAGCTGATTAACACAAATAGATATATCACATGTATATACAGATACCATGAAATATTATTCTGTCTTAAAAAAAAAAGAGGGGCTGGGGCTGTACTCAGTGGCAGAGCGCTTGCATTGCATGTCTGAGGCACTGGGTTCAAACCTCAGTACCACATAAAAATAAACAAAATAAATAAATAAATAAAGGCATGCTGTCCATCTACAACTACCAAAACATATTAAAAAAAAGAAAGAAAGAAATCCTGTCACATACTACAACAACCTGGATTGACCCTGAGGACATTATGCTAAGTGAAAAAGCCAGTCACAGAAGAACAAATACTGAATTACTGCATTTATATGAAGGATGTAAAATAGTCAAACTCACAGAAGCAGAACCTCTTTCCCCCAAAGGAGAGCCTAGACTGGCCATCCTTCCAGGAATCAGGAATGAAGGAAATTGTCCTTTCCTCCTGCCAAGTTGCTTCTACTTCAAGGTTTATTTACTCAATCAATTTGTTGAGCATCTGCTATATGCCAAGCCCTGTGATAGACTCTGGAGCCACAATAGAGAGTAAGAAAGGTAGATGGGCTGGGGTTGTGGCTCAGCCGTAGCACACTCACCTAGCATGTGTGAGGCCCTGGGTTTGACCTTCAGCACCACATATAAATAAATAAAATAAAGTTATTCTGTCCACCTACAAGTAAATATATATATATATATATATATATATATATATATTTAAAAAGAAATGCAATAACATTTAAAAAAAGAAAGGAAGAACTCTATCCTCCAATTATTTTCTTTCTAGTAAACAAAGTAACTTTAGAAGGTGTAGATACTATGACAGGATAAACAGGTATCTGCCAGAGTACCCTAAAATGTTCTCTCCTAAGAGATGCTCACTTTGGGACTTAAAGCAGGAATAATCAAGGAGGGATAGCAATTCCAGACAGAGGAAAGAGTATATTCAAGATCCTGGGGCAGAAAAGCGAACATGATGTCTAAGGAACAAAGAGAAGGCCTGTGTGGCCTGAACACAGTGGATGGGAGGGAGAACTGAGTAAAGAGTAATTGTTAATAGAGCCAGAACTGGACTGTGCAAGGCCTCATGGACTGCAGTAGGAGCAAAAGTAAAATGTAAATTAAAACCACAATAGATTGTCCTGTAAAAAATTGTCAGCTATTAACATGCAAGTAACTTGATGAAAGATAGTACCTAAGGATATCCTAGGGTTCTTACCCTGGGTCTGTAATTTGCCACTTGTGTGACTTTAAGTCAGAGATTCTCAAAGTTGAACATGCATTTAGATTATCTGGAGTCTTGTACAACAAACTCCCGTGCCCTAGCCCAGAGTTTGATTCATGAGATCTGGTTAGGTCCCAGAATTTGCTTGTGTAACCCATTCTCCTCTGATGCTGATGCTGATCTAAGGACTACTTAGATAACACTTGAGAATCATGCTCTAAGCAAATCCAGTCAGTGATTCTCTCTGAGCCTTGAGCTTTTTTTTTTTTCCTTCTGTAAAATTGCCTTTTATCTTGGTTGATATGATCATAAATGAGATAAAGTACACAAAGGAAAGGCAGAATGTTTTCTCTGATACGTGGATGCTAATTCACAATGGGAATAGAGGAAGAATAGAGGTTTGGGAAAATAGAGGTAGTTTGGATTAAATAGAGGGGAGTGAAGGGAGAGGAGGGGCCTGGGGCCAGGAATGATAGTAGAATGAATGGGTCATAATGACCCTATGTGCATATATGATTACATAACTGGTGTAACTCTACATCATGTACAACCAAAAGATTGAGAAGTTACATCCCATTTATGTATGATGTGTCAAGTGCATTCTACTGTCATGTATAAGTAATTAGAATTTAAAAAAATAAATAAGATAGTAATTAAAATGAGTGTTATAAGAAAAAGTACAGAAAAGCCATTTATAAAGAGCAAAAAAGACAAATATAAAAATTACCACTTTAATGGTGTTTAGTAAGCACCCTCTCCCATGTGTTTGTTTCCTTCACAGTTTATAAGAATTAACACTAGCAACTGACTGCTTAGGAGTGACAGCTATTTACTTCATTTATCCCAAGTCTGTCTAACTCTCTGAATGTGTAAGCATTTGAAAACCACAGGGCTGGAAGGATGGATAGCTATTTCATCCTGCTTGGGAGAAACCTTCACACTCACCCTGTTGTTCCCCCTCTGATAGAGGCTTGTTGCAGCTTCAAGTGCCTGTAGTTATTTTTGTCAACCATCATTTCCTCCCACTCCTCCCAAAGAAAGTTCTCCTCTGAGTCATCTGGGAGACCCAAAGGCATCTGATAGTTGCTCAGCTGGTATCTCGCCCATGAGGGGAAGAAGAAATATTGATGTCCTCTTGGACTCACTTTGAAAAAAACTCTATTAATTTTTTATAGACTCCTAGAAACTCGGAATCTATAATATGTGTGTATGATAAACACTTGGTGTCTATATGTTTATTTGTACTAATTCATAGATTCAATAAATATTTATGGAATATCTGCTTTACATACCATGCATTGTGTTGGGCTCTGAGGATACAGCAGTGTATGAAGCAACAGAGCCTCCTTTTCATGGTGATTAGGTGTGAATAAAAGTCATTTATGGAGCCAGGCATGGTGGCACACACCTGTAATCCCAGTGGCTCAGGAGGCTGAGGCAGGAAGATTGCAAGTTCAAAGCCAGCCTCAGCAAAAGCGAGGCGCTAAGCAACTCAGTGAGACCCTGTCTCTAAATAAAATACAAAACAGGGCTGGGGAGGTGGCTCAGTGGTAGAGTGCCCTTGAGTTCAATCCCCAATACCAAAAAAAAAAAGTCACTAGTAGAACCCACAATAGTCTCCCCATTATCAGTGGTTTCACTTTCTGCATTTTCAGCTATCTGCAGTCCAAAAATATTAAATGGAAAATTCCAGAAATAAACAATTTGTAAGTTTTCAATTGTAAGCTGTTCTGAGTAGCATGATGAAGTCTTTCTTGCACTGGCATGAAGTAAATCATCCCTTAGTCCTGAGCATCTACACAGTATAAACTAATACCAGTTAACTATCTGGTAGCTATCTGGTTTATCAGACTGAAAAACACATGGTATCAGGAGGGCTCAGTGCTATCTGCATTTTCAGAGTTGGTGTCTTAAATGTAGTCCTCATGGATAAGGAGAGACTATTTATACTGAAAATATACAGCTTGTGTCAGAAGAGGTATAGTCTGGCAGGGAAGATAGTCATGTAATCAAACAGATGAAATGATGTGTAATAGGAGCTATGATGGAGGCAGATACCAGGAGTACAGTGAGGCATAAAGGATGAAGAGGGTTCCAACAGACACCTCAATAATTAGATATTTAGTGGTGAGGGCACTTTTCAGGTTCGCTAGAGGGAGGCTGTTACAGGTTGTGTTAACCCCCAAATACTTTTTTTTCCAATTGATATCTGTGTTCTTTCATGAAAAGCAAAACAAAAAGCCAACCTGGAAAGCAATAGGAGTTAGTGATAAGTACTACAAAAATAATCAGAATATTCTTTGAAACTTATAAAATGTTCTTTATTTCCAAAAATATTCTTAAGTTGAGGTGTCCTAACATTTGGTCCCCTTCTCCTTTCCATTTTCTCTCTTTGGGAAAGAGAATGATTGTCTCTCCTGTGTTTGTCCCACTGTTGTATTTTGGTAGCAGAAAACTTGTCTGGTTTCACAGCTTCACAACTTAAATTTTGCCTCTGGAAGAACCTTACTTGGAGCCCAACCCAATACTTGATTTAGATGAGATTTGTGGTATAGAGTTGATGCTGGAAAGAGTTAAGACATCTGAGGCTGTTGGAATGGGGTTAATGTATTTTGCATGTGAGAATGACATATGTTTTTTTAATCAGAGAGAGGAGTATTATGAGCTGAATTGCAGTCCTCCAAAAGTCAAACATTACAGTCCCTTAGGACCTCACAATATAATTATATTTTGAGATAGATTTTTTGGGGGGGTACTGGGGATTGAATTTAGGGGCACTTGACCCCTGAGGCACACCCCCAGCCCTATTTTTGTATTTTTATTTAGAGACAGGATCTTAACTTAGTTGCTTAGCTTCTCATTTTTGCTGAGACTGGCTATGAACTTGCGATCTACCTCCCTTAGCCTCCTGAGCCACTGGGATTACAGGCGTGTACCACCTGACTTCGCCCTTTGAGATAGATTCTTTAAAGAAGCAATTATGTTAAAATTAGGTCATTAGAGTGGGATCTGATTCCAATATGACTGGTGTCCTTATAACAAGATCCCCTCAATGGCAAGCTTGGACATGAACTGCCCTACCCCAACACAAAGACTGCTGCCATGTTTTTCTCATCCAGAGCCCTCTTTATTTTCTATGGCTCCTAAGTGTCAAAACAGGCTTAAGGGTATTGGCTGTTTATTTACTAGGATTAGCTAAGCTACTGTGATAAATAGACCTAAAGATGTGTTTTGGTTCAAACAAAACAGAAGTTACTGTCTCACATGACAGACTATAGCGTTTGCTTTTGATCAATGGATAACCTTCTCCTGTATGGTGATTCAGGGATCCCAGCTCCAATTGTGGTTCTGCCTTACAGCCTAGTTATCATCTACATCTTGCCAGCAGAAGGGGAAATAGAATTCTTAGAAGCCTCCACCAACTGCAGCACACACCACTGAAGGTCATGTTCCACTGGTGAGAAATAGTCACATGCTCACACTGCAAAGGAGGCCAGGATGTAGACTGGTCTCACACTTTGCTATACCTCCCATCACTGTAAAGTGAAAAAAGCATTTGAGAAAAGGTCGACCTTCTGAGAGAACCAAATGACAGGCACTCAGGTGCTTAAAGCCAGATATATGTCAAGGTGTCTTAACCTTGACTCCATTGGCAAATTATTTGATGGAGGGAGAGGAGGTTGTCCTGTGTGTTATAGGATGTTTAGCAACATCCCTGGCTTCTACTGCTGATGCCAGCAGTACCCCCCTGGCCCAGGAATGACAATCAAAAATGTCTCCAAACATTGGGAGATGTTCCTTGGGCACAAAATCACCCCTAACTAAGAACTACTGCTCTGGATAACAAGAGAAATGGTCAGAATCTTCTGGCAACTAGATATGAAATGTAATGAAATAACATGCTCACATTTTCTCTTTGTCACTTGCAAAAGTTCAGGGTATTACTGCTAGTATCTGTTCACAAAATGACTGACAGAATAAGTATTCTAACCTCAAAGTAATCCTGCCTCCTCTTGCTTGGAAACTCTCAGTATCTTCCCATTGCCTATAGGGAATGTCCAGACACTTTGCCAGGCCCTGTAGCCCTCTGAAGTCTCACCTTTGCCCTCTACCCTGTCTGCTGCTGGTCTAGCTCCCCAGTCTGCCCCTCCACACCTGTACCCTCCCCATTCCCACATTGCTTTGAACCCTGAAGAACCAAATGCAGATTCAGGAATGCACCAGCTAGTGTGGGGAATCAAGCATTGCTCAAATTTCTCCCTCTGCAACCAGCAAAGCTTAGTGACAACATTTTCAGTTTTCAAGATCAGAGCACACATTACACTTTCCAGAAGTATTCCTGTCTTTCACCGTGGCCACCCAGGAAAAACTGGCCACTTCTCTCATGTCACGGATAGGCCTTTATCACTCTAAACACTTCATAGTACTTTCTTGCACAGATTGCTTAGAGCCCTTCCCAGACCTAAGCTCTGAGGACAGTTCATGTATCTTACTCTTTTGGGGAGCCTCGATGCCTGACACAGGATATGGAGAACGTTTATTCAATAAAAGCTTAGTGAAAAAAAAATTAACAATAATCTTAACTGTACATGCAGATGCTACCATATGCTATTCCTTTTTTTAAATTTTGGTAAAACACCACATAACATTAAATTTACTAGCACAATTATTTTTAAGTATTCAGTTGTACGGCATGAAGTACATTCATATGTTGTACAACAATCACCAGCACCATTCCTCTACAGAACTCTTCATCTTGCAAAAACAATACTTTATACCCATTAACCAATAATTTCCCATTCCCCCTCTTACCCCAGCCACTGGCAATCACCATTTTACTTTCTTTCACTTCGAATCTGACTGTTTCAGGTATCTCACACAAGTGAAATAACATTTGTCCTTTTGTGAGTGGTTTATTTCACTCAGTATAGTGTTCTCAGGGTTTACTCATGTTGTAGCACGTGTCAGAATCTCCTTCCTTTACTAGGCATGGTGGTGCATGCCTGTAATCCCTGCAATTTAGGAGGCTGAGGCAGGAGGATCATAAGTTGAAGGTCAACCTGAGAAATGTAGTGAGACCCTGTCTCAAAATTTAAAAAAAAAAATGACTGGGGATATAGTTCAGTGGTAGAGCACCCTTGGGTTCAATCCCCAGTACCACAAAAAGGAAGGGAGGGGGATCTCCTCCCTTATTAGACTGAAAAAAGCACATCTTGTATGGATGTACCACATTTTGAGTATTCATTTGTCTGCCAGCGGACACTTGGGTTGCTTGTACCCCTTGGCTATTTTGAGTAAATTTGAGTTGTTTTAAAGTACACATGTGCCGCGTCCCCTCGCCAGCAAAGGAAACACGACACAGGATTCTTCCTTCAGCAGTTTATTCAGGCCTTTGTTTAGACATGTCATTTAGCTTGTTTCTCTCTCGAACACTACTCCCGTGTGCCCCAGCCTTAATAAAGCAGATAAAGCCCCAATGCACAACTGCCACGTGGACTTTTCTCATAGGGTGCCAAGTCACAGCATGCCAACTCATTCTGATAAGGAGTTGTTTGTCACAGACTACAGGGGAAACCAGCGCCATCTTGTAATGGCGGCCACAGTTCACAGAAACAGCTCACCACACACATGTTTGTGGTAATTTATCACCTCAGCAATAAGAAACTAATACAAAAAAACCCAATAGAAAAATAGACTAAAGGGGTTGGAATTGTGGCTCAGTGGTAGAGCTCACACCTTGCACATATGAGGCACTAGGTTCAATCCTCGGCACCACATAAAAATAAATAAAGGTATTGTGTCCATCTATAACTAAAAAAATTTTAAAAAAAAAATAAAAATAGACTAAAAATATGAACATATATTTAACAGAAAAAAAGGAAATAAATGAGTCGTAAACAGATGAAGAGATAACAAATAGCATCAGTTATCTTAGCTTGGGCTACCATAACAAAACATAAAAGGGTGGGAGGTTCAAACAACAGAAATTTATCATATTTCTAGAGGCTGAAAGTTAGAGAATGCTAGGTTGAGTTCTGGTGAAGACTTATAGTTGGTTACTTTCTTGTTATATACTCACATGGCCTTCCCTTGGTGAGGTATGGGTGTGGCAATAAGTTCCCTTGATCTCCATATAAGGTCTCCACAGGGTCTTGTATTATGAAAGACCCAACCTCAAGACCTCATCTACACCTTTTCAAAGGCCCCATCTCCAAATTCCCACCCTGGGGATTAAGGTTTTAATATATAAATATTGAGGTATAATAATTATACTCCAGCTCCCCAAAATTCATGTTCTTTCTTTTTGTTTAATTTTTAGTTGTAGATGAACACAATATCTTTATTTTATTTATTTATTTTTTAATGTGGTGCTGAGGATCCAACCCAGTGCCTCATACATGCTAGGCAAGTGCTCTATCACTGAACCACAACCACAACCCCAAAATTCATGTTCTTAACACATATGAAATACATTTTTTTCTATCCCAATAGCACCAAAAGTCTTAATTCATCCTACTATTAGTTCTAAAGCTCAAAGTTTAATTTACATATCATAAATCAGATTTATGGGTGAGACTTGAAGTATGATTCATCCTAATGACAAAGTCCTCTCCAGCTGTGAACTTCTGAAACCAGACAAGCTATGTGCTCACAAATACAACAGAAGGGAAGTCATAGGATAGACATTCCCATTCCACAAGGGATAAACAGGAAGGAAGGGTTAAAGGGTCCCAAGTAAGTGAATACCAGTCAATGGTATCTTGTTATTGCAGCCAAAACTGACTAAGACACCAGTTATCGAGGCAATGCAAAATAAGACCCAAATAAGATTCCATTTTAATTGGCCAAGTAATTGAGAAAAATTAATAAACCTATCAATAACAATACTGGAAGGGAGAAGGGGATTAGATGGAGAGGGATCTCTCATACGATGCTGGGAGTGAGGGGATGTAATATGATGTAGCCACATTAGAAAACAATCCAGCATTAATTCTAAAGTTAAATAATTTCACTCACAGGGCTATTCCATGTACAATAAGAATGTATAAGAATATTCATAGTAGAACTCTTTATAATAGCAAAACTACAAACAAATTAAATGGCCATTGGTGGGAGAATAGAAAAATAAGCCAAGACACAGACATACAATAGACCATTATACACAGTTAAAGTGAATGAACTATGGTGACATGCAGCAATAAGGATGGTTCTTACCAGTACAATATTAAGTGGAAAACATTGCTCCACAAAAAATTCATACAGCAAGATATATTTTTATACAGTTTTTTATAAAACAACCAAAAGTAAAAATAGATATCCTTTAGGAACATGTACAAATATAATATAACTGCCTAAAAGATGTAGAAGCAGAGGAAAGCCATTGAGGGTGGGATAAAGCAAGATTGAAAAATTAAAATCTAGACCCTAATAGGATCATGTGGGTTCATCAGCTAATCTCTCTACCTGTGCATATGTGTGCACACATGCATGTGAGATGGTCCATAATAAAAAGGGCATGTTTAAATAGTATAAAGAGAGAAGCTAGGAATGACAAACTCCAGATTCAGGGTGCAATTTACTCAAGAATTAGGAGGGAGGGCCACGGAACAGAAGGGAATGCTTTGGTTCCTTGTCAGCTCTTGTCAGGTATGTTAACCAGCTTTCTGTTATTATAATCAACTTATAAAGAGGAAAGGTTTTTTCTGGCTCATGGTTTGGGAGATTTCAGTTCATGGTTGGATGGTCCTGTTGCTTTGGAGTCTGCAGTGAGGCAGCACATCATGGTAGAAGCAGAGGAAGCTGCTGACCTCATGGCAGCTGGGAAGTGAATGATAGGAAGGAGCTGGATTCACACAATCCCCCTCGAGGTCAAACCCTCAATGATCTTCCTTCTTTCCACTAAGCTCCACCTCCTAAAGGTTCTGTCACATCCCAATAGCATCATGGATGGAAGACAAAGCCTTAAAAACATGAGTCTTTGGAGGACATTTAGATCCAAACTATAGGATCACAGACTTGTCTTGTTTTGTTGGGGCAGTGAGTTTATGGTCAGCTATTAAGTAATAAACTAAATGACTAAATTAAAGCAAGCCATGCATATAGCAATGAAGAAATAACTAGAGAAGAAAAAAGAAAAGCATGAAGTAAACCTGTCAACAGTTCTCAATGGCACGAAGTGGATAGATCCAGAGAAGTGTCCTCTCAATGGCACTAAGCGGATAGATCTAGAGAGGTGTCCTTTGGGTGCTCTGTTTGCCAGGAGACAGCTCAGACTTCATGGATACCTGGAACCTGAATGTCAGCTCTCCTGCCCTCCACTGGCCCTCTCTTCCTCAGAGACCATTTCTCTCATCAGCATCTCTGAGCATCTGACAGTATGCTTTCTGGAAAAGGCCTAAGGAGGTATCCTCAGTCTTCCAGGTTCCAGATGAAGAGCTAAACCAGACATTTGTGATGTCACACAAGTGGTTTACTCGTACTATCCAATTTTCAGACTAACATAGGGGTTTACATTTGTCCCTGGCATATGTCATTGTTTAGGAACCCTGAAATATTTTACCTGGTCACTGAAAAAAGGTACCAAGTATCAGAAGAGCTGATAAAGAGAAAAGTGAGCTAGCTGGAGCAACCTAGACAAGTGGCAGATCTCCCTTTGAGGAGAAAATGAACTTGCCAAAGAAAAAAATGTTCAATGATAGTGGTTAAAACACCATAAGAAAGACTTTATTTAAAACCATTGCCACAATATATAGGGGCCACTGCAACAGGGTCTTGCAGTGAGAGAGAGATATTGGGATCAACTCTAAATTATAGCAGGAGCATATGGGAATTTATAGCCTAGAAGCAGGGTAGATAGAGGTCAGTGGATGGAAAATAACTCAGAGGAAACATCAAAGGTAGGAGGGATTCTTGCTGCAGACAGGCCAGGGTGACCAGACATTACCTGGGAATGGTGGAGGAGGAGGAACCTAATCAGATATTGAGGTATCTGATAGATATTGAGGATGAGGACAGGAAGTTACTTGCTAAACTGACTTAGCAGAGTTCTTTGCTAAAACTGGATTTTACAAGAAAATACGCAGATGGGCCTACAAGAGGAGGAGCCTGACTAAGTTTTGGTCAAGCAGAGAATCTTTGTCATCTAAGAGACAGGAAGCCCTCTGCTGCATATGTGTGCGTGGGGGTGAGGAGACTATTTTCAATGTCCCATCAGGGTCAATACTTTCAGTCACACACAATATTCCTCTGAGTCCAGAAATGGTCTGTACCCTTCAAAATCATAATGACACAGCAGGAGAGAAAAGTTCTCACTGGCTTTCTCCTCATACCTCAGCTCTTCGTGCTCAAAGTATGACCCTTGACCTTCCCTGACAGGTAGCTTCAGCATGCCTGGAAACTGCTTAGCAATGCAGATGCCCCTGACCTATGAAACTCCAGGGGATTCCAATATATCATCAAGCTGGAGAATCGCTAGTTTAAGTCCATCTTATTGCATCCCTGGACCTTCCTAGCTTTACCTTCTTCCTAGACAATATTCCCCCAGGTCATCATTTCCATGACCTGTTGTCACCTATCTGGCCCTACCCCTCTGTCACGAATGCATCAAGAAATTTTAGCAGGGGATCAATCTAATCCCTCACTCATTGGCTCTTATTTTTAATATTTTTTTTTAGTTATAGGTGGACACAATTAGCTTTATTTTATTTTTTTTATGTGGTGCTGAGGATCGAACCCAGTGCCTCACGCATGCTAGGTGAGCGTTCTACTCTGAGCCACAACCCCAGCAGTGGCTCTTTTCTTGAGCTGCCTGGTGTGCTGTAGCAAAACTCATGGCCACAGGATACCACTCAGAGTACCTGTCTCCTGACAAGAACTTGACACTGCTCACCATGAAGGCTTGTCCTCTGGCTATCAAATAGCTCCACCCCTCAGTCCACCCTGTGGATCCGTTGCCACCTCTTCCCACATGCCCAGGCCCTGCCTTCTCCCCCTGACATTATGGCAGGTAGCTTTCTGAATCACTGAAAATAATAAAAATAATACCATGAGGCAAGGATTCCTCCAATTTCTCTTCCATCTGCACACTTATGGGCGTCTCACTTCCTCCTTTTCTGAATTGGTATCAGAGTCTGTCTGAGGCTTATCTGGGGCTCATCTCTCGAGCTGCCCCAGTCATCTCTCTGCCACCTGCATCAGGTCATCAGCCTGGCCTATCACTCCTGTGCTTCCGTCCTGCCTAATTCCTTCCCTGGAACTCAAAAACAAACAGCAATTATGTGACAACATTCTCAAACAAAAAATTTAATATAGAGAGAGCATCTATATTATGTAACATAGTACAGACATGATTTTGAATTCTAGCTCTCTGATTACTACCAAGGAAGTATTGGTCAAATTCTTTATTTTTCCTAAACTTCAGCATCTTCTATATAAAAAGGAATATCCTAACACCTTTTGAAAGATTATTAAGAATTGATATTACAATAAAAGCTTGACATATTAAGTAGAAATAGTTTTATTTGATCCACATATTATACATATACTTAATATTTTTATTTAAATATTTATATAATTTGAGTACTCTTTAAGTATCATTAAACATCTTATACTTCAAACTTTTACATCATAAGCAGAAATTACAGTGAATGCTCCAAGAAAAGTCATGACAAGAATTTCTTACATGCAGGTTTGATGGTGAGAAAAGTCCAATGCTTCCATGATACAAAATTACTAGCTTAAAAGAGAATGATTGACCCAGGCATGATGGTGCTTACCTTTAATCCCAGCAGCTTTGGAGGCTGAGGCAGCAGGATCACAAGTTCAAAACCAGCATCAGCAACTTTGTGAGGCCCTAAGCAACTGAGCAAGACTCTTGTTTTTAAACAAAATATGTAAAAAAAAAAGGGTGAGATGCTGGGATGTGGCTCAGTGGTTAAGCACCTCCCTGGTACAAAAGTAGGGGGGAGAATGATTGAGAGGATAAGTCCCAAAAATCAAACAAAAGGAAAAATACAAATTCAGACCAAAAAAGAAAAGAAAGAAAGGATAATTCCATGATTCTCTCTTAATAAAATTATGTCTACTTTAAAAACAATCAGTGGCCTTCTAAATTTTCTCAGCTTTCTTATCTTCTCCCTTTTGTTCCTCTCATGCAAACTGATTTCCTGCAAATCACCAGTAGCTTCTACATCAGCAAATCCAATGGTATTTCAGTGCTCTGGATCATTTGGTTGTTTTATTGAGGGTCTGCTCTATACTGAATTCCCGGCATGAAGCCAAAAGTGGAAGTGATCACGGAGTTTTTCCCATGCAACAAGCTCTTATTGAGCTCCTCCAATGTGCCAGGCACTGTGCTATGTAGATACTGATGGACAATGGCATCCACCAATGACAGCCAGGCCCAATAGGACATTATGCAGAACCTGGTATAAGCAATGAGAGTTGGAGAGCACAGGAGATGGACAACTCCTATGGGAAGCAAGGGAATCCTAGAAGCCACCCTGAGAGGTGACACTGAATTTAATCTAAAACACAAGGAGGGACTAACCAGTGAGGAGATGAAGAAGGATGGTCTCAGCAGAAGAACAACATGTGCAAATAGTAGAAGCACAGTATGTGCAAATAGTAGAAGCACAGTACCAGATAGGCCATCACAGTCACAAGGCACTATAGTCACATAGAAGAGGACATTGGAGGCATTTGCAGAAGCTTTCCTGAGGAAAGTGGCACCTAACTAAATCATAAGGGATGGCTAGGTATCCATTAAGGAAGTAAAGGACATCCCAGGAAGATAATGCAGTATATGCAAAGGCACAAAGTATGGTATCTTGGGAGAATGACAGATACATACAGATGATGACTTAAGTGAAGGATATGAGGACATAGTTGCACCTGAGTGACATCACTGCCATGTTTAGTAGTTTGGAGTGAAAATGATAGAAATCACTGAAGGAGAGAGAGAGAGCATGTGCACTAGTATAATTTGGATCTCAAGTGTCCCCCAAAGATCTCTGGTAAAGGCTTGGTCCCCAGTCTGGTGCTACTGGGAGGTGATGAAGGCTTTAAGAGGTGGGGCCTAATGGGAGGTCTTTAGATCCCTGGGGATGTGCCCTTGAGTAAACTGTGGAAGTCTGGCCCCTTCCTCTTTATTTTTCACTTTCTGAATATAAGGAAAGCAGTTTTCATCCACCATGTGCTCCCCATCATTGCCACCCAGCACCCTACCAAAGGCCTAAAAGCAGTGATGAGTCTGTCTGATCATGGATTGAAATCTGTAAAACTATAAACCTTTTCCCTCATAAGTTGATTATCTCAGATGTTTGTGATAGTAACATGAAGCTGACTAATACAAAAAGAGAGAGAGATTTCCCAGTTTTGAGCAACCACTCCAACGGCTATGTGGAAGATGCATCAGAGGAGTGAGACTGGAGGTGGAAAGACAAGCTAGAAAGAAGGCTGGGGTGAAAAATGACAGATCTTCAACCAAGGCCATGGCTATAGGATGGGGATATATTTTAAAAGCCAGACTGATGGTAATAAAGTAATACTTAACAATACAAGCTTTCAAGTCTGACAGACCAAAGTATGAATACCAACTCTACCCTTTACTTTTTGTGTGACCTTGGGCAAGTCATCAACCTTAGAATCAATTTCCTTACCTTAGAAATCAGGACAATTGCAAAGCCTAACTTACAGTTGTTGAAAGAATGAAACATATTAAAATGACACAGCCCACCACCAAGCACACAGGAATGCACAGCAAATAATTACTACCATCCTTGGCATCACTAACCAGGTATAAGTCCTGAAACAGCACACAATTTCTCTGGGGCTTCTGGCTTGCTATTCCTTTTTTAGAGGGGAGGGGGTACCAGGGATTGAACTCAGGGGCACTCAACCACTGAGCCACTTTCCCAACCCTATATTGTATTTTATTTAGAGACAGGGTCTCACTAAATTGCTTAAATTGCTTAGTGTCTTGCCGTTGCTGAGGCTGGCTTTGAACTCAAAATCCTCCTGCCTCAGCTTCCTGAGCTGCTGGGATTACAGGTATGCACCATGGTGCCTGGCCTGGCCTGCTGTTCCTAACAGGCAGCAGAGACAGGCAAAAGTAGGTTAGGAAGGAGACCCCAAAGATAATGCGCTCATTTGTTGAGTGTGAAGTGCCCACTATTGGAAGATACAATCTTCTATGAGTCCCTGGCATGCACCACCTTGCTGTGTGGGCCAAGAATATAAGACCCTGACTTCTTTTTACCTGAACCACTTTTCAGGGTTATTTTTGTAGCAAGCAACCTTGAAGGATGAGTTTCCTTAAAGATGACAAAGAGTAGACGTGCTTACTGCTTCCGCAATAAGCAGTAGATCCCCCAGCTCAGTGTTTCTCAGCTATAACATAAACCAGCATCATGTGGAGCATCCGTCTGGGCTCATTATTTTGCCCCTGAGGATCCTGGAGGCAAGAGGAACTGATGCAAATACACTGATGCTCATACTACTTGCTGGGCCCTGAGCAATAAAGTTCTAGATCTCTGTCTGGCCCTGCTGTCTTATGTCTTCTGCCAAAAACTGTATATCAATAACAGGTTAATTTATTACTTTATAAGCTGAAAAGAGAGACTTGAAGTCATCAGTATGTGCATGGCAGATAAAACCATGAGTACAAATGACATTGCCTAGAGTCAGGTATAGTGGTGCACATCTATAATCCCAGTGACTCAGGAGGCTGAGGCAGAAGGATCACAAGTCAGAGGCCAGCCTCAGCGGCTTAGCAAGACCCTATGCAACTTAACGAGACACTGTCTCAAAATAAAAAAATTTAAAGGGCTAGGAATGTAGCTCAGTGGTAAAGCACCCCTGGGTTCAATCCAGAGCACAAATAAGTAAATAAATAACATTGTCTAGAAAGAGGTCGGAGGCAGCACTCTATGTGGTACCAACAAATAAAGGTCAAGGGTAAGAAAAGGAGCTCCACAGGAACTCAAAAAGGAGACTGAGGGCTGAGGTTGTAGCTCAGTGTTAGAGCGCTCGCCTAGCATGCATGAGGCACTGGGTTCAATCCTCAGCACCACATACATGTAAAATAAAGATATTGTGTCCACCTAAAACTAAAAAAATAAATACTTTTTTAAAAAGGAGACTGAACTGGGAATGTAGTGGTAGAGCATTTGCCTCACATGCCCTAGGCCCTGAGTTCCACCCTCAGCACTGCAAAAATAAAGAAGGAAGGAAATCTATAAGAGAGTAGGTCCCTACAAGCCCAGGGAGTAGAGTTTCAATCAAAACAGAGTAGGTAATAAGAGCAAATGCTTCTTAAGATCCAAGTAAGATGAAGACTGAAAGTGGCCACTGATTTAGCAACTAGGTCACTGGCAAGAAGAATTTCAGTGATGTGCTATGACCAGAAGTCAAACTGAAGAGATGAATGGAGGCAAAGAAATGTAACAATGAACATAAGGTATTTCTAGAAATCTTGGCTGAAAAGGAAAGTGAGGGCAAATGAAACTCTTTGTTTGTTTTTTGTTTTTGCAGTTGGGGATCAAACCCCGAAAGAACCCTGTGTATATACAAAGCAAGCATTCTCCCACTGAGATGTATCCCCATTCCTGAATAGAGGTATGTAATTTGAGTGATCATATATTGAGAACACAAAAGGAAAACAACAACAACCAAAAAAAAAAAAAAAGGTTAAGAACAAGGAAAAGGAGGACGGATTCAAGATTCTGAAGGAGAGGCGAGGAAGGCCATTCAGACTCCAGGTGAAAGGCTGGTCTTCCCCCATTGAGATGGCATTTGCCCCAACCACACACCCTCGAGCAGGCCAACCTGCTAACTCAAGTTGTATGGCCCATATGGTCTGTCTTTAGGTGAATGGTGCCCTATCACTAAGGAGAGACTTAGCAGGTTTCTTTAATGGCCATTTTGCTGGGTGTCCAGCAAGCCCAAGATAAAACACAGACAGTATTTCCCAAACTGGATTCTTTTTTTGGTACCGGAAATTGAACTCAGGGACACTCGACCACTGAGCCACATCCCTATTTTGTATTTTATTTAGAGACAGAGTCTCACTGAATTGCTTAGTGCCTCACCATTGCTGAGGCTGGCTTTGAACTCAGGATCCTCCTGTCTCAGGCTCCCTAGCCGCGGGGATCACAGTCATGCGCCACCATGCCCAGCCAAACTAGATTCTGTTGCCAACAGGTATGTTCTACATACAGGTAAATTTAGAAACTGTTACTCTAAACTCTATAAAAAGCCAGTTAGTAGGAAGACTGGGTGTGCTCTGCCAGCAAGAATGGACCTTTGGAGCCAGGCGTGGTGGCACATGCACACAATCCCAGTGACTCAGGAGGATGAGGCAGGAGGATCACAAGTTTGAGGGCAATCTGGCATCTTAGCAAGACCTTGTTTCAAAATTAAAAATGAAAAGGGCTGGGGACATAACTTGGTGGTAGCGCACTTTTGGATTCAATCTCCCAACACTAGACATACCCAAAAAATAGATCTTTGGAAATGGGAAGAGAAGTCTGCTGGGGAGATATAAGGTCTCACCCTCAAGGTACTCAGGATAAACAAAAAAGACTCCTGGAGAAGATATTATAATGCACCAAGTAGGAAAATTAACTCATATTTGCTGGACATCTCTGTGAAGTTTTGTATTGACAAAATTTTCTCCTTGGCCAAACTTAAGTTCCTGAAACTTCTCTTAGGCCCATCTATGCACTTCTTTGTAAAATTCAGTTTTAGCAAAAAACACTGCTAAGTTAGTTTACCAAGAACTCTGCATATCTGATTCCTGCCCACCCCCATATCAAATCACACTCAATATCAGATCAGGTTCCTCATCCTCCACCATCCCCCCAGGTGATGCCTGGCCACCCTGGCCTATCTTCAGCAAGAATTCTGCTGGATCCGTTTTGCCAGAATCCCCCTTACCTCTTAGTAATTTTTCATCCACTGACACCCACCCCCACTCTCCTCCATTAGCTTTAAATTTCCGCTTGTCCATGTTGTATTCAAGTTGAGCCCAATCTCTCCCTCCCATTGAAAAATTCCATTGATGACAATCATGAATAAGTCTGCTTTACCACTCTTCACAAAGTATCATTGAATAATATTTTTTTTCTTTAAAACGATCCACCTATTTTACTCTCCCAATTCTTGAGGCAGACTCAAGGACTTGCCTGGTACTCTGGGCTTAGTAAGTGATGGAGTTCAGTTCTCTAGATTTGAGATCTAGCTCTCCTGCCCATACAGTTCAGCTATCCTTAGACCTTAAAGCAGCACCTAGGGTCTGGGCTAGAGAAGGGTCACACAATTGCCAACCCCTCTTGCAGCTGAGATCAGAGTAGCCATCCAGGCCTGCCAGGGTAGCCTGTGGTCTGTCAGAGAAGATCCCGAAGTACCTTAGCCTTCTTAGTGGCAGGTTCATTATTGACTCCAAGTACCATCAGCTCCCAGGGTCCTAATTCCTTAGAGTTGGGTCTGGAAGAAGTGGCCGGGGAAGAAAGCAGTGAATCTATTTGCAAGCATCTCTCTCTCTTTGTTGTACTGGAGAGTAAGAACAAGAGAAGAAGGGAATTCCTCACACCTTTCCAATCCAGATCCTTTGAGAGTCTGATGGAAGCAATACAGCCTCTCCATAAAAGCGCCCGCGCGCGCGCGCGCGCACACACACACACACACACACACACACACACACACACAAAACACACAACCGTTTACTGAGTTTCCAAGTTCACACACCAACCACCACCACCCTCGACCCCCAAACAGGCCAGGCCTCTAAGGAGCATACATCAGAATCACCCAAGATGCTAACTAAAAACGCACATCTCCAAGCCCCACAGCGATTTTCATTCAATTGGTCTGGAGCAAGGCCTGGGAGACTAGGCTTTTGACCTGCGCTTCGGAGGATTTTGGCGCTGTTGTTCACTAGAGCCACTTTTGAGAAAATCGACTTTGGCGCTGAGAGGCAGCCCCCTCCCCCATGCTCCAAACTTTCCCCATCTAGCTGGCGTACCAACCTCCTCCCATTATCTCCCGCGGGCCTCAACCTCGCCAGGGGTCGTGGAAACCTGTGGGAGACCCTGTGCAACTGACCCTGCCGCCTGCCCGTCGCCTTCGCCACAGCGCCACGACCCCGGGAGGCGCAGTGCGGCGGCCGCCAGGGGGAGCAATGCCAGGGAGGGAAATGCAGGGAGGGGGCGCCCGGCCACCCCGAGCTCGGAGCCCAGCGGCGGGAAGGAGCTAGAGCGAGTCAGGGAGGAGGCGCGCGGCGGCGCGTAGCCCGGGCGCGGGGGCGGAAGCCGGGGGCGGGGCGGGCCGGGCCGGGGCGGGGCCCGCGGGCTGGTGGCGAGCTCCCGGGGAGCGCGCCCGGGAGCGAGGAGGGAGGAGCGAGGGGAGCGCGGGCAGCCGCCCGCCCCCGCCCCCGCGCCGCCCGCACGCAACAGTTCCCCCAAAGTTGCAGTCCGGGAGGCGGGCGCGCTGGGGCAGCCGAGGGGCGGGCAGTCGGCTGGGGACGCGGCCTCGCGGCCCAGCGTGAACAGTCCCAGCGAACGGCGGCGGCGGCATGGGCACCCGGCAGACCAAGGGCAGCCTGGCGGAGAGGGCCAGCCCCGGCGCGGCTCCCGGCCCCCGCCGGGAACGGCCCGACTTCTGGGCGTCGCTGCTGCTGCGCGCCGGGGACAAGGCGGGGCGCGGCGGCGCTGGGCTGCCCCCCTACCACCGGCGCGTCGGCATGGTCCAGGAGCTGCTGCGGATGGTGCGCCAGGGACGGCGGGAGGAGGCGGGGACGCTGCTGCAGCACCTGCGCCAGGTGAGCGCGGGGAGGGGGTCGGAGGGCGAGCCGGTCCCAGGAGCGCCCCGCCCCTTCCCGGGGACGCCCGGAGCTGCGAGGGGCACCGCCCAGGATCCCCCTTGAGCGAGGATGGGGGCCCGCCTGGCAGCAGGTGCCTCGGTGCTCCAGCTGAATTTGGGGCCTCAGGGTAGGGTAGAGGAAAGCTGGCCGGGTGAGGCCCGCTGAAGTGAACCTGTTGGACCAATATTTGTTTCCGCTTATTTCCTCCGCAGATCTCCAGGGATAGTTAGTGGGAGGGGATGCAGGGATGCGTGCCTGGTCTGGTCCAGGGCTCTTTTCTTTCTCTCTACCCACTGGTCATCACCCTCTGCCAAGGGTCCTCGAGGAATGCACAATTGTCTGCTGACCCTCACCTGCTGCCTACTGAGGAGGAGTCCAAGGGCATGGCCCTAGGGCTAATAAGATACCGGTCCCTAGGTTGTTTACCTACCTGAATTGTGGTTCAAGAGTTTCATCTCCCCCTACTTTGATAGGTCCTCAGGGAGCGCTTGTCAACCAAAAGTCTAAAGCCTGTAGATACAGGAGCTAGGTTTGGTGTACTGGCCAGCAGGAACTTCAGGAGGCTGCTGGACTCTGCCTTCAGCCTGGTCCTGTCTCACTGGTTAGGGAAAGTTCTGCAGATCTAGCTAGTTCCCTCTGTTTGGGGGCTGCCCTGGGCTTGATGGTGTCACCTCTTTGGCTTGTTTTTCTTTCTCATTTCTTTTTGAGGAAAGGGGTGGCTTATGCTATGGATTTGGGTGGATGGGAAAGAGGCAGGAGAATGCAAAGCTGCCCTGTGAATTGCCAGACAGGTTGTCTTGACCTGGCCTCCAGGGGTAAACATGTCCAAGCCCCATATTCCTGCTAGATTGACCCCAGTAGAGATGCATATGGGAGAGGGGGAACCTCAGGTGACCTTTGAGAGGTCCTCCCATTACTGATGAAAGAGGCTATAGGGGCGCCTTCTTGGGAGGAAGATCCAGTCAGATCCACATCTCTCCTGGATTCCGTAGCAACCCCCGCCCCCCCCACACACACACACACATTTTTATATCTGGTGAAGTGTTACCCTGGAGTGTAATGCATGCACTGCACAAAGAAAGGGAAACAGTGTTTTGGGGACTTGGGAAAACATGAGGCTTCTACCGTTGCCTCTGCTTTTCCAAACAACATCCAGAAAGATGACCCAGACACTACTGGATCCGCAGGTGCCTTCCCTAAATTGAATCATCAAAGAAAGATGACATTCCATACCACTTAACTTCAGCGGCAGCTATTTCTCTTTGTCTCCTGAATTGGAAATCAACATAAGGCCTTTATGGTAACTCTTTCATTTCAAACAGAATAATGGATTTTCCAGACCAGCATATCTCATTTGCACACTAGACAGTAAGAAGGCTTTACTGATCACGTGCTGTTCCCTGGTCATGGGAGGGGTGCTTTGGGAGATCCACAAACCCTTCTTAGGGGTTAAGAGAACAAAGTGAAGCCAACATCCTCAAGCTCCAGTTGGAGGCCCACAGGAGGAGGCTAGACTCAGTCTGCAGATTTGGGCTCCCCAGTGCTCCCAGGGTCCTTGACAGGGAGCAGTTCCTCTGCATGTGGGTCTTACCGGTCTGCTGTCACCCTCAGTGGCAGGACTGGGAGGGCTGATGGAGGAAAGTAGGGGTTAATCAGACTTCCCCTCTTTTCTGGGGCTCCCTTGACCTCTGGCTGATGGATGAGGGCTGTGGGTCTAGAGGGCTGCCCCACATTGCCTGGAAGGTAGGGATCAGGACCCTTCCAGGAAATGGTAAATGGGCCCTGGGCAGTGTGGGAGGGGAGCCCAGCAGTATCCAAATGTCCATGACAATGAGAGGGGGTTTTCTAGGGCTCTGAGACCCACGGGAGTAATGTCCTGCTGAATTTGTGCTGCACACTGAAGTGGCTCTTTCTCTCAAATTGTATTTCATTTCCAATTTCCTCCTCTAATCTGGAGGTACTGATGTTCAGAAAGGGATGATCAGTCAGTGAGAGACGTGAAAATGTGCAGGATCTCGAGGGTCAGACCAGGGAGAACTTGTTCTTAGCACAGTAGGCAAAGATGGGGTTCCCACAGTGCAGGGTGCTCAGTCCCTCCAGGATGCTGTCTGGGATCTTGAGGAACAGGGTCAGGGAGCCACAGCAGCCAGAACAGTGATGATCACCCCATTTGCATAACATGTTCTCCTGTGTTTGATAACGTGTTTGGTGTTCAAACGTGCGTATGTTCAGAGCATGCACAGAGTTGGAAGGGACTCAGGTCCTTAATACCTGTAGTTCTCAACCTCTTTTGAGTCCTTGATCTTCCTTTTTTTTTTTTTCGGGGGAGGGGAGCAGTAATTGGAGATTCGACGCAGGGGCACTTTATCACTGAGCTGTATCCCCAACCCTTTTTATTTTTTACTTTGAGACATGGCCTCACTAAGTTGTTGAGGCTGGTCTTGAACTTATGATCCTCCTGCCTCAGCCTCCCAAGATGCTGAGAATATGCATGCGTCACCACACCTGGCTGGGTCCTTGATCTTCCTGAGACCCTAGAAAAGCTATACATACTCTTCCTACACACATGCACCCCCATACACACAGTCCTGAAAGGCATTTCAGAGGGTTCCCAGAGACCCTAAACACGGTCTACAGAGCCTAAATTCCAACTCACTGCTCCAGTCTGATAGCTCCGTTCCCCCTATTGTGTGATTTGCTTCAGACAGGGGATATAGAAGCAGGGACTCAGAACCCTGTGTGGAAATTCAAGATGGGCTGATGGATCGTGGCTGCTGGTGCCATCCCTGAATGCCCCTCTTTTATGTCTAGGATTTGAAGAATGCTTCTTTGCTTGAAGTCTCTCCAGCTTGCCACTTGCTGGAAAGGTATCAGGAAGCCTTTCTCAGAATTCAAGGGTGCAGGCAGGATGCCAATTAGAGAGCAATCCCCTTCCCTTTAGGGGTAGTGTAATTTGAGAATAGCTTGGGGCCAGGGATCAAGCCTAGGTGGCTTAGTCTGCTGTAACCTCAGACCACAGATAACCTCTCTGAGTTCTGCTTTCTTATCTCCCAAAAAAAGGGGATCTTGGGTACTGATCAGATCAAATGCTAAAAAGTATGTGAAATTGTGTTGACACTGCCAGTCAAGACATATTCTGAGCCAGATGCAGTAGCACACATAGAAACCCAGTTACTTGGGAGTGTGAGCCAGGAAGATTAGAAATTTGCTACTAACCTAGGCAACTTAGTGAAACTCTGTCTCAAAAAATAAAAAATTGGGGGCTGGGGCTGTAGCTCAGTGGTAGAGCGCCTGCCTCACACATGTGAGGCACTAGGTTCAATCCTCAGCACCATATAAAAATCAATAAAGATATTGTGTCCAAGTACAACTAAAAATATATTTAAAAAGCAAAATAAAATAAAAAAACTTAAAAACAGACTGCAGATGTAGCTCAGTGGTAGAGCACTTGCCTAGCATGGGTGAGGCCATAATTTTAATCCCCAGCACTGCAATAAATAAATAAGGCTTGTTTTCACAGCAACCATAATAAGAAATAGGAAAGTGGGGCTGGGGCTATGGCTCCGCAGTAGTGCACTTGCCTGGCATGTGTGAGGCACTGGGTTCGATTCTCAGCACCACATATAAGTAAAATAAAGGTCTATCAACAACTAAAAAATATATATTTAAAAAAAAGAAATAAGAAATAGGAGAATCTGCCCTACTTGGGATATAGCTAGGCTAGAGACAGGGTCATGGCATCCTTTCCTTTCTGAGAAGTTTCTGGATTCTCTCTACCTGGTCAAGGTTTAGTATGGATCAGAAGTTTGGAAATGGTCTAGAGATTTCTCCTGGGGACAAAAAGAAGCTACTTTGGAGAGAAAGTCCATTCCAATCCTGTTCCCTATACCCCCTCTCCACAGGCCTTCCCCTGTGCCAGATGGCTCTCAAGGCTGGGTCTCAGGCTTCCATCTCTAAGGAGTTTGGGGGAAAGAAATGACCTTCTGTCATTGAGATCACTAACTTATAAGGAGGAAGGTTTACTTGGTCTCACAGTTTCAGAGGTTTCAGGCCATAATTGCAGGGCCCCATTGCCATTGGGCCATAAAGAGGCAGAACGTCATGGCAGGGAGCATAAGGCAGAGGAAGCTGCTCACCTCTTGTCAGCCTGAAGCAAAGAGACACAGGAAAGCTTCAGAACAGTTGCAGTATCCCCTTTAAGGACATGCAGCCAGGGATTGGAAGGCCCCCAATAAGCCTCACCTCTTAAAGGTTATACTGCTTCCCAGTAGAGCCATGTAACACTCATCTAAGGCATTGCACCTACTTTTCCATAAAGAGAATGTGATTGGGTTGGTTTACTGTCAATATAGTGCACCTCTCCTGGGCAAAGCTGTTCCAGTGTTAGCCTGCCCGGCCTCACCCAGCAGTGTGGTTTGGACTGGAATTCCTGATGCTGTCTGCTGTCCAGGATAGCTAAGCTGGCTTCACTCTGTGCTTGAGAGCAAGAGCCACATCAGCCAAAGCGAAAAAGAATCACCCAGGACTTCAATGTCATGCATGTCCTAAGAGGAGTGAATAATGGAGGCCCTCTGGTGACTCCAGGTCTCTCCTACCTAGAGATAGAAAGATTAGCAGGATGACCTTTAGAGGTGACCTTTTTCCTCCTACACCCTGGCTAAGAAAATCTCTATAGGTGAGTTGGTTGGAACGCCACCAGTCACTGAGCAGGGAAGTCTCCACTCTTGGCCTTGCCCTTATTCTTCCTCCACCTTAGAGTGCATTTCCTATTTCTGTTTAGGTACTACCACCCTGGGTGTCATTTAATCATCTATACACAGTCTTTCCCCTGCTGACCATTAAAGTCTTGTGCTTCCTGAGGATGTAGACCCGCCACCACCATTGACCATGGAATAATATGGAAAACCTGCAGTCTTGGGATTTTCCTTAGTAAGTCTGTGCTCTGTGAAGATGTGTACACACGTCTCCCACCACTGCCATCGTGGTGTGTCCTCAGAAAGTGTTTGGGTGACCTAGCTACCGCTGTGGATCTGGATGCTGACTTACCTGGGTGTTGTTACTATCATGAGATTCTGTGTTTGCTTTCCAAGTAGCTCGATTTCTGGGAGTGATATCTGCGGGGCCTGGTTGTTCCTGGCAGCCTGCCAGGCGGTGGTGTTCTTGGAGAGAGGAGTGGCATGGTGCCTGGCCTTGGTGGCACTGCAGGATTCCAACTGGCAGGTGCAGTCTAGGGCCTGTGCTGAGGTGGCAGGAGAGAAAGGGAGCCTGGTGGAAGAACCAGCCTCTGCCTTCCTGATCTGTTCCTGTGCTGAAGCATATGTGTTCCCTCCACAAAGGAATCTTCCTTTTTAAAATTCACCGCTCTCTGACTGAGCTGAATCCAGACATTTCCAATGATAAAGATACGGAAGGATTCTGAGGTCAGGGCCTGCTTTATTGGTTTCCAAGGCTCCAGGGACACCAGCCAGGGACCTGGCAGTCTCTGTGGTGACCTTGCATGATCACAGGGCCTGTGACTGGGCCAATTATCCTGGCTTCAGAGCCTGGTGGGGCAGGGGTGGAGGTCTTTTTTCTGAAACAAATACCACCTCCTCAGAAAGGACCAGAAACTGATTTGTCATTTCTCTTCAGCCTCTGCCTGTGGATGTCCAGGGTGGTGCACGGCCTCTCTCCTATCTTCTCCAGTGTCATTTTATTTCTAGGTTTGCTTTCTTGGGGCAGAGGTCATAGATCAGGTACTTGGGACATGGTCAGTATTCAAGAAATACTTACAGACTAGATTTTAAATGTCTCCTCAGCCACACTTCTGCTGGCCTCTGTCCCTGGAGATCCAGCTCAGGAGCCAGCTGTGTTTGGATCAGACCTCTTAAGTATTTCCACCCTGAGCACAAGCCAGGGTAGCTCTCCCACACCTGCAGGTCCAGGGGTCTCCCCACTCCCGTGCTCAGGTGCCAGCGTCTGCTCCTACATCCTACCACCTTCTGCAGGCAAGAGGCTCCTTGCCAAAGGCTTCCCCACCTGACTTGTGTCTCTCTCCAGCTTCTTCATCATCAGGATGCCCAAGCTGTGCAGTCAACATTGGAGGAGGTCCCCTCCCTGAAATGGGGATCTTCAGACAGCCCTGTGGCTCCCTTTCCCTACCAGGAACACCACTGAAGGTGTCACATGAGAAAACACACACACACACACACACACATTTATACATATGCTCCATACCCTGGCTCATCCTGTCCGTGTTCTTGCCATTCACCTTTGTCTCCTCAGGCTGCTATAACAAAACACCAGAGAATGGCTTATCAATAACAGAAATTGAGGGCTGGGGCTGGGGCTCAGCAGTAGCACACTTGTCTGGCATGTGTGAGGCACTGGGTTCTGTTCTCAGCACCACATCTAAATAAATAAAATAAAGATCTATCAACAAACATTAAAGAATTAATAACAAAAATTCATTTCTCACAATCTAGAGTCCGGAAGTCCAAGATCAAGGTGGCGTGGGCAGATTTAACATTTGGTGAGGCCCGTGTTCTGTTTCATAGATGATGCCTTCTTGAGTGTTCTCACATGGGAAGGAGTAAAGGTCTCCCTGGGGCCTCTTGTTGTAAAGACCATGATCCCGTTCTGAGGGTTCATGACCTCATCACCTCCAAAGGCCCTGTTTCCTAATACCCTTACCTGAGAGGTTAGGACTTCAACATGCAAACTGGAAGGGGAAGGGCCACAAACACTGAGATCTTCCACTACCTTGTCCTCTTCTGCTAAGAGAAACTGGCAAGGTTGGGGGCTGGGCCCCGTTATCTAGAACAGTGCATTCAATTGCTGTATCTGGGGCTCACCACTACTAGAAGAGACCTTGGCACGCCAAGTAGGGGTGGAGTCCCCTTTTTACAGCGCCTGCTCTCCTCTCCACCACACCCACCCTGGCCCTGAGCAGTGCCCACGTGGCTCCCTGGGAGCATTTCCCAGCTCTTTTTTTTTGTTGTTGTTGTTTTTTTACTTTTATTAGCTCAGACTCCTGGCTGCTGCAGCCATATGGAGTTCTGCCGACAGCTGCTGCTCAAAGGGATGTGGCATTTTGATGTTTCTAACTTTATCTTAACGAGGATAGACAGAGGAGTCCAGCTGAGAGTGGAGAGTACCCGAGTATATTTGCCTGCAGAGGTGGTCTCACTGGGCCTGAACCCCACGTGTTATGATTTGACTGTATCCCACAAAAGTCCATGTAATGGGAACCTAATCCCCAAATTCATATATTGATGATATACGGAGGCATAGCCTTCGGAACTAATTAGGATTAGATGAGGTCATCAGGATGGGGGCCCTATCACGGAACCAGTGGCTTTATAAGAGGAAGGAACCTGAGCTGACACACACACTTGCTCTGCCTTGCTCTGCCTTGCTCTGCCATGTTATAATGCAGCACAGGGCCCTCACCAGATGCTGGCACCATGCTCTTAGACTTCCTGGCCGCTAGAACTGTGAGCTAAGTAAATTTCTATTCATTATAAATATCCTATCTCAGACATTTTGTTATAGTGGCAGAAAACAGACTGAAACAATATATCTAGCTCCAGAGCCTGCTTTATCCTCAGTAACCATTTTTCTGCCTCAGCCCTCCCCCTTTCTGTGTCTTCTCTATGTGACTCCGTGTGTCTTTCCCTTAACTGGGTGAGAAGCCAACTTTTTAAAAAATGTCTCATTGATCTGCCAGAGCTTGATTGGGCTCCCTTTGTACCCCTCCTAGCCCCTGCAAACAAGAAAATGGGGACTAGGGCCTATGAGAACTGGAAAGAGTTGTAGGTAGTGGAAGAGGAGGCCCCAGCTCATTTCAGTTGTCATAGTGTTAGCCCAGCACCTTGGGCAGGATGGTGGACATTGGAAACCCTGTGTGTGTGGCTTTCTGGTCCATAGAGTGTTTTTTCATGTTTGTTTTGCTTCCTGAATAGTTTCATGAGGTTAGTACAATATTATTTAAAGTGCAAATAGTTGTGGGTTTTACTGTTATAAAAGCAATGTACAATCACTATAAAAAACAAGAAAATATTGAGGGGCTGAAAAACATCATATGAATTAATTCATTTATTCAATAATCAAGTGTCTTTACTTCTAGGTACAGTTCTAGGCAACTGGAATTGCAGCAAGCAATCCAGTGGGAAAGACTGGGTCCCACAGTAACAACGGTGCCCCTGCCTCACGGGGGAAAGGTGGAGACCCAAGAGACCAGGTCGAGCGTTCAAGTGAGAGCTCTGTGGCATGGCTGCCTTCGCTGGGGATCAGAGCCCACAGTTCTAGGCCAAAGTGCTTATTTCTAGAAGGGGTCAGAGGAGCAGGTAGTGCCCCCTCAGTGGTAGCTGTCACAGGTTGGATTCCAGCTCTTGACTCAGACCACTGATTCAGAGTAGCCAGGGGCATACACAGGCACAGGGCACACAGCACACACTGGCTGCTGTGCAAACCCCACCTCCAGGGGGCTCAAAAGTGGACAGGGTGCCAGGCCCAGGAGCTGCTAGGAGCTGAGCCTGCCCTAATTGGGCAGTTGGAGCTTTGCATCACCTGCCCTGCTAGGCCCCTCTCAGCAGCCCTAGTTGCAGAGGCCTGTCTCTTTCTGTCCACTGGTCCTTCCCACCACCCTTAGCCCAGGCTTCTGCCAGATCTCAGCAGGGCCCTGCAGGAAGCACCTCCACCTAACTCTGGGCCCCTGCTCTGTCCCTTCAAAGAGTCTTCCCTGCCTCCCAGCTACTGTTTCTGCAGAGCCACCACCCACAGCTACAGCCTGCTCAGGGAGGCTCATGCGACACTCCCCTCCCACAGAGGAGCACCAGGCAAGGGATAGGACCCCCAGAGGAGCCCCAGAAACCCTCCCACCTCAAGCACACTGTGCACCTTCAGAGAGCCAGCACTTCCTGCCCAGGAAGTCAGCAAGTGGTTACCCTATAACCCAGCCCTCATGTCTGTCCATGTAGTCAGGGCATCCCAGAGCTCTGGGCTCAGGTTCCAGATGACAAGGAGGGACAAGATGGGGCAGGATTCCCTCCCATGGTGCTGTGGGCAGGGAGAGGAGCCTGCCTCACACCTAGACATCACACACAGGGTTCCCCCCTGGACCTATCCAGCCAGCCCAGTTCCTGCATAGGTCTAGTCACAGCACACTAGGCAGCTCCATCCTCACACTTGCTCACTAATATCTGAGAGAGCATGGAGGTCAAGTCTCACCTGGTACCAGGTTCACAGTCCAGTCTGATGGGCTACTTGACCAGTTTTGGACATCATGGTCTCACTGGCTCACTGTGGCAGTGGTCCTGGATCCCTGCCACCAGAGAATGGGTAGAGCTGGGGTTTTAATGTCCTGAGAGGTTTGAGGGGCCTGGATCTGTTCCTTCACTCTCCCTGGAGGAAATGGAGGGGTTCCCTCGGCTCTTATCGCCTGCTACAGTCAGAGTCTGGATGTTCAGCAGAGGTGCAGACAGCCCAAAGAGAAATCATAGCCATTACAGAGTCACACAGTACAGGCCAGGACCCAGCCTCCTTAGCCACTAGGCCATCCAGTGATGCCTGGAGAAGTACTGGAAGTCCCAGTCTGTCCTAGTGAGTAACTCAGTGTTTTCTGAGCATCCTTGAGTTGGGACAAGTAGCTTGGGTTCCCTCCTCAGGGACAGGGTGGAGGAAGGGCTCTGGGTCACAGAGGATCCTTCACTGTTGCAGGAGCTGGTAGCAGTAGGAGAGGGGAGAGGTGGGGAATATCATTACCCTGAACACATTTTCTAAGTGATGCTTTTTTATTTTTTTTAACAGTTTGGGGATTGTTTTTTTTTTTAATTAATTAATTAGTTAGTTAGTTCTAATTAGGTATATATGACAGTAGAATGCATTTTGATTCATTGTACACAATTGCTGGACACATTTTCATTTCTCTGGTTGTATACAATGTAGTATCGCACCACATGTGCAGACATAGGCCTACCTAGGGTAGTGAAGTCCATCTCATTCCACCATCTTCCCTGACCCCTCCTCCCTCTCCCTCCCCTTTGCCCAATCAAAGGTCTTCCATATTTCCCATCCCCCCACACACCTCCCCATTATGGATCAGCATCCACTTATCAGAACATTTAGCCTTCGGTTTTTGGGATTGGCTTTATTTCACTTAGCATGATATTAGGGTTTGTTTCTTCAGTTTTTGTTTCTTGTTTTTCCTGGTACTGGGGAGGGAACCAGAGCTTCTCATATCTGGGCAAGCACTCTGCCACTGAGCTACATCCCAACCCCAAAAGGTTGTTGTTGTTGTTGTTGTTGTTGTTGTTTAAAGTAAGACATTGAGACACTGGAAGCTGAGATGATGAATTAACTTTGGAGGAAGCAGAATTTCATAAGTTCATGGCCTCCACATTAGAGTTTGGCTCCTCAGCTCCTGGCAACCCCTGAAGATACAGAGGTCATTCATGAGTGGATGCAGGTCACCCAAGGTTTGCATCAACTTGGTGACTTTCAGTGAAATATAGAGAAGCTTCTAGTCCATACAATGTGTTTGTAAGAAGTAGAAGCCTCTCTTTGGGCACAGCCCCATCCAGATGACCTTGTGCACAACTCTACTGGCCAACCTTGGTGAGAGTGTGCAGAAACTTCAAGAGTCTTTATCAGCTGAGACTGGTCAGAAGCCTTACTCTTTCTCAGCAGAATGGTGAAATGCCAGCCAGAATTTGACTTAATGACTCACGGCTTGATGTTTGCCCTCCTCTTCCTGAATTAAAGCTAAAGTAATTGGGCATCTTCTAGAAGGTTCCAGCTCAACACTCCCACACCCTCTATAGGGTGTCAGACAGAATCAAAGACACCTAAGTGGGTCCAAAGTCAGGCCCAGGAGCACCACATCATAAGCAGGAGCATCATGATGGCCTTCCTCAAGGCTTCCAGGGGCTCAGGATCCAACCCCCACCTGGCTTCCCAGACTTTTTGCATTCCCACCTTGAACAGTACTGAAGGAATAAGGTCTGGATACTCCACTCCCGAGAAAATGAGGTCCACTTCTCCAGACTCATTGACTCCAGTTGATGTGTGGTTTTTCCTGGGATGAACCAGATCTTCTGAACCTTTCATTATTCTCAGCTACAGACCTGGGTTTTCCATGTCCTTCTGGAGTTGTGAAGTTTTGGAGTAAAAGCAGTGTCAGGCAGCATCCTGACCTATGGGGTTCCAGACCACTGCAGGCTCTGGAGACCATTGGGAACTCAGAGGTGGGGTTGGTTTGGGATATGGAAACTCAGAGACATAAAAGAATCTCTTTCAAGAATTCCCCACTCTCCAGAATCGGCTTGCTACTTGAAAATTGGCCCCATTGGGCAGGGTAAAAATCATAGAAATGGTTTTGGTGTAGGACATCTCAGAAGGGGTGGTTCAGGAGCAAGGACCTAAAGAGAGTCCTCTAAGGGCAGTGGGAGGGATGAGAGCAGGGACAAGCCTGGAAAGGAGAGAAATGAATTATAGAAATTGTTCTAGGCGTTTCCTCCTTGGTGGTGTGCATGCTGGGAAAGTGCTCTACCTCTGAGCTACACCCCCAGCCCTTGGAAGTTATTCTAGAAAACTGGCAAGAGACCCAAAGGAAACCCAGAGGAGCCAGGGCAGCCCTATGGGAGTAGAGAGCAGGTGTGGAGCGGGGCTTTTCTAACATGTTCTACCTGGGCTGTGCTCCTGGGGAAGATTCCACGTGGGAGTGCTCTGGCAGGACCCAGGGATGCTGGTGGAACCACTGAGACTTTGCTGGATCTGTGGCCCTGGCCCTTTCACCTCTCCCCTCTCTGGACATACTCAGTGACCTCCCAGAAACCAGGCAAAGGCCCCTCCTTTCCCCAGGGACACCACCCCATCCCCTCACGGCCTTGATGGTTCACAGATTTCTGCTAACAGGCCCCTCCTTTCCCCAGGGACACCACCCCATCCCATCACGGCCTTGATGGTTCACAGATTTCTGCTAACAGGCACTGGCCCCTGTCCTCTCCGCCTACAAGGAGAAGCAGAATCTGAGGAGCAGGGGAGATTCTGCCTGGCTGAGAGGTCCAGTCAGCATCTCTAGGGTTCCACCAACTCCTGCTCCTGAGATCTCAGAAAATGTGTCTCCAAGGCTCCCTCCCTAGGTCAGCTCTGCCTTCCACTGAGTGACAAGGCAGCTGCTTGGTGACAGGCTGTGGAGCTCCCTGGGCACAGGCTGGGCCTCACCGTTAGATCTCAAAGGATGGTTGCCCCCTCCTTCCTGCCTGGAGATGGGAACTAGCTGGATCTGGGCTGGATTCCTCATCTAGTGTGACTCATCTTTGCTTGCCCAGAGGGAGGGCAGTGAGAGGTCAGAGTCCAGATTCTTAGAGGTTCCCCTGAGTTTGACCTTAAATCTGACCTAGAGATTTAAAGAAGTTTCTGTTTTGTCCTGGTTTGGGTTTTTTTGTGGTGCTGGGGATTGAACCCAAGGCCTTGTTGCATGCAAGGCAAGCATTCTGCCAACTGAGCAATATCCCCAACCCAAGACCCTTCACTCATTGTGGTGATTAATTTGTATGTCAGCTTGGCCAGGGGCTGGGGTTGTGGCTCAGTGATAGAGCCTTTGCCTGGCACGTAAGGCACTGGGTTCAATTCTCATCGTCACATACAAATAAAATAAAGGTATTGTGTCCATCTACAACTAAAAATATATTAAAAAAAAAAAAAGTTGGCCAGACTATAGTACCCAGTTTTTGGTCAAACACTAGATGTTGCTGTGAAGGCATTTTTTAGATGTAATGAAAATGTAAATCAAGGGGCTGGGGTTATGGCTCAGCGGTAGTACGCTCACCTTCCATGTGCAAGGCCCTGGGTTCGATCGATCCTCAGCACCACATAAAAATAAATAAACGTTATTGTGTACAGCTACAAAAAAATAAATATTAAAAAAAAGAAACTGTAAATCAATAAACTTGTAGTTTTAAAAAAGCAAATCACCTTCCTTAATATGGGTGGGCCTTGTCCAATCAGTTGAAGACCCTATGAGAAAGAGGGCCCCCCAAGGACAAAGGAATTCTGCCTCCAGGCATTTTTAGCTGCAAGACTGCAATGTCAACTCTTCCTTAGGACTCCAGCCTGCAGACCTGCTTTTGCAGATTTCAGACTTGCCAGCCCCCACAACCATGTGAGCCAATTCCTTAAAATAAATCAATTTTTCTTCCTCTCTCTCTCTCTCCTTCTCCCTCTCTCTCTCTCCCTCCCCCCCTCACACACTATACACACACACACACACACACACTTATTGGTTTTGTTTCTTTGGAGAACCCTAATATATTTAACTTTGAAGGGTACATGGCAGGTAAGGGGCAATTAGAAACTTCTAGAGGTTCTGGGGTCCTCCCGTCCCTACCACTTCCTCTCTGTGGGAGTCAAGTCTCCAGACCTCAGTTTCTCATTCTGAGAAGTGGACCTCGAAGTCTCTCCTGCTTGGAAAGCAGCTTATTGGGGAATCAGAAGGATCCTTTAAAATATTCCTCCACCTCTTTGCCGTCATCTAGTAATATGATTGGACCGAATTCACCAGGAGGGACCTAGGGACTTAAATGTCTTCACCAGAAGGTATAAACAACTGATTTGATTATTTCCCAAGCAGGGAGATTAGGAGGGCGCTGCATGACAAAGTGCTGAGAATTCATGGAATGTAGGAGCCTGTGGACCTCAGGGACCACATGGCCTCAGCCTTTCTGTAGAATCCCAGTAGCACCAGAGGCTCTGGGAAAGCAAGGGGAGGGGCTTGGAAAATGAGTCTGGGAAATGCTGCTAACAGCCGCCACCCTCTCAGAGAGTCCCAGGGCACTGGAGGGCTGGGGGTGTGTAGCTCAGTGGTAAAGTTCACAGTTAGCATGCATGAGACCCTAGGTTCCATCCCCAGCACCAAAAAAAAAAAAAAAAAAAAACCACACAGGAGCCGAAATGTCTAACAGGAAAAAGAAAGTGGTTATTTGTTGAATTCTTTGTGTTACATACCAATTGGTCAGGGCTCTGCTCTCTCCTGCTTTCTGCCACTCTTGGGACAAATGAGCCTTAGCAACCCTTTCATTTGTAGGTGGGGAAGCTGCATTATAGAGTGGGGACTGGCACAGGTCCACACAGTGACTTAGGAACTCACCCAGCCCTGAGCCCTGCCTGGGGTGGAGGGGAGCTGTGACCATGGAAGAGTCAACCAAATTCTCCATGCAGCCTCACAGGCTTTTCTAAGGAGAAAGCATCTTTTGTATTTGGTCGTTACTATTGCTGTTTCCAGGATTTTAATTGAATGATAGTTGGCAATGACCAGGCATCTGTTTCCACAGGCCTGTGTCACACAGAGGGTGTCATTTCTAAAGACTTCAAAGTTAAAACACAAACAACACACAGTTGTGACGCCCCTCGCTGAGCAGAGGTGCCAGATATTGCCACGCAGCCAACTGTATCCTGCTGCCAGGGCAGGTCCTGCAAAAGCACTTGTCACCATCAAGGAGGACCATTCTGCCAGGACAGCAGGCTGCAGAAGCCTGCAAGGGCCTGTGACCTTGGAGGAACAGGAGAGTTGTGAGCTGCCCCTAGGAGGACAGCAGCCCTGAGAGGGGACCAGAGAACCCCATTGCTTGCCCTCACCCCTCAGCCAGGCTGGGCAAGTCAGGCCAGGGGAGTGGCTGACCTCCATCAGCAGTTTCTTGGCTTGCAGAACAGCCCTCCCTGGCAGCATCTGGCTGGCATCAGCTGGGCTCTAATGGGCATCTCCTTGGGCACCAGGCTCTGTGGTCCTCTGGGGGTGGCAGGCACTAAGGCCATCTGTCCTTGAGAGGTAGGCCACACTCATCCTGGACATGAGGAGGGTGAGGAGACCTCACCTTCAAACAAGGCTCCTGTGCACTGGGTGCTCCCTTTAGGGAGAGGGGCGTACGGTGGTTTCTCTTATTACTTTTACCAGTTTGCTTTGCTTTGGTGGTGCACTCACTAAGCAGCAAGACTTGGCTCCTAACTTAATAGTCCTCCCTCTTCTGATAGGCCAGCAGTCCCACTCCCAGTGGAGGAACTGCTCTCCTGCCCTCTGCAGGGCACACCTTCCTCTAGTATTCTTGGAGGTGTCTTTGTGCAAGGGCATGTGCAAGGGCATGTGCATGTGCCTGCACACATACAAAGGCTACTTAAAACTATGCATTCTGAGAAACACAACACGGAGTGATTCTATTTACTTGTTTACTTACTGTGCTAGGGATTGAACCCAAGGGCACTTTACCCCTGAGTTACATCTCCAGTCCTTTTTTGGGGGGTACCAGGGATTGAACTCAGGGAGGACTCAGCCACTGAGCCACATCCAGTCCTATTTTGTATTTTATTTAGAGATAGGGTCTCACTGTTGCTGAGGCTGGCTTTGAACTCGGGATCCTCCTGTCTTAGTCTCCCAGAGTCACTATATGATAGGCGTGCACCACTGCACCTGGCTTTTTTTCTTTTTTGCCATGCAGATAGTTATGGAACCCACAGCCTCCTGCATCCCTGGATTCCCCCAGCCACCTGAAAGATCTTGAAATGATTTTCTAAATTTAACATCTAGGGATCTTTTGTGTGTTTGTTTGTTTGTTTTGGGTACTGGGGACTGAACCCAGGGGTGCTTAACCACCAAGCCACAACCCCAGCCCTTTTTAAGGTCTCACTAAGTTGCTTAGGACCTCACTCAATTGCTGAGGCTGACTTTGGACTTGTGATCCTCCTGCCTCAGCCTCCTGAGTGGCTGGGATGCACTACATAGGTACAGGTATGCACTACCATACCCAGCACATATCCAGTTTTCTTTATAAGTTTATAAATACCCATCCTAGCTAGGTGCAGTGGCACATGCCTGTAATCCCAGTGGTTCAGGAGGTTGAGTCAGAAGGATGTCAAGTTCAAAGCCAGCCTCAGCAACTGAGAGGCCCCAAACAACTCAGTGAGACCCTGTCTCTAAGTAAAATATAAAAATGGTCTGGCTCAGTGGTTAAGTGTCCCTGAGTTCAATCCCTGGTACCAAAAAAAAAAAAAAAAAAACCATAGTTACACCCATCCTAAAAAAGCAGATTCCCCGTTTCCAATATAGTTGTTAAATTTTAAGTACAGCTTATAAATATGGTGACTAGGAAGTTCTCTAGCATATTTCAAAACTGTTACAAAATTGACCAAATCATTCTTCAGGGCTTAAAATCATAAACCTGGAAGGCTGGCAGTGTAGCTCAGAGGTGGAGCACTTGCCTAGCATGCACAAGCCCCTGGGTTCCATCCCCAGCCTCACACACAAAAACCATAAGCCTAAAATCAATTTCTCAGTTACTCATTTTAAATTGGAATTGGGTGGCCCGTGTTGAGGTGCCAGCTTCTCCTGAACTTTACAGAGTGTGAAATACAAGACCTATACATTCCTAAGCTTACTTGGACTTGACTTACTTCATTATCTCCCTGTTTAATTCCAACCCTTTCTGGGTTAAGGCCACCCTGTCACTGAGGAAGCAAATCTAGTCTCCAGAGCAAACCAGCCCTTGGTTCTCCCAGTACCCACCTCCAAGGGGTGGTCTCAGCTTATGGGCTTCTGGAACAGTGACTTGTTTCCTCATTCTGATCTTCAATCCCTATCCACATCAAACCCCTCCTCCTCCTCCCGCCACATCCAGAGGACTTCATGGTTGTATTGGAGTCTATTTATTGCTTGATTCTTTCAGCATTCTTCCCCTCTTCTTCCTGTCTCTCAGGCCCCACCTCTTTTGCCTGTTTAACAGCATCTTCTTGATGCCAGGATCTTGTTAGCCAGCTTTTCATTGCTATAACAAATACTCAAGATAATCAACTTATAAAGAAGAAAGGTTTGTTTTGGCTCACAGTTTTAGAGGTTTCAGTCCATGATCAGTTAACCCTGTTCTTTGCTTTCGGCCTATGGCAGTACATCATGGTGGGAGCACATGGCACAGCAAAACAGTTCATCTCAGGGCCTGAAAGTGAAAAAGAGAGGGGGAAGGGGGCTGGGTCCCACTCTCACCTTTAAGGGCAAGTCCCCATTGACCCACCTGCTGTCTCCACCAGCCCTGGGTCATCTGTGGGTGCACGTGTCCCTGGCATACTCTCCTTTGCTGTCTGTCCCTCACTGGTGGGTTTCTGGCAGCGCAGTCTCTTGGCTGGGGTCTGCAGCAGAGGAAGAAGGAGAGACCCCACCAGCCCTCTTTCCTGGTCTTGTCTCCCTTTTGCCTGTTGTATGCCCCGGGGAACGGCCCGCCCTGGTCTCCATCCAGTGTCTTAGCTCTCTGGGGCTGAGGTAACAACTTAGCCCCAACTAGATGACTTAGAACAACACTGATTTGTTTCTCCACAGTTCTGGAGGCCAGAAGTCTGAAATCAGGGTATCAACAGGGTTGTGACCCCTTCAGAATGTTCTGATCTTTTCTCCCTTCCAGCTTCTGGTGGTTGTGGCCACATTCATCCCACTTCTGCCTCTGCCTCCTGTCTCTCAAGGACACCTGTATTGGATTTAGGTCCCACCTGCATAAACAAGGATGCTCTCATCTCCAGAACATTTTTTTTTCCAAATAAGGTCACCTTCACAGGTTCCAGGGATGAGGGCATAGACCTGTCTTTGGGGGACCAGCATTTAGTTCCATAATTCCCACATCTATTTGTTGCATTCAGTGTGTTCAAGCCCGCCCCCTCTGCCCCAGCATCCTCTCCCTTCCTAGTGACAAGACTCTGCCCTGCTGCCTGAGAGACCACTGTCTTCCTGAAGAAGCAAGTTTCATCTGCGACTGCCTCTTTAACTCTGAGATGGCCTGGCTTCTCTCCCTGGTGGCTTCCTCCTTCTGCGTTTCCCTAACAGCACCTGACATTTCCCTTCCTTCCCCTGGGATTCCCCTGGAAGGCAAGCTAGAATGTCACAGGGAAGGAGATGGGAGTTCAGGCCACCCAGCTGCTTCCCCGGTATTCCCCAGGCTGGTCCCCTCCCTTAGGAGAAGCAGCAGCCTGGTGTTTCTAGAGCCGGGAGGAGGAGGGGAGCTCAGTTCTGCTTCCTGCTTGCCCTCTGGACTCTAATGAATTTCCCTCTGGTGGGCTGGGTTTGATTACAGCCTCATTAAGCGGCTTTGCACATTCTCAATATTGAAGCCGGCTACCTTGGCTGGTTAATATGCAGCGCTCACTGCCTCCTCCTCTCCCCGGGCTGTGTTATGGCAGAAACTGTGGAGTCACGCCCCGAGGACAGAGACAGATGCCAGCTCATTTCCCACAGGCCTTCCTTCTGGGAATGGATATGTAAACCTGGGGTTTCAAAGGGAAGTGTTTAAAATAGAATGTGCCTGGCCACCCTCTGTGTGGCTTCTCCCAGTGCTCCCCTCACACACCTCAGGAGACACCTCCCCCAAAAGACGAACACTCAGAGAACACTGAAAACAAAGACAGGTGGACAGTCTGAGAGGAACCTCCCTGGCTGTCAGACAGATGGAGCCGGTCCAGGGAAGATCCAGGCTTCCCTCAGCCTGAGGATTGCACCAGTTAGAAAGCCAGGCAGCTGGCCCTGTACCACCAGGTGATGATTTGGAAATGGGAACGGTGCTGCTCCCACCCTCCCACTCTCAGGCTCTCCCAAGCCTCTGTCTGCATCCATTTGTTGAGAGCAGCCTTTCAGAAATGACCAAGCAGGACGGGGAGAGAAGTTGATCTAAGAGGTATGGCTGCTGCCCACACCTGTCCCACATTCTGCCTGGCCAGTGATAAATGTCCTGGAGACACTGTGGTACATTTCTGTGGAGTCCTCTTGCATTTGTTGGAGGTCCAGGTAGGGGGTAAGATTGGCTTCTCAGTTAGCTAATGCCCGAGGCGCAGCCCCAGGCTGGGCACCACAGCAAGCCAGATCCTGTAGAACTGGATTTAGCTCTTACCCAGGGAGGCGGGTATGGGGACAAGGACTGACTGACAAGGCATGGATCTCTCTCAATCTCACCTTCTTCAAGGTTGAGCAAGTGGAGAAGGGAAGTAAAAAAAATGGAGGTGTAGGATAAACACCATGGAAGCCAAACCCTGACCTCTGGAATTGATTTATGGCATGATGTGGAAGAAATGAACTTTGTAGGAAAAGAACAAAAGGCCACAAAGAGAGGCCAAGCAGAGATGGAAAAGAAAAATCACAGGATGAGATGAAAAGGGAGATTAACAAGCAAATAGAATTACAAGGAAATGAAATGCTAGCAACTTTGCAGTCTTTCTTGGTGGCCGTGAAAGTAGTAAGGATGCCGCAGAGTGTGAATTCAGTGGTATGGAAGGAGAGACTCCTGAAAAAAGCACATTAATGAAAGAATATGGAAAAAAATAAAGGCAGAGATACTGAGTGCCTACAGTTTTCCTCCTGAACACACATGCTAAATAAACCGTTTATAGCTAGAAAGACCCTAACACTGCAGGTAAATTCAAACAAACCAGATTCATCACTGAATACAGTGGCAAAAATCTTTTTAAATTTGTTTTGCAGTGCTAGGGATGGAACCCAGGGCATCATGCATGCTAGGGAAGCACTCAACCATGGAGCAAATGCCCCAGCCCAGTGCCACAATTTTAATAACCAGCCAGGTACAAGCAACAAGGCCCCTAAGCAACTTAGATCCTGTCTCAAAATGAAAATAAAACTGGATTGTATTCAGTGGCAAAGTGCCCCTGGGTCTAATCCCCAGTATCAAAAGAAAAAAAGTTTGTAACCAAGTGTGTAACAAGCAGGGAAAAAAAAAAAAGAAAAATAGGCAGATAGACATGCACCCTCCTATCTCAAGAATGTATCTGTATTTGCCTACCCACCTTGGGCCCTTTTTCTTTTCTTTTTTAGTTGTAAAATACGCACAATATTAAATTTATTATTTTAACCATTTTTAGGTGTACAGTTCAGCAGTGTTAATTAAGTACATTCACATTGTGCAAGCAGTCTAGAACTCGCATTTTGCACAGATGAAACTCAATACCCATTAGGCTTCAACTCCCCATTCCACCTTCTCCAGCCCCTGGCGACCACCATTCTGTCTCTGTGAGTTTGACCACTCTAGGAACCTCGGAAGTGGAACTGTGCAATATATGTCCTTCTGTGACGCTTATTTTATTCAGCATAAGGTCTTCAAGGTTCATCCACATTGTAGCATGTGTTAGAATTTCCTTCCTTTTTTAAGGTTGTATAATTTTTTTAAAAATACTGGAGATTGGGCTGGGGATGTGGCTCAAGCAGTAGCGTGCTCGCCTGGCATGCGTGCGGCCCGGGTTCGATCCTCAGCACCACATACAAAAAAAAAAGATGTTGTATCCGCAGAAAACTAAAAAATAAATATTAAAAAATTCTCTCTCTCTCTTTAAAAAAAAAAAATACTGGAGATTGAAACCAGGGCCTCACACATGCTCTACCACTGAGCTCCATCCCCAGCCGCTTGAGTTGCTTCCACCTTTTGGCTCTCGTGAGTGAGTAATACTGTGATCTTTTTTTTTTTTTTTTTTTTTTTGGCACTAGGGACAAAACAACAACTGAGGAGCACTTGCCCACTGAGCCATTCCCTGGCCCTATTTTGTATTTTATTTAGAAACAAGGTCTCACTGAGTTGCTTACTGCTCGCTGTTGCAGAGGCTGGTTTTGAACTTTCGATCCTCCTGTCTCCACCTCCCAGCCACTGGGATTACAGGTGTGTGCCACAGCACCTGGCAGTAATACTGCTATGAACATGATTGTACGAGTATCTTTTTGAGACCCTGCTTTCAATTCTTTTGGATGTATACCCAGAAATGAAAATGCTATATTTTATGGTAATTCAGTTTGATTTTTTGATTTTTTTGAGAAACCCACACCATTTTTCCACAGTGGATGCACCATTTCACATTCCTAGTAGCAATGCACAAAGGTTCTAGTTTCTCTACTTTCTGACCAAAATTTGCTATTTTCTGGGGGTTTGAAGGAACTTTTTGGATCTGAGAACCAGATCAGCCAGAGAAGATAAATTGATTTGTATTCGGAAGAGAAAAGAACTAAGTGGCGAGAGAATTTATGTGACGGCGAAGAGAAGCTAAAGGACAATTGGAATAGTTAGATACAGGGAAAGAGTTTGAGGAAGTTCATTTGATGACTAAAATATTGTTGCAGGGAATGGTAGAGTGCTTGTCTCGAACATGTGAGGCACTGGGTTCGATTCTCAGCACTGCATATAAGTAATAAATAAATAAAATAAAGGTATTGTGTCCAGTTACAACTAAAAAAAATGTTTTAAAAAATGTTGCTTGGGGCTCGGGTTGTGGCTCAGTGGTAGAGTGCTTGCCTAGCATATGTGAGGCTCTGGATTTGATCCTCAGCACCACATAAATAAATAAAATAAAGGTATTGTATTCATGTACAACTACAAAAATATATATATTTACAAATATATATATATTGCCAAGATTTCAGCTGCCATCCAGGCGTGGTGGTGCTCACCACCACCAGCAACTTGGGAGGCTCAGTCAGGAGTATCGCAAGTTCAAGGCCAGCCTGGGCAACTTAATAAGACCCTGTTTCAAAATAAAATAAAAAATGGTTGAGAGTATAACTCAGTGGTAGAGTGCCCTTGGATTCAATCCTCGGGGGGGGGGGGAGAATCAACGGTATTATAGGCTATGTTGTATGTTGAACTGACATTCCAAAAAAAGGAATAGTGTGCTAGAACCTTCCAAGAAACAGCTAGGGTTTAGTAGCAAAGACAGCCTTCCAGGAGGAGCCTGGGATTGAAAAAGCAACTCAAGAAACAAAAATTCAACAGCCTCGTAACCTTCTGCATTACTGAGTACCAGAGGGCAGCCAAGTTAACATACAACATCCATTTGTTTTTGTTTTTGTTTTTTTGGTACTGCGGGTTGAACCCAGGGTTGCTTAACTTACCCCAGTCCTTTTTATTTTTTATTTTGAGACATGGTCTTGATAAGTTGCTGAAGGTCTTGTTAAGATGCTGAGGCTAGCATTGAATTTGCAATCCTTCTGACTCAGCCTCTAGACTCACTGGCATATGCCACCACAGCCAGCAACATACGACATTTTGAAGAGCATTTCTGTCAAGCCAGGTTGTCTTCAGGCAAGATTTCAACATGAAGAAATTTTGACATAATCTAGAGCTCAGAAAAGAAACCATCTGTGTATTCTTTCTGGGGGGGAAAGCAAGTACCCAGTGATGGATATTCCTCAGCAGTATAGTTAGTACAAGGTAGAGGTCTGAAAGTCACCGTGGGGAGGTTTTGAGGAGCAAGGAGCAGCTTTGAGCTTGCATGCTCAGTGCCAGGGATGTGTACACGTCTGTGCTAACCTGAGTTCAAAATGCCAGATATGATCATCCAAAGGGTCATTTTCACATTTAAAAACTAATATCCTTAACCAAGATCTAAAATCCCCACTTTAACAATAAAGACTAAGAAAGGAAGGGAGCTGGCCCACAGGCAAATGTTGAAATTCCCCGGTGACCCTCCACTAAGGTTCTAGGTCAATGCTATGGTTTATATGTAGTTTGTCCCCACCAAAACTCAAGTTGCTGCAATTCCAGCTGCTCGGGAGGCTGAGGCAGGAGGACTGCAAGTTTAAAGCCAGACTCAGCAACTTAGTGAGACCCTATCTCAAAATTTAAAAAATAAAAAGAGCTAGGGTCTTAGCTCAGTGGTAGAGCACTTGCCTAGCATGTGGGAGCCACTATGTTCAATTCTCAGCACCACCTATAAATACATAAAATAAAGGCCCATTGATAACTAAAAGAAAATATTAAAGGGGAGGGCTGGGAATATGGCTCAGTAGGGATGTGACTCAGTGGTTACATGCCCCTGGGTTCAATCCCTGGTACCCCCCCCCCCAAAAAAGTTGAAGTTTATCAATGTAGAAGTGTTGAGAGGTGAGATCTTAAAGAAGGATAAATATCTTTCTTGAAAGCCGGGGTAAGTTCTCTTGGGAATAGCTTAGTCCTCCCAAGGACAGTTTATCATAAAGCTCAGCTGCCTTGTCCCCTCCTCATCTCTGCCCACTCCAGCTCACAACTCTCACATGCATTCCCACCATTTGATACTGGCCACCCAATCTTGAGCTTCCCAGTCTCTAGAACCCATAAGTCTCTTAGCTTTAATATTACCCAACCTCAGGTATCAGCTCTCCTTTGTTAACCAAGTGGAAAGTCAGGGGTCCAATCCTTGGTTGATGTTGTTCCTTCTCCCAGAAACCATGTGTAGGCCTGGGTCTCTGCTGGACACTGCCCCCACCCCCAGCACCACCACATAGCTGTGTATGCCTAGATGGGGCACTTCATCAGAGAGCAGAGGTAATAGTAGACAGGAGAGATGGAGTCAGCTGAGTTAGGATTGCAAGTTTAAGGCCAAAGTGGGCAATTTAGCAAGACCCTGCCTCTGAAATAAAAAGGGCTAGGGATACAGCTCAGTAGTAGAGTGCCCCTGGGTTCAAGCCCCAGTACTGTAGTAGGAAGAAGAGGGGCATTTTTTCATTGTCTGGGGCATCTCTAATGTCCAATTTCCTTGCAGACAGTTGATTTCTCAGGCCTGCCCTCCTTAACGTTCAGTCTGTTGCAACAGATTGTTTTGGTTGCTGCGTATGAAGAAACTCTAGTGTCACACAGATTATGTCGTTGGGAAAAAAGGTCCTTTCAGAGCTACAAAAGGGTCTGCAGGGCCCTCTTCCTGAGGTCTTTAGACCACACTTAGGGAAGTGCTGTTCTGATCTCCTGGATCAATTCCTGCTCACTTGTTGAGAGACTGTACCCCTGACCCCAGACCATCATCTCATGCCTTCTTCTCAAGTTCCCAAAACTGGTTATTCAAACTCACATCATGTGGGGTCCCACTTCCTTGTGTGTCCATGACCAATAGGTCCAGCAGTTCAGGGAACAGCTAGTGACTCAAGGTCAGGCCACCACACCCTCTGAGCATACCTCTTGCCAGCATGACTCAAGGACATCCAATGATTAATAATAAGCTCCCCAACTTACTGAGAAGGAATGAAGTTCTTGTATGAAGTTCCTGGAGATGGTACCATTTAGACCCATAATGAAGCGGATGGGATTTGCTTCGATGCCTCATGCTTTGCCAGGGTAACCAACCTCTGCAAGGCTGGGGCATATGAGGGCCATGTCTGGATTTGATTTTTCCACTTCCCTCAAATATGAAGAAGCCAAGGCGGAGGGGAGCACAAGGGGCCCCCATGGGGCAGCACTGATGCAGACCCTAGGGGCAAAAACAGAGACGCCCATCCCCTGGGGCTCCTGTAGCCTCCTAAGACACCCTGAGGGTCTGGTTACCTGCTTTCCCCTCATACCCACCCTGGGGGCAGCCCCATGGGCAGTAAGACACAATGGCTTAGGGGAGGGGTACCAGAAGACACCAGGAGGCTGGAGTGGCCTGTAAGCCTCAGGACCCTGAAGTGCCCTAAAGCAACACAAGCATTCTGTGGAGCTAGACAGGGTCAAAATGAAGAAATAAAGCCATGAGGTGTGTAGCAGCCATTGCCCTACCCCATCTGATGTTCCCTATTATTGTCTGCAACCTGTGGGAGCCCTACCCCAGCTGGAATACACAAGGAGTGCATTGGCTCCATCTCCCAGCATGCCATCCTGGGAGACCCTACTCCCACAAAGCCCATCCTTCCTTCCCATCACCCCCATCAGGCAACAACTGCATGAAACCAGGCAATACTGGAAAGAGAGCCACTGTAGGGAGAATGGGCTCTAGGAAGGCTACTTTGCTTCTTCTCAGACCCGCCCAGCCACTGGATTAGCCAGTGACATTTCCTTGGTCCTTCCAGAATGGGTGACTTCAGCTGTCCTGGAAATGTGGGGCTAGTAAAAACACAATCACCCTGAAGCAATCACCTAGTCTTGGGTTTTCCAACTTTTCTTTGGCAGTAGAGCTACATTTGTTTGTTTGAAGCCAAAGTATGTTCTGCTGAAAATCACGACCTGCAGTCTTGCTGATTCCTCTGGCCTCCCTCTTTTCTACCCCAGTCTCTACCTGCCAGCCTCAAGATCATCAGATCCAGTTTGATTATGGTTATGGTGTGTATACCCATTTCACAGATGCAGAAACAGATCCCAAAAGCAAGGTCTCTTGCTCACAGACTTGTGCGGTGGAGGCCAGCTAGGACCTGAACCCACTAGGTAACAAGGGTACCACTCAGCTGGCACGATCTAAGTTACAGAGGACCAGCCCAGCTTGTAGGATACACTCAAAGAAAAATAAACCCATGCCTCTATCCTTCCCCAACTCCTTTCTCATGGAATGGAGGCCTGAGCTGTAAGCAGGGGTGTCCCTGGGAAGCTGGATGCTGGATCACGGCCCTTTTACCACACTGGCCTTCTGAGACCCTATAACACAAGCCCTTTGACTTGAGGCCTTCCTGCATTCCCAGCCTCCTCCTGCCCCAGGCAGCGCAGGGCCACATTTGCGCATATTCCTGGGTAATGTGTATGTCTTGGGATGTGTCCACACCACCCAGACATACCCTCGTGACCTTGAAGCCATCATGGACTTCAAGCACAATGTTGCCCATCCCACCTCTCCTGCTCTGACTCCCTTGTTTTTCTAGAAAGTTCATGGCTTTTGATTCATCCTCAGATGTGTCTGTGGTCCAGAAAGATCAAGAACTACTGCATGGGGAGAAGAGGAACCTCCCAGGCCCAGGGAGAGGAAGCAGAGGGGAATGGAGTGGGGTAGGGGAGGCTCTGGTCTCTACCAGAGGCTTTACCTATGTTACTTGATTTGGTTTCTCTCACTGACTTGTGATGCTGGGGCGACTGTCCCCACTAAGCAGGGACAGAGGTCAAGGCAAGTTACACTTGGTTCTGCAAAGGATCTAGCTCCGGAACTTGACAAAAGCTCCTTCCACTCAGCCATGCCTCACCTTGGTCCCTAGATCTAGGTCCCCAGAAAACTATTTTAGCAGTCAAAGAACCTGGCATAGGGCATTAGAGTTTGCCGCTCAGATGGAAAACAAAGCTCCCAGAACTGGCCTCTTGGTATTCTCATTGAAACTTGAGTGAAGCCATTATAAGGGGTAGGGAACAGAGTGCCCCCAATCACTGTAGGTAGGTAGGTAGGTAGGTAGGATTTGGCTAGCATCTTCACCCCTCTGGATTCATCTAGCAGAGACTGTTCTTTCTTCTTTTTCTTTCTTTTTTTTTTTTTTTTTTTTTTTTTGAACCCAGGGCTTGACCACTGAACCACATCCCCAGCCCCTTTTTAAGATTTTGAGACAGGGCCTCACTCACTGAGTTGCTGAGGCAGGATTTGAACTCACCATCCTCCTGCCTCAGTCTCCCACTGGGATTACAGGTGTGTACCACCACGCCCAGCAAGACTGTTGTTTGCTCTTAGAATTATCAGCCTCCAAACCACTGGGCAGCATCCCTGCCCTCCAGCACCTCCTGCACAGCTCACTCCAAGTGGCGAATAACAGCAGATGCAAGCCTTGCAGAACAAGCCCAGACTCACTCACCCCAGCATTCCTGAAATTGTGACAGATGAAGATGTCAACCTGCCTGGGCTTCCATTTCTTCACCTGTGGATCAGGAATGATGATGTGCTACCCACTTCCTTATAGGGATTTCTAGGAATCACATGGGGAAGATGTTTAGAAAAGTTCTGAATATGTAATCCCAGTGACTCAGAAGGCTGAGGTAGGAGGATCTGAAGTTCAAGTCCAGGCTAGGTAACTTAGCAAGACCCTGTTTCAAAATAAAATAAGAAAGGTAAGGGATGAAACTCAGTGGTGGAGTGCCCCTGGTACCCAGGACCACAAAAAAAAAAAAAAAATGCAGGGCAGGGGTTCTGAATATTCTATCTAATGACAGGCAAACCCCAGCTGGAACTCAGCTGGTCACCACCACATTTCCTGTCCAAGGCCCATCAACTTTTACTGTTCAGTCCAACACTCCAGGGCAGAAAAGGCATGTTTCTTTACTTCTTTCAGGCAAAGAACTTCATGTTAAGCTCCTACTAGCCCAGCTCAGTTGTATTTGGGAGACCTGCCCTTTTCCTGGTTTAGGATTTTAAGCAGCTCAGAGCAGTCAGAACAAGACCTTTAGATCCCAGTCCGCACTGGACAACTAACTGCTCTGGGGTCCACCCATGGTGGTCCTTTCTGGCAGGGTCTCTCTCTGTACAGTCTTTAGAGCTGGGGACTCTCTGTATGTGGTGCCCCTGTAGCACAGAAAAAATATCTTTTCCGAATGCATCCTGAAATTCACAGCTGAAATTTTCTATGATTAAAAAAACAGATTTACAGCCAGGCACCGTGGCGTACACCTGTAATCCCAGCAACTCAGGAGACTGAGGCAGGAGGGTCATAGGTTTGAAACCAACTCCTGCAACTTAATGAGACTATTAGAAAAAAATACAAAAAAGGGCCTAGGATACAGTTTAGTGGTACAGCATCTCTAGGTTCAATCCCCAGGACCCCCATCACATACACACACACACACACACACACACACAGAAAAAAAAAGATTCACCAGAGGAAACACAAATATGTAAGATTTATATGACATGAGAACCTTCAGAAATAAAGACCCAAAGATAGTTTGGAGGTATTCCTCAAATCCATGTAATTTTGTGGATAGTCGTGCAGAAGTCTCACCAATGGACAAAAGGGTATAAACTAATGGTGATAAACTGGGGGGAATCTTAGTAGGCCTCTTTATTCAGATTCTCCTTGGCATCTCTGTTTTCAATAATGGAGACATTCCTTTCCTCCCCATAGAGGGGACCCTTCTAGAATGAGGTCATGACTTATAAAAGAAGGTGAAAGAGTTCTCTCACCTGCTGCAGGGAAGAAGGGTGGGTGGAGAGAGACGTTCCTGTTTCTGTTTTCTCAAATGCCACCATGCCAATTTTTGGGATAACGTGTCCTGATCCTTGTCACCCCCAAACCCTTGTCCCTCCTCAGACCAGGAGACAAGCTCTGCTCCAGTAGTTTCAGCCACTGCCCCTTGCCCCAGCTCACCTCCACCCTGCTCCTCTCTCATCAGGAAGACCCCCACCTAATATCTCTGTGGGGTCCCAGGTGGGGTTTTCTTTTGGGTACCTGGCAGCTTCTCCTTAGAACCTTACAACTCAAAAACCTCCAAGGCAAAGAACACTGAGGCTGGGTCACCTACAGAATGAGCAGTCAGAATAACCTCAGAAGCAGAATGGGGAGGAAAAAAAAAAAAGAATAAAGATCAGAAATTTGTCCTGGCACAAGGCAGGAGTCTTTGTTGTGCATGCAGCCGCCTAACTCTGCCCTAGGAAGAAGCAGCCACCAGGCTAAGGACAGCTACTCTTAGCTTCATCCTTCTGGAAACCAGAGAGGCAGTCTGGAGGGACTATCTTGGGAGAGGTTCACAAACTAGGATCTGCAGATGTGGGTCCCTCTTCCTCACCTGGGAGGTAAAGAATTAGGGAGGAGCTTATCCTGGTCCCCTGAGGAATGCTGTGTAGATGCTTCCTTGCCAGAATTCTGCTTTGCTGCCTCCAAGAGCTGCACCTCTTGTTCCTGGGAATGCCAGGCAAGTTGGATGACACCTGACCTCTGGGAATTTGCCCCTAACCTCTGGACATCTGCTCTTACAGGATCTGGGCATGGAGTCAACCTCACTGGATGATGTTCTGTATCGCTATGCCAGCTTCCGGAACCTGGTGGACCCCATCACACATGACCTTATCATCAGCCTCGCCCGCTACATCCATTGTCCCAAGCCGGTAGGGTGGTTGTGGTCTGAGCCAGCCAGGTCTTGGGGTGTGAAGTGGGCACCATTCTGGGCAGAGCAACGTAGGGCCCAAGAAGGATAAGCCCCCTGCTTCAGGCACTGAGAAGGTGGGCCTTAGAAGGTAGCCCCTCATAGGCGTTATCAGCACAGACGAGTTTTATTGGGCTTATGGGGCAAATTCATTACCAATTTTTTAAATTTTTTAAATCTTAAAAAGGCAGGTGGTGCACACCTGTAATCCCAGCAACTCGTAGGCTGAGGCAGGAGGATCGCATGTCCCAGGCCAGCCTCAGTAACTTAGCAAGGCCTGTCTTAAAATAAAAAAGGGCAGGGATGGAGTTGTAGCTCAGCGGTTGAGTGCTCACCTAGTGCGTGCAAGGTCCTGGGTTTGATCCTCAGCACCACATAAAATAAATAAATAAAATAAAGATACTGTGTCCAACTATAATTAAAATAAATATTTTAAAAAATTAATTAATGAAAAAGGGCTGGGGATATGGCTCCATGGTAGAATACCCTTGGGTTCAGTCTCCAGTACCAAAAAAGCCCTATATTCTACTGCCCTTGAAAAACTGGAAACTTCATCATGAGGCCCTCATCCCTACAGAGTGACAGCTGACAGGCAGCCTTTTACGTGGAACCAGTACACTGCCCAAAGACATGCTAGAGAGGTGGCCAAGATGGAGGAGGCAGGAGATAGTTAAAATTCAGCCCTCTTTGTCTGTCCAACAAGTCAGGGGCACAGGTCCAAGACCTAGAAGTGGGCTTCTCCTTATTTGCACAAAAGTACCATATAAGGCTAGCTAGCAGTGGTCTTGCCTTGGGTTCTCCTGTTTGCCTCGGTCCTCACCACTCCCAGATTTATCTTCCGCTCTGAGGTTGTGTGTCATGTTATGCAACCATTTCACTAACGTCCCTTTCTTACCTGGCCCTAGAGAGCTACAAGAAGCAGCTCCAGCAGTCTCCAGGCTTCAAAATTGCTGCTTAGCCAGGCCTGGTAGCACACACCTATAATCCCAGCAACTCGGGAAGCTGAGGAAAGAGGATCTCAAATTCAAGGCCAGCCTCAGCAGCTTAGCAAGACCCTGTCTCAAAAAATAAAAAGGACTAGGGATGTAGTTCAGTGATAAAGAACCACTGGGTTCAATCCCAGTACCCCCACCCCCCCAAAAAAATAGCACTCAACCTCTTGTGGATGGTCCTGCCAGCCCCAGGGTCTAGGCTGGCTCACCCGGGTCTGTGCAGCAGGACCCTGGATTAGGCAGGGGGGGCCAGGGGCAGCTTCACACTTGAGCTCTTCTCTGTGGTTTTGGTTCCTTCCCTCCCAACCCTCAGTTTCCGACAACTTCTAAAAAAAAGTACTTCATCCATGATGGGCAGGAAATCAGAGCAGAAGCAAGAGGTATGGAGGGAAGCATCCATTCTCAGAGTAGGATTTGGGATAAGAGTAGGGAGATGGTATCCTAAGCCTATTCCTCTTTTAGCCTAGTCCTAGTTAGGACTTCGCCCAGGGGAAAAGAAGCCTCTGGGACCAAGCCCTTTGTCTAAAGCCTTCTCTCTGGCTTCTGGGGCTGACTTTAGACGGCTGGATATTGGCTAGGGTCAAGATGGGAGGCAGCAGACAGCAGGAATGCTGGCCTCAAACAGGAGACAGCAAAAAAAGACAGTAATGAGATCCATGGACCTGAAATCTCAGGGACTAGGGGAGAGAGCCAATTGGTACCAAAGGCCACGGGGAACCAACCACCTCAGTCTGGAACCACCCTGGCCTCTCATTCAGATTGATCCATCCATGGGAAGCAGGAACATTATCAGAAATGGGCCTGTGGAGAGAGCTTAAAGGCTCTGAACCCCTGCATTTTCTTGAACAGGAGTTGAACTGGATTACAGGTAAGAGGAATGACAGGCAATATGCTCTCAAAAAACATAGATAAGCTATTGTTTTTACACCCATGAGAATTGAGGAGAACAAGATTCAGTTAATGAGGTGATCTGGAAAAGGTCATACCTCACCTGAGAGCTGTGGGAGGTTTGGACCCACGCAGTTGCCTGGTGCTGGTCAGGACATGGGAAGTGGTTAACTGTCCTTAGACCCCATGAGACAGGACCAGGCAGGACTAAAAGAAGAGAGCCCTGGGTGGACACTGGAGGGTCCACATATGTGCTCTTAGTTCAGGCTGCAGGAGAAAGTATCATAAGCTGGAGTGCTTGTAAACAGAAATTTACTTTTCACTATATGGAGCCTGAAAGTTCAAGATCAGGGTGTCTGGTGTGTCTTATTGGCCACAGACTGCTGTCTTTTTCTTGTGTTCTCATATGGTGGAACGAGGGCAAGAGAGCTCCCTGGCCTCCTCTTATCAAGACAGTAGTCCCATCTGAGGGCTTCACCCTCGTGACCTAATCACTTCCCAAAGCCTTATGTCCTAATACCGTCACCTTGGGCAATAGGGTGTCAACATATGAATGAGAGGGTGAGCAAACCTTCAGACCATTACATGGCATGACCTTTCTCAGATCACCGGATTACCTGAATTTTGTTTTTTTCGTCTCTAAAATGGGTACCAAGCCAGGCATGGTGACACACTCCTTTAATTCCAGCAGCTCAGGGGGATCAAGAGTTCAAGCAAGAGTTCAAGGCCAGCTTCAGCAATTTAGCAAGGCCCTGAGCAACTTAGTGAGACCCACACTCAAAATTTAAAAAGGCCTAGGGGTACAGCCAAGTGGTAGAGTGCTCCTCATGGGTTCCATCCCCAGTACCAAAAAATTTAAAAATTTACAATAAAAATAAATAAAATGGGCATCAAAATCATTTCTCTCCTAGCAGCCTGTTTCCAGACTTCAATGAGATTATTTGAGAGAGGCCCTTGTGTGTGCCTGGCCTGGGTGACCAGGAGCCAAGGTGGCAGCAGATCAGTGAGCAGCTACCTGTGCTGGCAGTGTGCTCAGGCCCTGCAGGTCTGTTGTGGGAACAGCAGAAGATGTGGTTCTTGCCCACTTGGTGTCTTGGAAAACAGCAGGCTGGTCTCTGAGATTTCCAGAGCCAGCTAGAGTACGGTTGCCCCTACTGGAGGCCCAGTACCTGGCCCCTGGGTCCCCTGCCCCTCCCAAGGCCGTATGGCAGGAGAGGCTCTTTTGAAGAACTCTCCCAATTGTGGATGAGACAGAGGTGAGCGGTCCTGGCTCTGGGGTCCCCAAGCTGGTGATTGGGGTAATCCCACTGCAGCTCAGGACTGACACCAGGACTTCCTCCTCTTAGTTCTTTGCATCTGAAAATCTCCCAACAGCCCACGTTGTGAGCCTAGAAGTTTTAGACCCTGCATGCTCTGCTCAAGTCACACAGGCTGCCTCCCTATCAGAACTGCCAGCTATGAGGTGGTCTCCATCCGCTGTGAGATGGGAAGAAGGAAAAGGGCTGATCACATGGGGAAGTATCTGCAAGACAGCCTTCCCACTAAGATGGCTACCCAGTAGCAGAAGCCAGGTAAGGTAGAAGGGAAGCCAGGCAATCTCAGGCAGAGTCCCAGGCTGAGGCAGAGACTGGGTTTTCACACTTCTGCACTTGTCTCAGTTGAAGGACTTTCCAGGAGAGGTAACTTCCCAGGCATTTCTGTCTTTTGTGTCTCGGCAAAGCCAGCTCTAGTAACCTGAGAGCCACACTGAAAAGGAGCCACAGATGCTGCTTGTTGACTTCCCGCTTTTGCCCACCTCTGTGGCTGTCTTTCTGACCAACCACATCCTGTCTCCAGAATGAAATCTCCTCCCACTGGGTTCTGAACTTCCACTTTTGCCTCCTTACTCCCTGTACTCTGGAGAGCAGCCAAAACTCATTGGTATGACAGGTAATTGGATCTCATCCATATCTCACTGAAAATCCTTCAGAAATAAAAATAAAATTAAAAAGCATCACAAAAAAGTGAAATTAAAAAGTAAATTAAAACTCCATCTCAGATTTCATCTTTCCTACTCTTGACCCTGCATGCTCTGCTCAAGCCACACAGGCCGCCTCTCTGTTCTTGGTACATTGCTGAAGCCACCTTCGGAAGTGGCTGTCCCCTTGGACACAACATGAGCCTCCTCTGGCTACACTTTATTCTCCTGCTTTCAGACTGAGCTCAAACAATCTTCTCAGAGGCCTTCTTCAACCAGCTCAGAGTTGGAGGAATGAAAGAGGAGGTAGAGAAATAAGAAGGTAGGGAAGAAAGGAGGAAACAAAAGGGGAGGAAGTGCCACTCATGTGTGATTTTTTCCCCCCAGTACTGAGGATTGAACCCAAGAATGCTTTATCACTCTATATCCTCAGCCTTTTTTAATTTTTTTTAATACAGGATTTCACTAAGTTACCCAGACTTGTCCTCGAACTTGCAATCCTCCTGCCTCAGCCTCTCAAGTCATTGGGATTATAGGAGTATGCCACCATGCTCAGCTGTGTGCACTTTAAATGTCAAGAGACAGCTGCCTCCCAGATATGAAGCCGCCACGTGTGTCATGCTAACCTGGCCTGAGAGAATGTGTTTTATGCATGTCACATGCCCTGCACCCAGCCCTCCAATGGGCTGCTGGCTCCCCTCCTTTGGGAACTTTCTTCTTCAAGTAGTGCAGACCAGTGGCTTTTTGTGCAACCTGACCCCACTGCCAAGCTCCAGATGACTGGCCCAAAAGTGGGCACTGGCAGAGCACAACCAATATGCCCTGGAACCTAGACTTGAAACTCAGACACAGCCCTGACTCCTCTGGGAACTGGAACCCTGAGAAGTAAATGGCAGGGGCCGGGGGCAGCAGTGTGGACACAGCCATATTCCTACCATGTGAGTGGCATGGGAAAGAACAGTCTACAGAGAAACAGGAAGGCAGGGTTGAGAAGAGGAGAGGTGAATGGACTTCTGCACCATGTTTTTATGAAGTTGATCAAGCTTAGCTGCCTTTGGATCCACAAGACATTGTGTATCTGTAGGATAAACATTTGAGCCAGCTGAGTGGCTTCTGGTCAATACAAGAATCCTAACCTATGCAGGAGGCTCAATGGCAGTTTGTAGGATCAACTCTCTGTAGCTCTTCCTCTTACCCAGAGAGGAAGGTGAAGGAAGGAAGGGGCCATGGCCCAATCAAGGTGTCTCAGGGCAGTGTAGGTTCTCCAGACCTATCCAGTGACCTGTCTGGAGATGTCGGGAAGGATCTCTTTAAGGGACTTCTCAGTGACCTGTTGGAAAGATGCTTGAGGCAGGCCTGGAGGCCCCTCAGGGAGGATCCCAGTGCTCTAACACTGCTCCATCTCCTAGCTGTCAGAAAGTGATGCCATCTGCCACTTTTCCTCCCTCAGGGACCTTTGTAAAGGCCCCCAGTATGACATAAATCATTGTCCTTCCCTCACTCATTCATAAATTCATCATATTGACCACCCTGCTCACTTCTGCGGGACACCATTCCAGATAGAGAGACTGTGGGCTGGTTTCTCTGCTTACTCCTTCACCACTCTCTGCCTGGAGTAAGATCGGGGAGGGGGGGTGGGCAGAAAGAGTGGAAGATCAGGGACTTACTCCTTTCTATTCTCCCTGCTTCAGGAATTGTCATGAGCCAGGCTCCAGAACGGCCTCAGTTCCCTCATTTGTAAAGTAGGTATGTTAGGATTGTTCTAAGCCTGGTTAGAGGATTGTAGTGAGTTTATTCATGCAGCGCACAGAGGAGAGACCTAATGTATCATAATAGCTCTATAAATGTTAATAGGGCTGAAGGTGTAGCTCAGTGGTAATGTGCTTGCCTAGCATGCCAAAGGTCCTGGGTTCCCAAAATCCCTAACACCGCAAAAAAAAAAAAAAAAAAAAAAAAAAAGTTATCTATGGTCTATTTAGTTCAGATGAACAGAAGCGAACTGTCATTTCTGTGCGATCATTAGCTCACATTTAGTTTCAACTACCACTCTATTCAGTGTCCTCATCTATTGTCCCAGTTTAGCCAATGAGGCTGAGGCTCCCTGAATTTCTCTCTCAGTCCAGAGCCTCAACCTGCACACAGCCACCCCCTTGTGGCATAAGTGGTGCATTGACACCCTTCTTTTACCTCTTTGTTCTCTTTCTTTAAGGCTCAGCTGCCCAGGCCTAGAGGGTGGAGGGAAAGTCTATGCTCCCCCACCCCACCCTCCAATTTTGGAACCCTGGGAAGTGGTTGGAGGAGGAGCCAGAGATGAGGAGCTCAGTGCTCAGTTTTGGACCAGCTGCTTCAGGAGACTGGCAATGTTCTGCCCTGGGAATGCTTGGCAGGCCACTTGATCCCACCCACTGCTTTAAAGCATCTGACCCGGTGCTTCTCTACTTTGGCTGTACAAGGGAATCACCTGGGGAACTCTTTGAGCTCCCTGTGCCCTAGCTACCCACCCATCTCTTTTGTCACCTCCCATTGTTTTACCCCTAAGCCTGTGCTGACCAAGGCCTCATTATTGGAGATCTAGTGGCCCCTGCGGTCATCTGACTGGCCATCCTCCTCCTCCGTGATGCCCACAGCTCCACACTCTCCTGCTTCTCTGTGCCTTCTCCATCTCCCATGTGAGCAGCGTTCCCCCTGCTTCTCCCTCAGTGTCTTCCCGTCCATTCCATGTGACTAGACCAAGTAAGAATCTGGGTCTAGGAATCTGATGTCAACTCCAGAGGTTGTCAGTGAGACTGCCTATGGTGCCAGGCAATTCCTGTTTATTTATCTGCCAGCCTGAGGCAATAGAACATGACAGTGCTACCTACCAAGTGCAGTGCCACATGCCTGTGATCCCAGTGACTCGGCAACTTGACAAGATGCTGTCTCAAAATAAACCCACTTTGGGTTCAATCCCCAGTACCAATATATATGGGGGGAAGGGGCGAGGCTTGTGGAGAATGAGACTCCACAGGTGGGCTCTAAACAGTGCCGTCCACTCTGGGCCCTCCCTGGCCTGTAATTCCTGGTCTCTTCTGTTATTTCTCCATCAGCCCTGCCTGGCCTCATGGACTTCGGTTTTCTCCCTTTCTCCTCTGTGTAACAATGATGATGACAGATATTCTCTATTAGAGGGTTGGGATTCCATAAAGTTCTAGCACAACACCTGGTGCATGATAATCCAGGGGAGGGAATGAGGGAGGTCTAGACCAAAGCCGTAGCCACGGAGGTAGCCCAAAGTGTTCAGGCCCCAAATTCTCACCTGCCCCCATGCCCCATCACACACACACAATCTGTTTCCTCTTCATTCAAGGATGCCTCATGTTTCCTTTCTTCACCCTAAGTCACTACTCAGTCTGCTCTTAAAGCCCAGCTCAAATCTGAGCCTGGGCAGAAGTAACCTTCCTTCTTCACCCATAGGGGTTCAGTGTATTCATGCTGGTACAGATCAACATATCCATCCCCCCCCCCGCCCCAATTCCACAGGGGATTAGATCCAGGACCCCCTGCAGACACCAGAATCCACAGATCTTCAAGTTCCTTATATTACATGGCCTTTTTTGTATGCAGCCTATACACAGCTTCCTGTATGCTTTAATCATCTCTAGATTACTTATAATACCTAATACCAGGTAAATACTATGTAAGTAATTGTTATACTATATTGTTTACAGAGTAATAACAAGAATAGTGTGTACATATTCAGAACAGACACAAGTTTTGTTTCAAATATTTTTTATCTGTACTTAGGCTGCCTATTCATTTAGCAATCAATCCTAGAGAGCTTACTATGTTCAGAACTGCATAAAGACTCTGTACAAGTAGTAACTCATTTAATCCTCCCAGAATCCTGTGAGCTTAGTACTGTTACATCTTCATAGATGAGTGTTGGAAGCAGAGAGGTCAATGATTCGCCCCTGACCACATAGGAAGAGACAAAGCCAAGACTAATCCACATAATTTGGCCTCAGATCCACTTCTTTTTTTTTTTTTTTTTTTTTTTTTTGATGCTAGGGATTGATCCCAGGATTGCACATCCCCGGCCCTTTTTTGTATTTTATTTAGAGTCAGGGTCTCGCTGAGTTGCTGAGGCTGGCTTTGAACTCATGATCCTCCTGCCTCAACCTCCCTAGCCGATAGGATTATAGGTGTATACCACCATGCCCAGCCCCAAGTCCATATTCCTAACTACTTAATATGCTGCCTCTCTATTAGCAAAGTGACAATGGCAATCATAATTTAAAAGCTAGCCATGCCTTAATGCATTGAACCTTGCCACATCCCCAATGGTGTCCATATGAGCCTGAGCACTTTCTGGCTCTCTGAACCTTTTGGCAGAAGCCCATTCTTGGCCAATCACCCCCGCAGGCAGGACTCCTGCCCTCTCTACCTGGCACAAGTCTGGCACATGGGGCTGCTGATTGGAATCATGTGGGATGGAGTTGGAATCTTTATGCTGCAATTAACCCAGTATAGTCAACTCAGCTGACATAACAAAAATAAATAAAATACAGCTGGTGGCTTAAACAACAGAAATTTATTTTTCTCACTGTTCTAGAGGTCAAAAGTATAAGATTGGCAGGATTGCTTTCTTCTGAGGCTTCTCTTCCTAGGCCTCCTTCTTGAATCCTCACATGGTCTTTTCTCTATACGAGACTCCAGCTCCATCCCAAGGAAAGTCAGTACAGCAGACAGTCCCCTGTATCTGGTCTTAATTATTTTTTCGTTGGGGGGTAGGTACTGGGGATTGAACCCAGAGGTACTCTACCACTGAGCTACATCCTCAAGCCCTATTTACTTTGAGACAGGGTCTTGCTAAGTTGCTGAGTCTGGCCTCAAACTTGTGATCCTCCCACCTCAGCCTCCCAAGTTGCTGTGATTACAGGCATGCATCACTGGGCCCAGTGGTCCTAATTGCTTTTTTTTTTTTTTAAAGAGGGAGATTTTTTTTAACCTTTATGTATTTATTTATTTATTAAAATATTTATTTTTTATGTGTAGATGGACAAACACAATGCCTTTATTTTTATGTGGTGCTGAGGACCGAACCCGGGTCCTACCTGTGTTAGGCGAGCACTCTACTGCTGAGCCGCAATCCCAGCCCCCTTTATTTATTTTTATGTGGTGCTGAGGATCAAACCCAGTGCTTCACACATGCTAGGCAAGTGTCCTACCACTGAGCCACAATCCCAGCCCCCTAATCACTTCTCTTTTTTTTAATATTTATTTTTTAGGTGTAGATGGACACACATAATGCCTTCATTTTTATGTGGTGCTGAGGATCAAACCCGGGTCCTGCCTGTGCTAGGCAAGCGCTCTACCGCTGAGCCACAATCCCAGCCCCCTAATCACTTCTTATAAGGACAACAGCCATATTAAGATCCACCCATGACCTCATTTTACCATAATTACCTTGCTAAAAGCCCTATGTCAAAAACAATCACATTCTTCAGAACTGGGGGTTAGGATATCAACATAGAAATTTTGGAGGTACAAAGTTCAGCCCAGAATGCCCAGGGTCTCAAACTCAGATGTTGATGGGTCAGACAAGTAATATAGATGAAAGAATTTGGCTGAGCTAGACTTGGTCCTCTCAGTCTTTTATTTTCCCACTTTTAAGAGAGACAGATAAAAATATTTCACTTTTCTCTTTATTGTGTCATATACAAGAACCAGGACATTTGCTCATGGCTGCAGCCCAGCTTCCTAGAATAAGAGCCTGCCACCTACTAAGTGCTCAATAAGTATTTGTTGAGCAAGCGAGTGAACAGAGTGGCCCTGGATGTTGGGGAGTGGCAGGGGCTGTGGTGAATCCCAGTCAAAGGGATCAGCTGATACTCACCATCAGCTAGTTATTGCCAGAATGCCTGGAATCCAGATTTTTTTAAATATAAATCTGAAGTTTTCCATCAGTGCACACAAACTAAATCACTGTGCAGACAAGCTCATACCCACTGCACCCTGCAGGGGGCACCCATCCAGGGCCAGCCTGGCAGATATTCCCCTGCTCAGCCTCGGAGTGCTGTGCTTGTCCCAAGAAGACAGGAAGCCTGGGGATGTGAGAGCCTGTGCACCTCTGACCATTTCATTGACACTAATGGTCCCACACCTATGGTTGCCTCTGTAGGAAGGAGACGCACTAGGTGCCATGGAGAAGCTATGCCGACAGCTGACCTATCACCTCAGCCCCCACTCTGAGTGGAGGCGGCACCGAGGGATGGTGAAGAGGAAGCCACAAGCCTGGTGAGTGGTGGTCCCCTTAAGCAAGTCTGCCATGCTCCTGCCCATCCTGCTATGATACTCTCCAGGGCAGGGGAAGAAGGGCTGAGGGCAGTGGGGTGTCCAGGAAAGCAGCCCGAAGGTGGTGAGTTCCAGAAGAATTTAAGGATAGGAAAAGCAGCCAGGAGGGCATTCCAGGTGTATGTGAGGAGCTGGAAAGGGATCCTGGATGTGTGGTGGGATGTGTGATGGAGAGAGAAGGGAAGGAATCTTGCCCATCTTGTTCACCATTGTGATCCCAGTACCTAGAACGATACTGGCACATAGTAGGAGCTTAATAAACACCTGTTAAAGGAATGAATGAGGTAGGACTTGTCACTGTTACCATTTGACTGGCCAGGATTTCACAGCTGGTAATTAGCGGGGCCAGATTCAAACTCAGGTTTGACTCCAGTGCAGAGCTGTTCACCACCCTTGTTTCCCTGGTGTGATGTGTCTCCTTTGTTACTAACATTGATAAAAGAAGTCATGAACAAATGCCAGGCATTATTCCAGGCAGTTAAGCCTCATGCCTTGAGAGCTTTACCTCCAAGCTCCTTGGGCTAGCCCCTAATCAGAAGCAGCAAAATGAGCCAGCTATGACCAATCTCCCACCTTCAGGAGACCCTAAGAATAGGAAATTACCTGGTTTTGCCAGGAAATCTGTGACCACTGAGATGCTGGTATTAACATGCTCACAGAGCAAGCTGTGAGCCCCTTCCACCTCCCTTTCCTTCCCAGGGTTGGGAAGATGGATGGTGGGAAGGGCACACTCCTCATCAGGCTGAGCAGCCTGGGCCCTGGCTCCAGAACAAGGAGCAGGGCAACAAAGAGGGCAAAAAGCAATAGCTGACAAGGAGTGGAAATAGAGAGCACTGAGCCTCTAGGAGGCAGCAGCTGCCACCAGATTTGGAGCCCCTGTGCTTCCTCTGCCTACGGTCCTGCAGGCCTCTGCCAGAGGATCTCCCAACTGGTGGAGAAGATGGGACCTCAGAGGAACTTTGTGCCATTCTTGGGTCAGCTCAACTACCAACCAAGAGTGGTGAGAAAAGAAGCTCAGCCCAAGTGACCAATAATTTCAGCAGCAAACATTTATCCATCACTCCCTTACAAAAGCACCATTAAATGCTTCGCATTTGTTATTCCACTTAACAACCCTATCTCTTAGCTCCATTTTTGAAGTAACTGAGGCCTAAAAGGTTAAGTAACTTAAAGGTGACTAAGATGCAAACACGAATATCATATGGAAGCCTGAAACTTTCCCTTGTGGTCCTGCAGAAATGGCAGCCTCAGACCACTCCACCCAGCCTGCTAGAGATATGCAACAGTGCCGGAACACAGGATGTCCCCATTTTCTCCTAGTTCTGCGTTTGTAATTTATCTGCAAGTTTGTGAAAATGATCCCTAGAATTAGCTAAACAGAGGCTGGCTCCACGGTGTTGGCTGTTTCTGCCTCTCAAGGAAGTCCGCTTCACTTGCTGTCCCTTCCTTTTAAGCCTCAAGGCCGTCCTGGCTGGGAACCCTCCAGACAATACAGTGGACCTGTCTGGCATCCCACTGACCTCCCGTGACCTGGAACGAGTGACCAACTACCTGCAGCGCTGTGGGGAGCAAGTAGACAGCGTGGAGCTGGGCTTCACGGGCCTCACAGATGACATGGTCCTGCAACTGCTGCCAGCACTCAGCACCCTGCCCCGCCTCACCACACTAGCCCTCAATGGCAATCGGCTGACCCGGGCTTTGCTCCGTGACCTTACTGACACCCTGAAGGACCCCAGCAAGTTCCCCAATGTCACATGGATAGATCTGGGCAACAATGTGGACATCTTCTCTTTGCCCCAGCCCTTCCTGCTCAGCCTGCGCAAGCGGTCTCCCAAACAGGGACACCTACCCACCATCCTGGAACTGGGCGAGGGGCCAGGCAGTGGGGAGGAGATTCGGGAAGGGACATTGGGCCAGGAGGACCCTGGAGGGGGCCCTGTGTCACCTGCCAAAGACCACCTAGAGGGCAAAGAGGCTGTGACTCAGACATGACATGTAAGTGGTAAGCCTCACCAGGGAGTCTATAGAGCAGGATGGCTGAGGCAAGTTAGGGGCTCCTCCCATCAGGAGGCTGGGGATACAGCAGCCTCCCCCCCCCACCCAGAAGAGCAGACCCTAGTACTTGGGAAAGAGGGATTAGTGCACTACTTCCCTTTGGTCCTTTCCATCTCTCCTATAAATCCCAGCATCTGCCTTCTGGCTCACCCCTAGCTCTAGGGGCTCCAGGTACCCCACAACTCAGTACTTGGCTTCCTCAGATTTTGGAAAAGCATAGGTTTGGAGATGATGAAGCTTGAGCCAATGTTACCAAGAGCTTTTCTCCAAACAGCAGACAGGCCCCTGCCATCCCAGTTCTGTATTGCCCTTGTCCTACATGGGGAAGCAAATTCCACCCAGATGTTAAGTCCAACTTAATGAGGTTGGAGCCTAGTTCTTAACTATGCTAAGCATGGACTTAAGGAAGGTGCTCTTCTTGCTGGGTCTCAGGCTTGGAACTGACTTCCCACATTTTAGCTTCCAGGTCCAGGGACCTGCTCCTAAAACCAGCTCTCACCACACCTTGAAATATTTAGAGCATCCTGTGGTGACAAGTGCCTATGCACACAGGCATGCATGGGAAAACCCAACAGAAATCTTGATCCTTAGCCAGCATTGTTATTCACAGGCTGAGGAATTACAAATTTGAAGACAGCTCAAACTTGTATGCAAAGGATGTTTGCTCAATAGCAGACCACTTGCCTACCACTTGAAGGTCTGTCTTCAACCCCCTAAAATCCCAGGACCAGTGAGCCTATGGAGGTTACCAAGATAGCTGTTAAGGAGAAAACTGGAAACCAAGAGCCTAACTCACCTGGTCCACTGCCCCATACTCTACTTTTAAACCCAAGTAACCCCTAGACCCATGCCCAGAGACTGGGAGCAAATGAATTCTCAAAACTAGATTCAATCACAATATTGAGGCAAGCAAGTATAGGGAAGCAAAGCCTCACAAGATCAGCATTAGCTACAAGTGACCCCTGGCAAATAGAAAAGATCACACCCAGGAAGGAAATAGACTATGGGCAGCAGGGATTGGCTGGAATCAAGTATGAATGCCTTAAACGCTTTTGGATATTTTTCCCTGTAAGTCTATAGTTGTTAAAAGGAAAACAGCTTAGACTGACCAGAAGTTTACAATATGAGTGCTAATACCTGAAGTAAAACTGAACTTGTTTTTCAAATATGCATATTCAAGAATCACCAAAGACCATTGTTTATTATGGTATTAGACATTATATTCAAGAGAAACAATTTTTGGCTTAAAGATCTCACCCTTCCAATATAAGGGCAACCAATGTGTACACATAAAATGATTAAAAGGTACAGAAATTCCTGTTGGGTGGGGTAATGAAACCAATCTGGCCTGCTGAATGATCTCTTGTGAACAGCCTGACACACGAGGTGACCATGTTTCCAAATGTTGAAGCTGTTTAGATTTTCAGAATCCAAATCAATGGTGGTTACTGATCCCCGGAACTGATCATCCTCTGGGAGATACAGCCTGCAAAGAAACTAAATTTCAATCTTACTTTCTACTCCAATTAACAGCAGTCATTCACAAGTGCAATGATATCTTCAGAAAACCGTAGGTTCACCACTACCAATCTGCCGGTAATTCCAGCTATTTTGGGTGATTTCATCATGTGATATCCTTTTAAGTTACTTAAAACAACTAGCCACTTTATCATTCTAATAAGGTAATTTTTATGTAGATCAAGGCTTACCTCCAGAGTTTAGGTTGCTGCCACCAGGTCTATAATCTGCACTTCAGGGCTCCATTCCAAAATCCTGAGAATGGATAAAACTAAGTACCTAAAGACCACAGAAGCAGGAGAGGCATTTCTTTTAGCCTGAGCAACAACTTAAAGTCCATCCTAACAAAAAGCCCTTTAAGACCTTACAGAAGAGATTTTTTTTTTTAAATTACTGAATTACAGAAGTCCTAATTAGCTTGTCTGGGAGCTGTAACTCAGTCACATTTCAAACTTCACGTACTAAAGATTATGGTTCCTTCTGACAAATGAGGAAAACTATACCTCAGGACAGGTAAATTGGTTCAAGATTATTAAATCACCAAGAGGTAATCTGAGAACCCCTCTATGGCTATGCATGCCACTCAGCATTTCCAGAATATCATCAATAAAGGTCACTATACTCTCTAGAGGCCAAAGCTTACCTCACAAAAAGGCAAATGTTCCAGGCTCCAAAACTCAGCTGCTGGTGTTCCTTCTGCTAATATGCAACCTGAGTGAATATAGCAATTGTCACTGTTCAGACCAACTTTACCCTGGGCACCAACAAATGGTAAAGATTTGTTGACTGCAGTCAGCCAGGAATAGTTATCGTCAGTTATCGCTTCTGACGGCACTTCCTATTATTAGTGGTTTCATCAGAGCAGTCAATACCTCACTACCCTCCAATATTGCTCCAAAGACTTGTATATTGTCAAAAACAAAACAAACATTGCCTTAAAAACCCACTGGAGGGGCTGGAGTTATGGCTCAGTGGTAGAGCATGTGTGAGGCACTGGGTCCAATCCTCAGCACTACATTAAAAAAAAAAGAGAGGACCCGGTGGCCCACACCTGTAATCTCAGTATGCTGGAAGATGAGGCAGAAACACCAAGTTCAAAGGCCAGCCTAGGCAACTTACACCTCGTCTCAAAATTTAAAAAGGTCAGGGATACAGCTCAATGACAAAGCATCCCCGAGTTAAAAAAGAAAAAAACACAAGTTCCTAGATGCAGCTTAATGCATCCCTCTCCAGCTTCTGAAGTTCCACTTCATGCAATGACATATTCCATAATGCTAAATGTACAAAACTAAAATGCCAACTTGAATGCTTAAGGCAACTAAGTTACAATTTCGTCAAATATTAATCACTTCCCAGACCAGGGATTGCTTACCTTATGACAGGCCGCTCCCTTCAATATTCTATATTAAGCCCGCCATCTGAAACACATGGGAAAAGGACAGAAATTGAGGGCAGATTCTAGCGGTAATATTCAGCTAAATCACTGCATCTCTGCGACTGCGGTCAGACGAGCATAAACATCGTCAGTTATCGCTTCTGACGGCACTTCCTATTATTCGTATCATCAGAACAGCCAAGCCGATCTCCCTTACGGTCCCATTGAAATCCGTCCACACGCCGTGGACTCCAAGCTGCAGGCTGACCCCAACTCACCCAGCTTTGTCGTGTTTGCGCAGTCCTCATGGCGGGCCGGGGTTCTGGGTCCTTAAATCTGCGGACCCGAGGCGCCTGCCGCGGTAGCCCTGCAGGAAAAACACGCGGTCTATAACCCTCGCTCCACGGTGGCCTGATTCTGCCCGGTGAGGGTCCCGACACCCGGGCGCAGAGTCAGCCACAAAGCCCACGTGGACATCGGCGCCACGGAGAAACGCCGTTACAACACCAGCCCCTTTCACTAAGCTTCCGGAAACAAAAAGGTTCCAGTTCTTTTCGTCCTTGCCACCAACACCCAACAGTACACAATAAAGCATCCTACCTCCACAAAGTCCATAGTGAAAAGGCCGATCCTGCAGAGTCCACGGACCTTAAGATGTCGGAATATCCCATTCCTCACATAAGAAAGGGTGATCTGGCAAAAACTCACCGCACTTCCAGCCCTTTTAACGCTACAGACACCTCCCAGAACTCCCCCCGGAACATTGAGCGAGTGGTCTCTTCCGCGGAGCGGAGAATTCTGGGTAACGCCGTGCGCGCTGCGCCTGCTTGGAGGTTGAAGGGCGGATTCCCGAGCCTAGTTCCCAGGGCTGAAGTTTTGTATGGCTCCTCTTTAGCCATGTGGTCTTGAGCAAATTACTCATCTCTTGTGAGGTCACAACTGTGCGTGTGGAAAATGAAGACACGATCGCTCCACAATGTAGTTCTGAATACCACATCCCTTGAAACGGCAGGGCCAGGGCATACTGCAAGTTCGGAATTAATAGCTGCTCTTCAATCTAATAAGCAGGCCGGTCTGTCGGAGCGTCTCAAAGCACTGACAGCCCTCATCACTCCTCTTTTAGGATGACCTTTAGGGAGCAAGCAGAGGAATCTGGATCCATCCTGCCTGCCCTTTGCGATGAAGATGTTTCCTTCCTGCCCCTTCATGATTCCTTCATCCAGATCCTATCACGTGGGCAATGGAAAACTCTCCCTCTGCGGATACTTTACTTTCAGTGTATGAATGGGTTCGTTTTTCCCCTATTTAAAAAATATTTGGTTCCAGGACTCTGGATGTAGCTCTAGTAGAACACTCTAGCATGCATGAGACCTGGGAGTTGATCTTAAAAAAAAAAAAAAAAAAAAAAATCACTCCCCTGTACACCCATTTTGTACACAAACTATACCAAGGGAGAACTATATTTATTTTGACTGGAAATGAAAAACCAGCCTCTACCTCAGAGCAAAGCCTTGTCCAAGGAAGGGACATGACCTTTGTCCTTGGAAAGACCCACAGAGCACTCCTAGGCACATTCCCACCCTGCTAAGTTGTTTATCTACAAATAACAGGAGAGATCTGCTAGCCAGGCTAGGTGGGGACCCATAGCAACCCCCTAGCAGCCACCAATCAGCATGAGACATGGAAATATCTGGGATGCCAGATGACCCTCCCAGTAGTTTATGGTGTTAGGAAACCATGTAGTTCAGCACAAACACCCTTCTTGGCTTACCAGTTCAAATAAACCCCCCTCTTGTAGTAACCAATCACCCCTACCCAACTTGTTTCCACCAGTGAATGTGCTAATCATGTTTTAGAGTTGTTATTTGATTTTCCCGCGATGTGTGATGATTTGCTAAGAGATGCTATGATGTACGTGGGGGTCCCTGCCTTCTCCAAAGAATGTATAAAACTGCTGCAAACCCTGGGCTCGGGGCCTCTCAGCGTCACCAGTTGCTGTGTGCATGCGGAGGACCGAGCTAGCTCGCAATAAACACCTCTTTGCTGTTTACATCGATCTTGGGTCTCTGGTGGTCTTTTGGGGGTCCCGAATTCGAGCATAACAGAAAGAACTGCAGAGGCAATCATGAGACAGCACTTTTGAGCTAATCTCAGAAATAAGTATAGGGTTTTAATGGAGAGGGGCAGAGAGAGGGAGACTTCTAGCAACAGCCAAGTCAAGGGGTCAAACACAAGGTCCCTCAACCAGCATGAAAAATTCGGTGAAAATTGATTTTTCACCACATTCTCCGGCAGGTAGCAGGAATATAAGGGAAGATGTGTCTGGAAATACATAGGCAGAGTCGTGGAAGGCTGAGGATTTTTGTAACAACACTCTCTATACCCTGGGAACCTCTCAGGCCTACAAAGTGCAGGGATGACATGTTTGTCTTGGGTCTTAGGAATATCTAAGGAATGAAATTGAGTACGAAGTTCAAGTGGGTGAGAAAGCAGTAATTCAGAGCCTGAACTAAACCAGAGAGCTCAAAGGAGACTGTCAGACGTCTTAGAAGTGGATTTAATGGGTGTCTGGTAGAGGAAGGGGGATGTGTGTGGTTGCCATGACAGCAGGCACAGAACCTCAGCCAGTAGCCTGCCCCAAAGAAGAGGACAATCCCAGGACTGAGGGCAGAAGGGAGTACCTAAGGGTTTCTGGGCTAGACTTTTTTTCCCAAGAAAAAGTGGGATCAGTCTAACCCTATACCCAGAGGCAGAAAGAGACATGCAGATATTACTAAACCAAAGGTCCCCAGCAACGTTGCTCAATAATAATGTTTCCAGTAGAGTTGGTTGTGAAAAATATATATATATATATATATATTTATATTTGCCAAGAAAATTAAAGATCCCCAGAGCAAGCATGTGTGGCTGGAAAGATTCTTCACTCTATCCTGCTGGCCTCCTGCATATGGACCATCAGTGAGACTGAAGCACTTGAAGAGGAAGATGGTCTTCCTTTGAGGCACGATCCTCCCCAGGCTGGGAAGCCAGAATGGGGTTCTTCATGGAACCTGTAAAACAGAATAAGGAACACTGTGGCTTCACCACTGGGTATATCCTCAGGAGGCAGGTGCCAGGAATGGGAAGGGATCTCAGCGTTTCAGGAAAGCCCATCACACCCTGGACAGTCCCTCTCCCTGCCTCCTTACTTTCATAAGCATTTCCTGAACCCCTGTCATATGCCAGTCAGGGATCACCCCCCCACACCCCAGAAGCTTAAAGTCCCTTGAGGTCACAGGCCATGTTTCAAAAAACAGAACATGTGAGACATGCTAACAAGCAGGACAGAAATGGTTTAGGAGCTTAGAGAGCTCAGAGGAGAGAGGAGACACATTATGTTGGGATGATGATGGGTTTGGACATCCAGAGGGGCAGACGAACACTTCCAATAGAGACATGTCCAAGTGAACCAGAGAACAAGGAGTGCTGCGACCCAAGTGGCTGCCACCGTGGACAGAGGTGTGGGGAATGGATTAGATTGGGCCTTGACCTCAATATTGAGGAGTGTGGCCTCCAGACAGTGGGAGGTATTGTGTATTATGGGCTATGGGGAGTTTTGTCTACATTAGTAGAAAAAGCATGCAATAAACCTGAAGCAGAAAGACTTGTCTGAATGTCAGGTTGTAGGATGGGCCACCCATGCAGAAGCAGGGTAAATGAGAGGCAGAGGCACAGGGGTGAGTTGCTGCCTGAAAGATCAAGGACTCCAGGTGAATGTAGGGGAGAATAGGCAGAGTCCTTCAAGGCCTCCCACCTGGGTGTGGAGAGTGTGCCCAATAAGGTAGTCCCAAGGCTATTCCTGTTGAGAATGTCAAGTTTGCATTGAGAACAGACAGGTGTGGAATGTTGGGGGCAAAATGAAGGCCAAGATGACTCTCAAAGTCTCAGTATTGAAGTAAAAGAAGGGCGGTGCAAAGAGAGGGTAGAGAGGAAACCTAATGGCATGTGAGGGCCAGGAGCTGGGAAACCAGCAGAGCCTCCCTCCAAGGCTCATGAGAGACTCAGGGAAGCTGTTTGGGATGAGGGAGGGGGCTGGGGCCACAGGCACAAGCGGGTGACATTCTTCAGAAAAGAAAAGGAGAAAGGAGAGAAGATGAGCCAACAGAAGAGACAAGGTGAGAGCTCTTGAAAGTTCCAGAAAGAAAGTACAGGCTGTAGAGAGTTCATCCTCAGAACAGGCCTCTGAGGTGGAAGGAAACAATCCGTCTCGGTGTTGAGTCAGCCAGGTGGGAACCAGAGGAACCATCCTATGCCAACAGGGAGGATGAAGACCTCAGACATGAGGTGAGGGAAAGGGAATGGCTTCTCCCAGGATGTGAAGGGGTTGGGGTAAAAGGGGATGGAGGCTTAGGTAGTAGGGGAAAGCTCACCAAAGCTGGCCTGCCATACTAGAAAGTGCCCCAAGAGCCCAGAGAGATGCCATCTGTGCTCTTCCTAACTTGTGCCCCTGCTGGGCCCTCAGGCTGTACCCAAGCATGACAGGGAGCAGATCCTTAATAACCAACTGGATGGGCAAATTACAACCCCAACAAGAAGAGAAAATGGGAGTGAGGCAGGGAGAAGGCTGGGCTGGAGGAATCTCTAAGAGCTCCCCAGGTGACTCCCTGAAAACAGGTCAGCAGGTGAGTTGAAGTGGAGAAGAAAGGAGGAGAGGTACCATTTTCAGGGGGCAAGCCCTGTGGCAGAAGCAGGCCTGGAATGCAGCTGCAGAGCAGCCATGGAGGAGGCCTCAGGGTCCCAACCCAGACCCTCCAAGGCTGTGTGGCCCAGAAGATGCACACATGTGCGCATGCCCCAGGGCAGGGGCTCCAGCCCCACATCTACTCACCAGGGGCATTGCCTTCCGATGGTTCCTCACGCACTGTGGATAGTGTCTGCTCCCACGAAGCCCAGTTCACTTCCTCCACCCTGCAGGCAACAGAGAGCTCTGGGAATACAGTGGTCCAAGCTGCTTTGTCCCAGAGAGGGGCTGAACCCCCAAGTGGGTGAACTATGAAGAAACTCTCATGGACCCAGGGATAGTGAGGAGAATGAGATTTCTCTACCCTTCTCCCACAAGGCACGGGGCACCCACATCGCCCCAGGAGCACAGCCCTTGTAGCTACTAGACTAAGTCCCCAGAGCCAGGTGCCTGCGTGGAGGAACAGGTATCCATCCCTCCTTTCCAGCTATTCGCAGCAGCCTGGGTTGCACAGAGCAACTAAAGAGGAATTGAGATCAGGTGTGTCTTTGTGCTCTGGATTCTGGGGCCTTTTTGTGGCTGCTTCTCAGACATAAACCCTTCATCCTATACCCCCATTCAATGGCTTGTTCTCCATTTTAAGGATTACATCTTCAAGATCAGGCTGAGAAAATTGGAGGAGCAGCCCAGCTGGGGAAGGCTAGTGTGCTTGTAACCCCAGCACACTCTGGCTGGGGTGAGGGGTCGCCAGGGAAGGACCTTCAGTTTAAGACACTAGGAAAAGCAGACGGCCAAATAAGCAGAACCACAGGCAGTGGCAATCTGGGGACTGTGAGATCTAGCATCCCTGATCCAACCTGCCCAGATGCAATCCCTTGGCACTCCTGGGCCTTGTCTCTCCCACCAGACTGACTACTGGCAGCTGTCTCCTGGCTTTCAGGAGAGTAAGACTGGCCTGCACTGCTAGTGGGCCCTAAGGATTGCTGGATTAGCAAGGCCCCCACCCTTCCCTGCCCACTTCACTTACCTGAAGCACCAGCGTTCATCAGGGGTGCCATCTGGCCTGGTGCCAACTTTCAGTAGCACACCTGCCCGTTGCTTCTTCCTTCTGCACCACCAGTAGCCATTCTCCATCTCCAAGACAGAGATGGCTTTCTAGAAATAAAGGATGCATCAGAAAGAGCAGCCTGGAACACTGGAGGGAAAGGTACATAGGACAAGAGGACTAGGAATATACCCCACACCAATTTATAGTATAACCCAAAGCCCACTAAGCATGTGGATTCAAATCCAGCTCCAAGGCCTGATTACCTCTCTGAATCTCAGTCTCCCCATTTGTAAACCAAATGGTCCCACTTTACCTATTAGGAGCACAGAATGAGAGCTCTGTGAGGGAAGGGCTTTGTCTTATTCTTTGCTGTGTGTGTACTACCTAGAACTGTTCCTAGCCCACTTTACCTACTAATAATAGGCAGACAAGAAATACTAGCTAGGGCTGGGGTTGTGGCTCAGTGTGAGGCACTGGGTTCGATTCTTAGCACCACATATAAGTAAATAAAATAAAGGTCCATCAACAACGGAAAAAAATATTTAAAAAAGAAAGAAAGAAAGACTACATAACGTTGGGCGTAGTGGCACACACCTGTAATCCCACTAACTTTTGGGGTTGAAGCAGGAGGGTCACAAATTCAAGGACAGCCTCAGGAACTTAATGATACCCTCAGCAACTAAGTAAGGCCTGCCTCAATATTTAAAAAAAAAAAAAATTTTTTTTTGACTGAAAAAAAGGACTGAGCCAGGCATGGTGGCACACACCTATAATCTCAGCAACTCAGGAGGCTGAGGCAGGAGGATTGCAAGTTCAAAGCCAGCCTCAGAAATTTAGCAAGGCCCTAAGCAACTTAGCAAGACCCTGTCTCAAAATTGAAGAAATAAAAAAGGGCTGGAGAATGTGGCTCAGTGGTTAAGCACCCCTGGTTTTAATCCCTGGTACTAAAAGAAAGAAAAAAAAAAGGGGGGGGGGCTCAGTGGTCCAGTGCTTGCCTCGCATGCATGAGGCACTGGGTTTGATCCTCAGCACCACATTAAAAATAAATAAATAAATAAAGCAAAGATATTTTTAAAAAGATCAAGGATATAGTTTGTGGTAAAGCGTTCCTGGGTTCAATTCTCAGAGCCAAAAAAGAGAAAAAGAAAATAAATACTAGATAATAATAATGAAAATAATGACTACATTGACCACCCACTAGACACTGTCCTGAGCACTTTTTATCTCTGAGCTTATCCTATCCTCGCAACAACCCTACTCAGGAAGGAATGAATGAGGGAGTCCAGAAGTTGGTCCTGCTGAGCTCAGCCCACTCAGTTAGGTGCAGGGCCCTGGACAGTCTCCAGTGGGATGGACCAAGCTCAGCAGGGTCCTGGGCACCCCTCAGCAAGAACACAGAACTCAGAGAGGGGGTTTGGGGGAGCCTCATTTGTGGCACCTGCAGCTTCCAAATGCTCCAGCTATCCGTGGCAACGTTGTTGACGGTCTCGCTCATGAGAGCAATGAGCATGTTGAGAAGAAGGACGTAGGTGAGCAGCACGTAGGCCAGCAGCAGCAGCAGGACCACCCCACGGAAGCGCAGCTGTTCCTGGAAAGCCAGCTCGCCCATGCCAATGGTGAACTTGAAGAGCTCCAAGGAGGCATCCAAGATGCCCCTGTATGGTGTTGCCTCATCCTCCTGCTCTGTCCCAGGCTGAGCTACCTCGGTGGCATTGTTTCCTGCAGGGGTTCCAGAGTCCCGGGCCTCTCGGCTTAGGCTCACCAGGGCTGTGGGAGGGTGGGAGAGGGATCCTCAGCCTGAGACCAGCCAGCCGCAGCCTGAATGTGTGCAGGGAGGGTGGGGGACAGGTGGGGACCAGAAAGGGCCTTTACCTACAGCAAAGCCGAAAAGGAAGACCAAGTAGACCAGAAGGAAGCGGAGTAGGTCCCTCAGGATGACCTGGAATACACAAGTCAGGAGGTGAGTGGTGGCTGGGCCACTCACTACATATGATCCCAGACCCCACAAACATGGTCCCCGTGTATAACACACACACACAGACACACACACACACACACACACACACACACACAAGTGCATACAAAGGCCTGTGCAGCCACACTGAGCAGAAGGGTCTTTTAAACATCTACCTCAGATCGAATCATTTTCCTACCAAAAATCCTTCAGCAGCAAAAAATTAAACCGAATTATCATATGAGAGGCTGGGGTTGTGGCTCAGTGATAGAGCGCTTGCCTAGACGTGTGAGATCCTGGGTTTGATCCTCGGCACCACATAGAAATAAATACATAAAGCTATTGTGTCCATCTACAACTAAATGAATAAATAAATAAAATTTAATAAATAAAAACGAAATAAAGGTATTGTGTTCATCTACAACTAAAATAATAATAATAATAATGGTTCAAATGAGGGGCTGGGATTGTGGCTCAGTGGTAGAGTGCTTGTCTAGCATATGTGAGGTGCTGAGTTTGATCCTCAGCACATACAAATAAATAAACAAACAAATAAATAAATAAATTTCACTAAAAACATTTTTTAAAAAATGGTTAAAATGAGAGCTGGGATTGTGGCTCAGTGACAGAGCGCTTGCCTAGCACGGGCGGGACCCGGGTTCAATCCTCAGCACCACATAAAAATAAAGGCATTGTGTTGTGTCCATCTACGCCAAAAAATAAATATTAAAAAAAAAAGGTTAAAAAAAAAAGGTTAAAATGAGCCGAATGCAATGGTTCACACCTGTAATCCCAGCGACTTAGGAGGCTGAGGCAGGAGAATGGCAAGTTCAAAGCTAGCCTCAGCAACTTATCGAGGCCCTAAGCAATTTAGTGAGGCCCTGTCTCAAAATAAAAATTAAAATAAAAGGGCTGGGGATGTGATTCAGTGGTTAAGTGCCCCTGGATTCAATCCTTGGTACATTAAAAAAAAAAAAAAAGTTAAAATGAGCCAGGTGTGATGTATGAGGTTGAGAAGATGAGGCAGGAGATCATAAGTTCAAGACCAGTGTGAGCAAATTAGTAAGACCTTCAGCAACTCAGTGAAACCCTACCTCAATATAAAATAAAATGAAAAAGGATAGGGATGTAGCTCAATGGTAGAGTGCCTGACTAGTGTGTACAAGGCCGTACATTCCATCCACCAAAAAAAAAAAGTTAAAATGGTAAACTTGATGTTAGGTCTATTTTATAAGGTTTTTAAAGTATTTTATTGTAGATGGATACAATACCTTTATTTTGTTTATTCATCTTTACGTGGTGCTGAGGACTGAACCTAGTTCCTCACACATGCCAGGCAAGCGCTCTGCCACTGAGCCACAGCCACAGCCCTCTAAAAAAAAAAAAAAAAAAAAAAAAAACCCTCTAGGAACCTTCAGATTCCTCCCCCTGAACAAAGCCCCTTGGACAAAGCCCCCGGCCCCTCCCTGCCTCCTCTGCTCTGCCTCACTCTCCTGCCTCCTGGCTCTGTCTCAAGCTCTCTCCATTTGTTCATCCCCTTTTCCTTTGTTGTTAGGATCCTTCCTCTTCAACACTGGTGGCTGAATCACACTTTCAGGTCTCCACTTGACCACCACCTCTTGGGTGGTCTCTCAAGTGTCCTCTGTTCCCCATTCTGTCACCGTGTCCTCCATATTTCCTTCACAAAATCTAGCAGTTGGTGGCGTTCTCGGGTGTGGTAATTTTCTTAGTGTTTTCATTTCCCCCACTGGACTGTCAGCTTCGGGAGAGTAACAACTTGTCTGTTCTGTTCCCTGAATATTCTCAACATGTAGAGCAGGGCCTGGCCTATGGCAAGCACTCCCTAAATGTTTGAGGAATAAATGGATGGACACAGACACATGCAGATGCCCTCGTGTCACAGGGCACAGAACACAGATGAGGGTCTGTGCCTATTCTCTGTTCCTTCATGAAGAAGGATACATGTGCCCATGTGTAATACCTCTAAGCACACGTGTGTGCATGTCTATGTATGCAGACTGGAGCAGGTGTGTGCAAACATGCCCTTGCTTAAGGTGACATTCAAAGAGTGACTGAGTGAACAACTCGCAGCAGACACACACAGGCCCTCTTCTGCCCAGGTTATCTGTGGAGGAAGGCTTCCGGATACTGGGGACAATGGGAGTCCCACTGGGCTGTGATGGCCAGCTTTGTCCAGTCTGGCTGCCCCTGGGTTACCTTTCTCTCACCTTCTGGATCATGACGCTGTAGATGCCTGTGTGCTGGAAGCCACGTGTATAGTAAAGCAGGTTCAGCCAGCCCAGAACCAGCGAGGACACAAGTAGGGGCAGGTACCACTCGATGGACATGAAACACAGCACCTGGGACAGTACCGTGAGCAGAGCCTGGAGCAGACTATAGGGGGGCAAGATCTGGGTTACCTTCCCAGCCATCTGGCAATATTTTCCAAACTCCCGCTGGCCAGCACTGACCACTACTGCCTCTCCCACCACAGGATGCCATCCATCTGCAACCAGACCCAACAGGACCTGACCTCCCTCTTAGGCCAGTTATTCAGCCTCTGTGGGCTTCAGTTCCTTCCCCTGTAAGATGCGCATAATAACAACGGCACCTACTCATAGAGTGTCTTTGAGGATTAAGTGAGACACTACAAGGAAAGAGTCGGGGGATCCATGGTTTCAGTAAAGGTAAAAATCACAGTCATCATCTACAAGGAGAGGAGCACAAAGGAGCCCTAACTGGGTGGCACTCAGGACTCCCAAGTCTAGCTCATGTTAGGAACTTCCTGGGCCCAGCCTGGTACCTTCTGCCACAACAGCCTCTCCCAGACCTCAGAGACCGGGGAGGTAGGGGAACAGGGGAGAGGGAGACGCCACATACAAGAGAATTTCAAAGTAACTGTCCACAAAGGAGATCCAGATGAACAGACGTCGGCGCCAGAAGTACCACAGCTATGGAAAAAGACAGAGGGGTGTGAAAGTTACTCTCCAAGCACAGACACAGTCTGGCTGCCCCTCAGGGCCTGGATCCCAGCTCCCTATTTGTGCCATGCACACTGTTGTGGGAGCCTGACCAGCCCACCTTAGTGGTGAAGGCAGTAGCTTTGACTTGGAAGGGATTCGTGAATCCTGAAAACCTAGATAGCTTTCAACCTTCTTACTAAAAAGAATAGCCTTAGCTGAGCATGGTATTGTGCAACTAGGGGTACTCAGGAGGCTGAGGCAGGAGCATTGTTTGAGCCCAGGAGTTTAAGGTCAGCCTTGAGCAACTTAATGAGACCCCCATTTCCAAAAATATAAATAGTCGGGCACAGTGACACCCACGTATAATCCCAGTGACGTTTGAGGCTGAGGCAGGAGGATCGATCGTAAATTGGAAGCCAGCCTCAGCAATTTAGCAAGACTCTGTCTCAAAATAAATAATAAAAAGGGCTATGGATGTGGCTGAGTGGTTAAGCCCTCCTGGATTAAATCCCCTGTGCAAATATATAAATGAACAGCTATCTGGACACAGTGGTACACGCTTGTAATTCCGGGTACTTGAAAGGCTGAGGCAGGAGGATCACAAGTTTAAGGCCAGCCTCAGCAACTTAGCATGACTCCATCTCAAAAAATAAAAGGGCCTGGGGATATGGTTCAGTCAGAGAGCATGCCTGGATTCAATCCCCAATAGCACCAAAAACAAAAACAAAGAAGAAGAAAAAGAAGAGCAGCCACCTGTAAATACCAGACAATTCTATAGGCCTCCTGATGCTTGTGGATCTAGATCAAGAGCCCAAGTGGACCTAAGGAGAGCTCCTGCTCCCACCCCTAGCCTCCTGGGGCGCACCCTGTACTCCAGCCAACCTGGGTTTGGTGCCTGCATCCTACGGACTCTGAGAAGGTCCCATGTCTTGGGCTTCATCCTGACTCCTGAAAAGCTTAAAGCATTTCTTTTTCTTTTAATATTTTATTTACATTTTAGTTTTCGGCAGACACAACATCTCTGTTGGTATGTGGTGCTGAGGATCGAACCCGGGCCGCACGCATGCCAGGCGAGCGCGCTACCGCTTGAGCCACATCCCCGGCCCCAGCTTGAAGCATTTCTGACTAAAGATGTCCTCCTGCAGAAGATGGGCTAAGCTCCACCTGCCACCGGCCTTCTGTGCTCCCCAAGCAAGGAACACCCCAGCCAGTTAAGGGACCCAGAGACAAAGGCTTTCAGTTTGATTCCCAGGGGAGCAGAGCCTTCACTACCAAGAAATCAGAGAAGCCATCTGCTATCCCTCAAGTATCCCCAAAAGCATGGCAGGATGAGGACCAAGGCCCCAGAAGACAAAACCAGCACCTGTGGCCCTCAACTGGGGTAGGGCTGGCTGGTCTGAATAGGAACTGGATTTGGAAGTGATGTAGGGTAGGGAGATGGGCAGAAGCCCTTACCTGGCCCAAGAGGAGGTAGATTCCCCCAAGCAGGATCAAGATGTGGCCCAGCAGCAGCATTGAGTTTCCACCTGTCGCTTTCAGCGGGAGGAAGGCCTGCTGAAGATACACACACGCTGATAGGACCTGGGACCTGGATCCTCTCCCTAATAGCTGACAGACCATGCTGAGACTCCACTACAGAGAGGGAACGTGGGCTCCAACCAAGCACCCCTGGATTCCAGTCACTTGAGAGGCACATTATATAGTGGTTGTGAATGTGGGGTTTGGAACCAGAATGTCTGGTTTCAAATCCTGTCTCCACCCCTTCCAGTCGGTGTGAACTTGGGAAAATTACTTAACCTCTCTGTGTCTCCCTTTCCCCAAATGAGGATGATAATAATTAGTCATCCCTGAGAGATGTTGTGAGCATTCACTTTTTAACACATGTCAGTCACTTAGAATACAGTTGCACATATGGTGAGCACTGGATCAGTATTCACTACTATTATTGTTGTTAGTTCTAAGAGGCTGGCCTCCATAGACCTTGGGTATATCCCTCAAGCCACCTAAGCCTCAGAGTTATCCCTTGTAGGATGGGGGGGTCCCTGCCCATTTTCTTCCAGGGTTGCTTCAAATAGGCTTCCCCCAGAACATTTCCCTCCTTGCCCTTGCCTTCTCCAGAGCAGGCTGGTGGTAAGCCACAGCAGTGAAGACCAACATGTAGATCAGGTAACTCAGGAAGTTGAAAAAGAACCGGGGGATGAGCAAATCCCATTTCGCCTGCAGCAGTTTGTTCAGTGGTTCCAAAACCACCATGCGGTGTCGGTGCTGGGGTGGGAAGGGGAGAGCCATGTTTAGGTAGAGACAGGGCATGGATAGATAGCAGGTATAGACAGAGCGACCACTTCATGTCAGGCTACCTGTAAGGGTCAAGGGAAATGGAGAGGAGTAGGGGTGGGGGTGGGGTCCCACACCACCTGGGAGTCCCAAATCTTCCCTCCCCACCTGCCTCCACCCCAGCCCTCCTGATCCTCCATTCCATAGCAAGTGCTCGTCAATAAGAGAGACCTCAATAGTTGTCTCTAGAAGACCTTGGCATGATCCCCGGGTTGGGTAGGATTTAAAGTGTGGAATAAGTGCGGGCCTGGCAGCCAGAGTCAGGGTGTGCAGCTATAACCCCACTTGCACAAGAATGGGGCAGGTGTGGTCCATGAGGCAACCCTGATTTGAGCCAGGCCCTTTAAAAGGCACCCCCACATCCCCATAGGCTCACCGGGCTTTTGCAGTGAAAGGCAATGATCTCCAGCACTGAGTTCTCCTCCCAGCTGTCCACAGAGGCCAGGTCATACAGTGACACCCGAACAGGCCCATAGCACCACTCAGTGAACTTTCGAGAAAGGGGCTGGCACAGTCCTGAGAACTCCCGTTGCAGGATGTGCCTGAAAATCTGCAGGACAGCCCCATGAGCTTGCTGGACCCACTCCCAGTACTGATTCTGGGTCAAGGCTGGGAAACAACCAGTACCCTGCAGAGATGCCCACCATCTGCAGAGGCACGGGGCAGGCTCCCACACCCCCTGGAGTCCCCAAATGGCTCCTTCCCACCTGTCTCTCTACCCCAGCCTTCCTGGCCCTCCATACATGGGTCTTTGTGTGTCTTAGCTCTTCCACACATCATGCCCGCTCAGCCACAGGACAGCTCTCATGCCCATCCTTCCACAGATATGCAGGCCTGCCGGCCAGCCAGGCTCTTCCTTTCCTCCTCCTGTCCCTCTTTCCTGAACTCCTTAGATGGAGTCCACATATACATGTATATGCACTTCTATGGTCAGAGTACAGAGCTTTCAACAGAATAGAAAGGGGTCCCGAACCTGAACAGTGAAGAAACAATTTGAGGCCTGTGAGTGGTGGTGCATGCCTGTAATCTCAGGCTGAGACAGGAGGATCGCAAGTTCAAAGCCAGCCTCAGTAAAGTCAAGGCACTAAGCAAGTCAGAGAGATCCTATCTCTAAATAAAATACAAAAATAGGGCTGGGGATGTGGCTCAGTGAGTGCCCTGAGTTCAATCCCCAGTACTAAAAGAAAAAAAAGAAAAGAAACAATTTGATTTCACAAATGAGAAATGGGGGAAAGAGGGTACAGATGGGAGGGCACACCCTGGATTTCAGTCACTTGAGAGGCTCGTAAGCAGGCACTCCGGGGAACATGGAGGGCAGGAAAAAAGTATTAAAACTTCAATGTACAGTAATCCCAGGTAGTCAGAAGGCTGAGGCACAGCAGGATTCCAAGTTTGAGGCCAGTCTGGGTGACTCAGTAAGATCCTGTCTCAAAATAAAAAATAAAAAGAACTGGAGATAGAGCACCACTGGGTTCAACCACCAATACCAAAACAAAACAACAAAAAAAGATTTTTATTTATGTTTATTTTTATCTTTAACCACCCTCTTTTATATTTTATTTTAAGACAGGGTCTCACTAAATTGTTGAGGCTGGCTTTGAACTTTTGTTGTGGGGAGGGGGTACCAGGGATTGAACTCAGGGGCACTCGACCACTGATCCACATCCCCAGCCCTATTTTGTATTTTATTTAGAGACAGGGTCTCACTGAGTTGCTTAGTGCCTCACCATTGCTGAGACTGGCTTTGAACTCCAATCCTCCTGTCTCAGCCTCCTGAGCTACTGGGATTGCAGACGTGCACCACTGCCACCGGCTTGGCTTTGAACTTTCGAGCCTCCTGACTCATTGGGATTACAGGACTGCACAATCACACCTTTTATTTTTTATCAGGATGTTTTTATCTTCACCTTTAAAAAAATGCCTACTTTCTAAGTGTTGGCCCTGTGTAACTGCAGAGGTTGTGAGGGCTTTGACAATAAGGTTCAAATACTAATAAGCTAAAAAAAAAAAAGAAAGAAAGAAAGGAAAAAAATGAGAGGTGGATCATGCTTATTCCTTCTACCAAATAATAATAATAATCATCATCATCATCATCATCATCATCTAGATAAATCAAATTTTAGGCATTTAAAATGGAACTGCAGGTGTGCACAGTGGTGCACACCTATAATGCCAGTGCTTTAGGAGGCTGAAACAGAAGGATCACAATCAAGGCCAGCCTCAGCAATTTAGTGAGACCCTATTCAACTTCGTGAGACCCAGACTCAAAAGGAAAAATGAAGGGCTGTGGCTCAGCAGTGAAGCACTCATCTAACATGTGTGAGGCCCTGAGTTTGAGCTTCAGTACCACATAAATAAAATTTTTTAAAAAAGATATTATGTCCACTTGCAACTAAAAAAAAATTATTTTAATAAATAAATAAATAAAAAGGAGCTGGGGATGTAGCTTAGTGGTAAGTTGCCCCTGAGTTAAATCTCTAGTACCAAAAAAATAAAATAAAAATAAAAATAAAATGGAACCGCAAAAGTCTGAAAGAAAATGCAGATATGGATGTGCTATTGTATATAATTTTTACATACAACTATTATTTTATAATATATAAAATTATGTGACAGTTCCCTGTAACAATCTATATAATTATATACAGAATATAATGATATAATAATCGTATTATATATAAAATCTTGTGGAAGGAATTAAGCAATACAATAGTAAAACTCAATAAAATCTTAATTATACATGCAGACATAATTTTTTTGTGGTTTCAGGGACTGAACCCAAGGCCTTGTGCACTTGTGCATGCTAAGAAAGTACTCTACCACTGAGTTACATCTCAACCCTTGTTTTATTTTTTGAAACTGGGTCTTGCTATGTTGCCCAGGATCTTTAACACCTGGGCTCAAGTGATCCTCCCACATCACTTCCCAGGTAGCCGGATCTACAAGTGTGTACCACCATGCCCAGCTATAAATATAAAACTCTTACATTCTGGATGGCAAAGAACACACCATAATTTTTTCTTTTTTTTTTATATACATTTATTTATTTATTTGTTTGTTTGTTTATCTATTTCTTTATTTCACGTGGTGCTGAGGATCAAACCCAGTGCCTCACACGTGCTAGGGATGCGCTCTACTGCTGAGCCACAACCCCAGACCCTACTTTTTTTTTTGATGCTGGGATTGAACCCAGGGCCTTGTGCATGTGAGGCAAGCACTCTACCAACTGAGCTACATCCCCAGCCCACCATAAATTTTTCTAAAAAAAAATGGAGGCTGGGGTAGTGGCTCAGTGGGTAGAGCACTCACCTAGCACCTGTGAGGCTCCTAGGTTCGATCCTCAGCACCACATAAAAATAAATAAAATAAAGTATGGTGTCCAACTACAACTAAAAAACAAATATTTTTAAAAATGTAAATAAAAGAAGGCGCACATGGCATAGCTGTCCGGAGCCCTGCTGCCTTTGCCTTCTCCCGGTGTTCCTGGAAATGTCAGGCTCAAATGACAGGGTCACTGAGAAGAACTTGGTTGAGGAGCAATTCGATGAGGAAAATGTGATTTTAACACTGGTCCCAGTGACAGAGGAACAAGAATATCCAATGGAAACAAGTGTTTCTTCAACTGCAGAAATCAAACACGAAGTCTGCCTTCCTCAAACAAAACCTTGGTAGGCTATAACCACTAGGCTATAACCCTAACCCTCTGCCTCTTGTAAAATACCAGCCGACCATTTTGCCTCCAATTAATAAGGTTTCTCGGGGTTACTTTGCGAAAATGGTGCCAACAATTCAATTTGAGTACTGATGGCCAGAAAATAGAGGTTTATTTATTTGAGGCTACAGAAGCATGCATACCCTGAACAAAGATATGATATTCCTGAAACATCTCAGGAGGCCAGATTGAAGCCAGTTTCCAGGAAATGGAAGGCAGTGGCCAACACAGCAGGGCTTCAGGAAAGTCGTGATAAGGTTAAAAGAGAGGAAGAGACTAACATGGTTGAAGTGGTAAATTCAGCTCAGGAGTCCATATGGGCATCTTGGGCAAGGATGGCTGCCAGAGCCACTCAGCGCAAGGCTGTGAATTTGTGTCCCAACTCTATTTCTCTGGAGGCCTTTTTGCTGCAAACCTCTGGTGTCAGGTGGTGTGTGGTCTATGGCCAATCTCTTTCTGCAGAAACAGCAGGCTGGGTTCGCCTGCAGCTCCATGCAGGTCAGACTTGGATCCCTGACACTCCCAAGAGGATGATTTCCCTCTTCCTGTTACCTGCCTGTATTTTTCCACCCTCGGGACTAGAAGATAATCTGTTATGCCCTGAATGTGTAAAAAGGAATAAGATGATGATGATAGGATTAATTATAACAAGAGAGAAAAAGCAATGCCCTGTAGGAGACCAAAAGGTGCCACCTTAAGCAATGTTAAAGTACTATTTTGATCTGAAGGCAATTGAGAAGAAACAGACAAAAAGTTTTTTGCTTTCCTATTATTGGCCCCCAAACAGGACATAAATTTGCAAATATTCCTCTTCCCCTCCCAGGACAAGTGGTGGAGAGCCCATAGGTAAATCATCACACAGCCTGATGATTGCTGGGCTGGTTCCTGACCGTCTTTCATTTTCAGTGTCTCCTGATCATTTGTGTCAGACTCAAGTATTACTATACTTTTTTTTTTTTTTAAAGCAGAGTTAGGTTTATGGGAAAACTGAGCAAAAGAGTTCTTTTGTACTTCTCCAGCTGATGCGTTTAACATTAATTTTGTGTGTGTGTTTACTGAAGATTGAACCCAGGGACACTCTACCACTAGGCTATAACCCTAACTCTGTGCCTCTTTTTTTGTTTGTTTGTTTGTTTTTTGGTACTGGAGATTTAACCACTGAGTCACATCCCCAGCCCTTTTAATTTTGAGACAAGTTCTCCCAAAGTTACTTAGGGTCTCGCTAAGTTGCTGAGGCTGGCTTTGAACTTGCAATCCTCCTGCCTCAGCCTCCTGAATCGTGGGGTTATAGGCATGCACCACTACTACCAGCAACACTAGCCCCTTTTTATTTTTATTTTAAGACAGGGTCTCACTAAATTGCTGAGACTGCCCTTGATCTTGCAATCCTGCCTTAGCCTCCTCTAAGTAGCTGAGATATAGGTGTGCATTATTGCACCTGGCTTTAATATTAACATGTCCTATTAGTGTGGTACATTCCTTAATTGATGAGTCAGTATTGGTATATTATTAATTTTGGTGGGGGGTGGGGTACCAGGGATTGAATTCAGGGGCATTCAACCACTGAGCCACCTCCCCAGCCCTATTTTTGTATTTTATTTAGAAACAGGGCCTCATGAGTTGCTTAGCACCTTGCTAAATTGCTGAGGCTGACTTTGAACTTGAGATCCTCCTGCCTCTGTCTCCTGAGCCACTGGGATTACAGGCATATGCCACCAAGCCCGGCCTTTTATTAATTATTAACTAATTATAATGAGTTATTATCTGTAATTATAATGAATTATTATCTTTATGTGGCACTGAGGATCGAACCCAGGGCCTCACACGTGTAGTCAAGCACTCTACCACTGAGCTACACCCCAGTTGTATATTCGGTTTCATGCTTTTTGTTGAACATCTTATGATTTTGATCCGTGTGTGTGTGTGTGTGTGTGTGTGTGTGTGTGTGGTGTGTGTTACTGGGGATTGAACCAGGAAAACACTACTACTAATCTATATCCACAGCCCTTTTTATCTTTTATTTTGGTATAGGGTCTCACTAAATTGCCGAGACTGGTTGAGGGTTGGAGATACACATTTGTAATCCTAGAGACTTGGGAGGCTAGGTCAAGAGGACTGCAAATTTGAGGTCAGTCTCAACAGCTTAGCAAGACCCTGTCTAAGAATAAAAAGACTGGGGGTGTGGCACAGTGCTAAAGCATCCCTGGTAACCCCCGCCCCCCCCAAAAAAAAAAAGGTTGCCAAAGCCAGCTTTGGATTTGCAATCCTCCTACCTCAGTCTCCCAAGTAGTTGGGATTATGGCCCCCACCACACTGGCCACTGACTAAGGTTTGACGTGTATCCAACATTCTGCATGATAATTCATGGATTGCTTCACGGACCTTCTGCTCCTTCCCTCAGTTCTACCTGTTTTTTCCTCCCACCAAGCCTCTATAAATCAGATCTTTTTACTGTCATAACTTTGCCCTTTCTAGGATGCTTTATATTTAGAATCATACACATGTATTTTAAAATAATCTGAAATATGTATTTAAGGTCTCTTCATGTCTTCATGGATTATTTTTTTAGTGCTGAGTATATCCATTCTCAAGATATAAATCACAGTTCATGTATTCATTCAGTTACCGACAGACACCTTGGTTGCTTCCAAGTTTTGGCAGTTATGAATAAAGTTGCTATAATCAAACAAAAAAATGCAAATAAAATAAAGACATGATGTCCATTTATAACTCCAAACTTTTTTTTTAAATATGGGAGGAAAAATTGCAAGCACTGTAATAGACAAAATACTAAGTCCATTATAAAGAATGGTTACCAATCAATATGAAGAAAATATAATAGTAAATCTAATAGCAAAGGAGGCAAAGGATATCAAAACACTGTCTCCTAGTAAAAAACCCAGAGTTGGGAGGTGGGTGCAGTGACTCACGCCTATAATCCCAGAGGCTTGGGAGGCTGAGGCAGGAGGATCGTATGTTCAAAGCCAGCCTCTGCAACTCAGTGAGGCCCTGAGAAACTTAGCAAGACCGTTTCTCCCTGGGTTCAATCGCTGGTCCCAAAAGAAAAGAAACTCAGGGCCGGGGGTATTGTGGTAGAGTACTTGCCTAAGCATCTGAAAGACCCCCGTACTTCAACAGAAAAGAAAAAGAAAGAAACCCAAACAACTAAAAATATTCCCCTATGTTTTACAACCCAATTTATTGACTGACTGGTCTGCTTATAATGTATAAATAAACACACACATTGAAGGTCGTTTTGATTTGGCATAAATTTGACATTTAAGAAATGTCCCCGATGTTTCCTGTGTTAAAAGTTTTGTCACCAGCAGGTGGTGCTATTGGGAAGTGGTAGATATTTTGGAAGGTGGCGCCTACAGAGAAGAAGAAGGATTCTCCCCTCTCCGTGCTTCTCAGATCACCATGAGATGAGCAGCTTTGCTCCATCATATGCTTTCTGCCATGATGTTTTGCCTTTCTCAAAGTACTAGGGCCAAGGGACCATAGTCTGAGACTTCTGAAACTGTGAACCAAAATAAATCTTTCTACCTTTTAAGGTGATTCTCTCAGGCATTTTGTCACAGTGACAGTAAACTAACACTAAGGTTCAACCTGAAATTTTTTCTTATGGATAGGAACACTTCATTGAAAAATGGAACGACCAGTGCTCTGGTCTACCACTCAGGCTCTTTCCACAGATGTTTCTGGCTGAGTCCTGCTGCTTCCAAGAAAGAGAGAGACAACAGGGAGGGGGACAGCAGCTTACCTCAATTTTACCCTCCTTGGCAGCCAACTTCAAGGGTGTGAGGCCCTCCAAGTTGCAAATGTCTTCAAGCGGCACAGTGGGGCAGAGACGGGCCCCTGCTTGGAGAAGATCATCATACATACGGATCACCAGTGCACTGTTCTCTTTAGAGTTGTCTGCAATCATCACCAGGGCATGGAGGGCTGTGTTCCCCAAGGAGTCAGTGGCCTGCAGGCTAGCAGGTTGGTGCGGGTTCTCCAGGAGATAGGTCACCACATCCCATTGCTTAGTACAAGCAGCCAGAGATAGAGGCAGTTCACCTGTGGATGGGGAAGGGGTCAGCTTGGACCTCAGGCCTCTCAGCTTCCATTCCTCCTGCTCTTTGGACAAAAGGTCAGGCCTCCTTGAATCAGGTCAGGCTTCATTACCATATAAGGGTATAAAACAGAGGCCACCCAACCAAGGTCCTCTCTCCCCTGCCTCTTACACTATTCTTTTCAAGAACCCAGAACATTGACCCTTAATTCAGACTGATGAAATCCTTTTTTTTTTTTTTTTTTTTTTTGGCAGTGCTTAGGATCAAACCCACAGCCTTATTGTGTTCTAGGCACGCACTCTACCACGAAGCTACATCTCCAGATTCCTCAGTCAAGTCTTGACACAGGCCAATGCTAGCATCCCCCTGTCCTCCCTGCCTGGGCTTGATGCATGCTGAGCCTCCTCCTCAACTATATGAGGATACAACATATCTTAAGGGCTGGGGATGTGGCTCAAGCGGTAGCGCGCTCGCCTGGCATGCGTGCAGCCCAGGTTTGATCCTCAGCACCACATACAAACAAAGATGTTGTGTCCACTGAAAACTAAAAAATAAATATAATTCTCTCTCTCTCTAAAAAAAAAAAAAAAAAAACACATTTCTTAAGACACCTTGCTTTTGCAGGCAGCCTAGTGGTTTGAAGAAGGGTATTAGGGTCAGACACATGTGGGTTTAAGTCCAGTTCTGCCACACACTAACTGTGTGAACTTGAACAAGGACTTGCCTCCTCCATACCTCAATGTATCCAAGAAATGTTCACTCACCAAAATAGAAGCAAGTTCCCTGTCTCTTCTGGAAGAAGTGGCCACAGGCACGGGCATGCACATCTGCCCCATTCTCCACCAGGAGCTTCACACATTGCAGGCTCCTCTTCTCAATGGCAATATGCAGGGCACTGTGGCCTCGGTAGTACTCATCTGTGCACTGGGCATTAATCAGGGGCTGCGGATTGCCAGAGTCTCTATCGATTTGCAACAATGGAAGGATGCAGGCATTGACTCCATCCTGAAGGTTCAGCACCGCCTTCATCAGACATGTCTTCCCTGTGGAGCCCTCTGTGGGAAAAAGGGAGTGGAAGGGGCACACAGTGCTCAGAACCGGAGCAACTGGGCTGCCTGCCAATGTGCAGCAAGCCCAGGCTCCAAAGTATCCCATGGGAGGATAAAAAAAGATTATTTCTGTATAATACTGGTGGGAGCATGGTTATGTAGCAGAGTATTAAGACTCCAAACAAGCCAGGCATGGTGGCATACACCTATAATCCCAGCAGCTCCAGAGGCTAAGGCAGGAAGATCATAAGTTCAAAGCCAGCCTCAGCAACTTGGAAGGCCCTAAGCAACTTAGCAAGACACGTTCTCAAAAATATATATATATAAAGGGCTGGGGATATGATTCAGTAGTTAAGCGCCCCTGGGTTCAATCCTGGGTCAAAAAAAAAAAAACCCTCCAGGCAATAGATATTAAAATCAACAGGTATAACAAAAATTTCTGAAAGGCTGGGGATGTGGCTCTAATGGTAATGCGCTCGCCTCCGGGTGCTGGGTTCGATCCTCAGCACCACATAAAAATAAAATAAAGATGTTGTATCCACCGAAAACTAAAAAATAAATATTTAAAAATTCTCTCTCTCTCTCTCTCTTTAAAAAAAAACTGAAAAAAAATTCTGAAAACAAAGTTTCTAAGACATAACTCATCACAAATGCAACATAGTCTATTCATGAGAAAATTCAGAGCAGAATTTGTAGGTGATCCCCTCCACTTAATAACTCTGTCTCCTCCAGCAAGTCATTTGGCCTCTCTTAACCTCAGTTTTCCTCTTTGAAAAATGGGGATATTTGGGGGTTATTGTAAAGACCCAAAGGAATAATATAAACAAAATGCTTAGCACCAGAGGGCCTGGAAGTTGAGGCAAAAAAAAAAAAAAAACTATAAATGATCTAAATAGCCAACAAAAAGAAATGAGTTAAGAGGCTGCAGTTGTAGCTCAGTGAGACACTGGTTTTGAACCTCAGCACCACATTAAAATAAATAAATAAATAAATGAAGATATTGTGTCCATCTACAACTAAAATTTTTTTTTAATTTTAATATTTATTTTTGAGTTTTTGGTGGACACAACAACATCTTTTTTGTATGTGGTGCTGAGGATCGAACCCGGACCACACGCATGCCAGGCGAGCACGCTTCCCCTTGAGCCACATCCCCAGGCCCAACTTCTTTTAATTAGTTAACTAAATTGTGGTAAATCTACACAATGGAAAACTCAATCTTCAGTCATCAGACTGAGGGATGTACTGAAATGGAAAGTGCTACCAGACATATAAGATGCATTAAGTATGCAGGGAACACACTACAAATTAGCACATATGACAATGCCCCAATTATATAAATATATACCTGGCATTCTAAGAAAGTCTGAAAAGATATGCTGCAAGCCAGTAATGGGGGCCCAGAATGACAAACTGTTTTTACCCTTGACTTCATACATTTCCTTACTGTCCTAATCTTCTAGAGTGTACATATGTTATTTTTCTAATCAGTCCAAACAATAAAGATATTCAGACACTGAGCAAAGATGCTCTGCAGCAGGGGAAGAATACGATATGTATATCTCAATAATGCTGCTCTTTTAAACAGAGAGAGAGAGAGAGCGAGAGCAAGAGCTTTGAGTAGCCACTTAGCCACTGAAATGAACTTGAGTGGCAAAGACAGGTTGGGAGCCTGGTGGGGTAGGGTGAAGGCAGGAGGTATGGCCAGGACTGTATAGGGGCCTGTCTCCAGTCGGTTCTATTTGCAGGGCCCTCAGCAGTCATTCTAGCAGAGCTGTGGAGAATATTCCCCTCTCTGATCCTGATCATGGTCCAGGCCCACTCATTCAGCCCAGCTCTCAGCCCACAGGACACCAGAGCCCAAAGGTGGCCACAGGGCAGGATCTACCTGTGTATTCCGAGTCAGTGAGGTACTTGCTGGTCCGGTTCAGGTACTCTTGTAGCCCAGCCAGGTCTTCAGGGGCACCTTGGGTGACCACGCTGAAGAGTCGATCACGATCAAAGCGGTTTGGGTCTGGCTGGCTGTGGGGGAGGTAGTCTATATGATTCTTCCTGGAGAAGGGCCATTTCCCCTCCACCAGAAATATCCCCGTCCCAGGGAGTCCTATAAGCACTGCTCACCCCAGGTTGAATGGGACCCCTTCTGAGGGCCTCTGCCTTCTAAGGCAGACCCAGGTGACCCCAATGGCTCAGGGTCACAGGAAGGGGATTGCTGTTGGGGCATTAATCTGTTGCATCCCCAGGACTCCCTCATCATCACTGATAATTTCAGCATCAACTGTGTATCATAGGCCAGGAACACTGATGTTTCAGAGTAGTTATCCTACAGAATCTTTTGGTGCCCACAACTTATAGTCTAGAACTTTTATACAGTTCTGGACAGGGTCTCAGGAGGCACCTAAATAAAGACTGATGGTGGCTTCATGCACAAGTGACCTTGACGAAGAAACATCTGGGGATGTGGTTCAGTGATGGAGCGCTTGCCTAGCATGCCTAAGGCCCCAGATTCCATCCCCAGCACCGCAAAATAAAAATGAAGAAGGAATGGAGAAAAGCTCCCTCTTCCTCTCAGAAACTACACATTGATTGATTCTAGAGTACTCTGAATTTTTAATCCCCACTCCAGGCCTATCAGTTAAAAAGAAAAGAAAGAAAAATGGGCTGGGGCTGGGGATGTGGCTCAAGCGGTAGCGCGCTCGCCTGGCATGCGTGCGGCCCGGGTTCGATCCTCAGCACCACATACAAACAAAGATGTTGTGTCCGCCAATAACTTAAAATAAATAAATAAATAAATATTTAAAAAATTCTCTCTCTCTCTCTCTCAAAAAAAAAAAAAAAAGAAAGAAAAATGGGGAAGTTTCTAGAAGGAATCCCTCTTTTCTCCATGAGACAAACAAGGAGGTGAAGGAACTTGCCCAAAGTGATAAGAGTGCAGAGCCAAGTCTCTCACAGGGGTTATCTAATAATAGTTACAGATTCTGGACCCCAAAGAGAGTTTAGTTAGCAGGAGGTTTCCCAGAGATAGAGTAACACACGGACCCAGCCCTGCAAATGTATCAGTCGCTGACCAGAGTTTTACTGAGAAACTACACTTCGGGGAAATCTCTCCTACCTTCCCCAGAAGGAACTTCCTACTTCATTAGAATCCAGTAGATGGAGAAGGGGAAAGGGCATGGGGCCATGTCCATATTTATACCTCTGAGGCCTGAAACCATGATTGGGAGATATGAAGTGATAACCAACGTACAAAGGGCTACTTGATGCTTTGGGAACCCTCAGGCCAGCCACAGCTTACCATCTCCTGGAATGAGTCAAACCACATAAGGGCTGATGATTCTCTGATGAATAAGATGATTGTTGGAATCTGTCACGATGGTATTAGAACCAGCCTCGGCCTCCTCAACACCAGGAAGCTGCAGTCTGCCTCATCCTGGTCCCATGTCTATCATTCCCCCAGCAGATCACATGGCCACAACATGGCTATAATGACTCCACGGCTGGCTTGAGAGTAGGGTGAGCAGTCTGGCTGGCAAAAGTGACCCTTGGGACACTTTCTGCCACCAGAGTAGCATCACAGGGTAGGGAAGCTCAAAGGGCATAAATTGAGGATCCAGAGGACATTGCAGGGCCCATTCTAGCTCTATCAGGCTAGCAATACTACTTCCAGAAGGATGAAACTGTCCCAGGTATCCTCTCCTGGTGCTGAATTGGATCATGGTCCTCCAGCACAAACAGCACAGGGGCTCTAGCCTGGGAGGGCAAGGCTGGTGGCCACACCTCAGGCCTGAAGAGGGAGGAAGGGGTTTCCCTGGCAGTCTTGCCCAGCCCATGTGGATTTTCCAGCCTCATGGGGTAAAACTCACACTAAGGGTTATGCCAGGTGCAGCTTCCTTTGACTCCTAGCAGGACTGAAAGCAGGACCCCTGTACTTACAGTCTAACTAGCAGAGAGACCACAGGAAAATCAAAGCACAGAAACTCATCATCCTCAGTCCCCTAGGTCCACATCCCCTGGAGACAGTTTCATCCTTTGGGACAAAACCAAGAATTGCTTGGGACACTTGCAGATATCCTTGCCTCTGTCCCTGGATGGAGTCTATATGGAGATCCTCATATATCCCACAGGTTCCATGACAGGGTTGGAGGATTTTATAGCTAGGTTAAGTACTTTGGAGCTGGAAGAATGTGTCCCTATGAAGAAAAAGATAACCTCAGAGAGCAGAAGACCAAGAATTAAGAAGGTAGCCAGGTGTGGTGGTGCATGCTTATAATCCCAGCGATTTGGGAGGCTGAGGCAGGAGGATCACAAGTTTGAGACCAGCCTCATCAACTTAGCCAGACCCTGTCTCAAAACAAAAAATAGGGGGACTGGGATTGTGGCTCAGTGGTAGAGTGCTCACCTAGCACATGCGAGGCCCTGGGTTCAATCTTCAGCACCACATAAAAATAAATAAAATAAAGGTACTGTGTCCAACTACAACTAAAAAATAAATTTAAAAAAAATGGGGCTGGGCATATAGCTCAGTTGGTAGGGTGCTTGCCTTGCACACACAAGGCACTGTGTTCAATCCTTGGCACCACAAATAAATAAATAAATAAATAAATAAATAAAAGGGCTGGGGATCTAGCTTGGCGGTAGAGCACCTCTGGGTTCAATCCCTGATACCAAAAAAAAAAAAAAGGGGGGGGTTGGTGAATAGGAGAAGGAAGGGTGGTGGGAATGGCAAACCCCAGAGAACAGAGTGAAGGTCCCCATCTGGGGCCCAGCAGCCATCAGAGCTAAGCCGTACAGAAGAGGCACCGGTGCTGGGCTGGCTACTGAACCTAATTAGGGTGCTCTGCAGAAGCGGAGTGGGGGGGCCCTTTGCCCCATCTGCATCTGTGGCCTCACCTAGGACCCAGTCCCTTTCGATAGTTGAGGTTCACTTTTATTTGCGGGGGGAAGTTCCGGTCCTCGCCCTGGAACGGTGACTCCATGGGGGGAGGCCCCTGCTTTCCTCTGTCCACCTCGGCACCATCTTCTTGGTTTTGATCTGATGTCTCCAGCCTGAACGCCGGAGGGCTGGAGGGCGAGGTCATCCTGAAGGAAGGAGGCTGCTCAGACCAATTGGAACTTCTGTGGAGATGGAGATGTCAGGGGTCCCTTCTTCCTTGAAGCCCAGTTCTGGGTTGGTCTGGTTGGAGCCTGCAGAAGAAGAGGTTTAGAAGTTGAAAGTCTGTAGATCTACAATACAGGATCCCAGCCCTGTAGGAGGGGAAGTGAGTGGGAAAGGAGAAGGGAAGAGCCCAAGAGGAGTGAGGAGCCCTGGGGTGTAAGGATGGCCCAGGGACTCAACATGGCCCCCTCTTTGATGCAGTCCCACAAAAAGAGCCATGGCTCTTGCCAACTTCCCTCTGGGACTTCCGAACATCTGAGAGGCCACAACCCTTTCTTTTACCCAACATCCTACTGACGGACAATATTCACCACAGATAAAACTGAAGCTTCCGGGATGGAGCAGAACATCCAATTCCTCACCACACAAGGGAAGAGTTCTAAGGAAACCAAGTGGAAAGCCACGGGTCCATCCAGCCCCTAATTTGTTCCCAGGGAAACTGAGGGTCAGAGGGGGAAGTGGCTTTCTCAAGGCCATCAGTGATTAGCAGAACCATCTCACTCTCTACCATGAAGTTCCTCTTCAGTTCTCAGATTCTCTCAGGGTCCATCTAAGTTTTCAATTTGACTCATGTCTGGGGCATGAAAATGTCATCTCTCTAGGGGCTTCAGAATGGGGCAGAAAGCCCCTCCTTGGCTGAGCAGCGCCTTCTGCCTTCCCAACTGGGCTGGGCTTAGGGAGATCAGCTGACAACAGCCATGTCACCCTCACAGGAAAACTGAAACCACAGCCTCTATCACATGGCGAGAACCGGGATGCCAGTTAGGGTCCCGGAGCCCCTGATCCCCAGTGGGCAGAAGTAGAAAGAAGGGAAAAGAATCAGAGCTGGGTCCCAAGACAGCAAGCAGTGAAAGAAGTGGGTAGGAGGCTGCCAAGAGGAAGCACAGAAGAGGAGGGCCCAGAAGGGAAGGGGACAGGGGATGGCGCTGCTGCTTGCAGGGCCTGGGCCCACTCCCAGACAGCTTTGGGCTCCCAGTGCCTTCTAGGACCTGAATGGGGCTTTTCCACAGAGTAGCCAGGGAAGGCCAGGGCCTGTCTGGCAGCCTCCACTTGCAGTTTGAGCCTCCATCTTTCTGCCCACACCAGCGTCTTACTCGAGCCACAAACCAAGCAGCCGAGAGCTTATGTCCCCAAACCCATCCTGGCTCATAGAACCCACTCACTATTCCTAAGCCCAAGCTGCAACAGCTGTCTGTCCAGCCCCATTTCACTTTTTTTCTACCATGGGACCCTCCTGGGATCCCATACACACTGGCAGCAGAGGCAGAGGTTTGGAGGTCCACGGAGAGGGAGCCCCCTACAGACCCTGGCTGCAGACTGGCTTCCCCACCTCCGTGGTTCATTGTCAGGCTTGGGGCCGATCCCCTCCTACCTCCCCCCGGAATTGCCCACCAACTTACCCCGCAGGCTGAAGCCAGGGCGTGGCGTCGGCTGGCAGCGGCAGCTGGGATCCCCGAGTCTCTGGGGCGGCGGGGGCTCCGAGAGGAAGTGAAGACGGGAGGGGTGGCTGGCGGTGACAGCGGTGGAGCAGCAGGAACCACCCCACCCAGTCCGAGCTCCGAGCTCCAGCTCCAGTGCTACCTACGGTCACCCTCAGCCCGCCCGGCTAGCCAAGCTGGGGAGTGCGGATTTTACCCTCCCCGGTGAGGACCGGCTGGCCAGCACAGACTGACCATCTGGACCACTGGCCACACCCTGCTCTATGGAGACTCGCCCCGCCCCCCACGGTCCCTCCCCTCCCCCGCCGCCGCTGTCTGTCTCGTTCCGAAGCCCCAGGTGTGAGGGGGAGGAGAATCCAAGGCAGCCCTTGGGTGCTGGGGCCTTGCCTTGGGTGGAAGTTGTTCTGGAGAAAGGGACTGTAGCCCCACTACACCGACATCTACCTTCTGCCCTTTCCCCCCCCTCCACGTGCCTTCCTGCAGACATGTGGCTCATAACTGAGTCCTAGAGGATACATCAACAGGGGAGAGAAAGCTCCTGTGACCTGCTCCAGGGAGGGGAGACTCCCAGCCCCATAGACGTCCCCGGGAATGCGGCCTCACTTATTGTGCCAACAGTGTAGGGGAACTTTCTCACCATCTGGGGACTTTCCTCCAGCCTTAGGACCCTACAGATTCTGAGTTTCTCCCTCTTAAGGGCACTTTTAGCACCAGCCAGCAGGTGGAGACAGAGAGGCCAACATGTAGGACCCACATTCATTGCCCTGCTCTGCTCTGCTCTGGGCTCAATTCTGGGGCTCAAGGACACAGTCACCATCCCAGGAGCCCTGGGACTCTTTCCTCTCCCTCACTCTCAACTCTTTGCCCTGGCTTTATCTCGAAAATGTGTCCTTCTGTCTAATTCAAATCACTATCTTCTCTCCGCTGTGAGACTACAGCCACCTCCAAACGGGTCTCCCTCCTTCACTCTAGACCCGCCCCCCACTCTACTATACGGTTCTCCTCCCAGCGATTGAAGAGCTCCGTTACAAAGGAGCACGGTAGGGGCAAGGGTAGAGTGCTTGCCTCGTACGTGTATGGCACTGAGTTCGATTCCCACCCCATCTAAATAAGCAAATAAAATAAAGGTCCATCAACAACTTAAAAAACTAATTTAAAAAGGCCCTGAGCGCACACCCGCAATCCACCCAGAGGCATACCCCTGTAATCCCAGTGGCTCAGAATCCACCTGGAGGCACACACCTGTAATCCCACTGGCTCAGAATCCACCTGGAGGCACACACCTGATTTCCCTGTGGCTCGGGAACCTGAGGCAGGAGGATCATGAATTCATTTCTTTGATACCCTGTCTCTAAATAAAATACAAAATGGGGCTGGGGATGTGGCTCAGTGGTTGAGTGCCCCTGTTTTTATTTTGTGGTACTGGGGATTGAACCTGGGGGGCATTTTACCATCCCCAATCCTTTTTATTTTTTTGAGTATGAATCCACTGAATTGCTCAAACTGGCCTTGTACTTGGCGATCCTCCTGCCTCAGCCTCCCAAGTCTGTGAGATCACAGGTGTGCACCACCACACCCGGCCCCAGCCCTTTTTAATATCTCATTGAGACAGTGTCTCACTAAATTTCTCAGGCGGGCCAGGCACAGTGGTGCACACTTATATTCCCAGTGACTCAGGAGGCTGAGGCAGGAGGATCCCAAGTTTGAGATTGGCCACAGAAATTTAGTCCTAAGCAACTTAATGAGACTCTATATCACAATAAAAACAATAAAAAGGACTGGGAGTATAGTTCAGCAGTAAAGCATCCCTTGGTTCAACCCCCAGTACCAAACATAATAAAATACTCAGGTGGCCTGAAACCTGCAATCCTCCTGCCTCAGTCTTCTGAACAGCTAGGATTCCAGACATGTACTACTGCATCCAGCACAACCTTATTTCATAGACAAACTGGAGATGGGCAAGGTCAGGTACTTCACACAAGGTCATGGCTGGAAGGTGAGAAAGTTAGGATTGGAATCTAGGACCACATCCTTACCCATCATCTAAGAATTGAAATCTTGCTTTTTTGCTGTATCCACAGCACCCACACAGTGTCCAGAGCACAATTGTACTCAAGAAGCCTTAAATGATAGGGTACTAGCCATAATGACAGTGAAGAGGGCATCACTGTGCAGTTGTCGGGGGAATGAAGAGTGAGCAGAGACTTCATATGGGTGTCTTCATATGGGTGAGAATGAAAATTGGACAGATGACTGTGATTTCAAATTCAGCTTACAAAACCATTGACAAAATGCAAATCAAAAGTGCAATGAAGGGCTGGGGTTATAGCTTAGTGGTAGAGCACTTGCCTTGCATATGTGAGAAACTGGGTTCAATCCTCAGCACCACATAAAAATAAATAAAATAAAGCACAATGAAGCCAAGCATTATACCTGTAATCCAAGGTACTCCTAAAGTTGAGGCAGAAGGTTCACAAGTATGAGGCCATAACTGGCTAACTTAGCAAGACCCTGTATCAAAATAAAAATGTTTTGGGGATGTGGCTCAGTGGTACAGTGCCCCTAGGTTCAATCCCCAGTACCACCACCACCAAAAAAAAAAAAAAAAAAAAAAAAGCACAATGAGATTCCACTTCAAATTCACTAGGAGGTGGATTGTAAAATGGTGTGGCTACTTTGGAAAACTGGCTGTTCCCCAGAAGATTAAACATAGAATTACTGTCTGACACAGCAATTCCATGCCTGAGAATGTATTCAAAAAACAGAAGCTAGAGATGGTGGTACACGCCTATAATGCCAATGACTCAGGAGGCTGAGGCAGGAAGATGGCAAGTTTGAGGCAAGCCTCAGCAACTTAGTGAGAACCTGTATCAAAATAAATAAAAAGGGCTGGAAATGTATCTAAGTGGTACAGCTCTCCAGGTTTAATCTCCACTACTGGAAAAAAAAAGAGAGAGAAAAAAAAATAAATAAAAACACATGTCCACACCAACACTTGTACATAAATGTTAAAACAGTATTATTTCAATAATCAAATGGAAATAACCCAAATGTCCACCAATTAAGGAATATATGCATAGCATTTGGTATATCCACACAACGGACTATTACTCCATTATAAAACATAAAGTAGGCTGGATGTGGTGATGCAGGCCCACTTGGAAGGCTGAGGCAGGAGGATCCCAAGTTCAAGGACCACCTGGGCAATTTAGTGAGCCCTTATCTCAAATAAAAAGTAAAAGGGGTTGGGGATGTGGCTCAATAGAGCACCCCTGGGTTCAATTCCCAGCACCAGGAAAAAAGAAAAAACAAAAAAAACAAAATAAAAATAGGAACAAAGTACTAATACATGCTACATTGGAAAAAAATTTAAGAACTAGGTTAAATAGCTAAATGAAAGAAATCAGTCAAAGAAGATTACATATTGCATGACTTCATTTGTATGAAACCTATAGAAACAGAAAATAGATTTGTGGTTACCTACAGCAAGGAAATTTGAGGGGAAATAGGGCTTCTTTTTAGGGTGATGAAAATGTTCTAAATTTTTTTTTATCAAACTCAGGGCCTCACATATAAGTCAGTGCTTCACTACTGAGTTACATCTGGAGACTCTAATGTTCTATTAAAAAAAGGAAAAAAAAAAAAAGCGCTCTACTCCTTGGACCTCTGCCACCACCTCCTGAGAAGAGAGGAAGTGGGAGAGGAACCCATGTCACCTATCACCCATATCCTCTGGCCCTGCTGCCCAGAAGAGTCTAATGTTCTCCTGCCCAGACCTGGAGAGGGCTCTACAGTTTGGTTTGGTTTGGTTTGGGGGCTCTACAGTTTTTAATGGGGCCCAGAATGGTGAATGACAGCTAATCCAAAGTGAGTTTCAGACCAACGCAATTAGCAGAGACATTGATACCACTGCTAAATTTATTGGTGAAAATGCTGCAACAGTAGGAGTGGCTGTTTCTGGTGCTGGTATTGGAACAGTCCTTGCCCGCCTTCTGGTTATGCCAGAAACCTTCACTGAAGCAGCAGTGTTCTCATATGCTCTCCTGGGATTTTCCTTGTCTGAAGCTATGGATCTCTTTTGTTGGATGGTTACTTTCTTGATCTTGTTTGCCAAGTAACAGAAATCACTGCTTGAAATATTGGCATTCATAGTAATTGTGGCTGTAATTCTGTCTCTCTTACTGTGACTCCTTGTTGGTGTTATAGAAATGTATGTTATTTCCAAAGTCATTTCATTAAAGATGAAAACTTAAAACAACAACGACGATGACAACTATACAAGGAAGAATACCTGTTTTTAAGGGGAAATGAATCAAGCAGAGAAGCAGAACTTCCTCAATCTCAATGCCACTGGACTCATATCTAAAGAAGCTTTCGTCAGTCCATTCTTCATGCAAAGAAAATCTCTCCTGGTGCTGGGCATATAGCTTCATCCAAGCAGCCATTATACTCTCCCACTGAGCCACATCCCCAGCCCTATTTTGTATTTTATTTACAGACAGGGACTCACTGAGAGGCTGAGAGGCTTAGTGCCTCGTTTTTGCTGAGGCTGGTTTTGAACTCAGGATCCTCCTGTCTCAGCCTCCAGAGCCGCTGGGGTTACAGGCATGTGCCACAGGCCTGGCCTATTTTTGGTGGATTTTTAACAAAACAAACAAACAAAAAAAAATAGAGCTCTGTCTTACACACACACACACAAAAGAACATTGTCCTCTGGAGAGCAGAATGAGGGATGGAAGGGTAGCTTCCTTTTTAATGTGTATTCTTTGTTCTATTTGAAATTCTTATCATTGCCTTTTAAAAACATATGGCATCTGCTGGGCACCCTGGGTTTGGGAAGTTGAGATAGGAGGATCTGAGTTCAAAGCCAGCCTCAGCAAAAGCGAGGCACTAAGCAACACTGTGAGACTCTGTCTCTAAACAAAATTAAAAAAAAATAGGGCTGGGGATGTGGCTAAATAGTTGAATGCCCCTGAGTTCAATCCACAGTACCCACCCTGCCACAAAAAAAAAAAAAAAAAAAAAAAAAACATATGGCATGTTTTGTAAGTATAAAAAACAATTTAACTCAAATGTATAAGTGATGTCTAAAGCAAGTGCAGAATTTGTATGAATTCTAAAAAGATTTCAGATTTCAGAGTTTCGAAAATGGAAACTGCTCTGACCTTGGAAGGAAAGATAGGACATCTGGTGGTGTTGAGAAAGAGGAGTGAAAGAGCAGAGCCCAGGGTCTGAACTTGCAGACTTTGCTTCTCTGTGTACCAATCCCAAAACCTGGTTTAGAGCCAAGGTTGGGGTCATGTCTACTGGCCAAATGGAGCCTCCCTGAGCAGATTGTCTGAGGCAGAAAATTTGAAATAAGCTAGTTTGGTTAGGATTGTGGTTGTGATGCTTAACTTAATTACCAATGCTTAACTGGTCCTCCACGGAGGGCAAGGAGCTCTGGTAGAGAAATAGTCAAAAGTCCAACAAGCCAGGCAAAGCCTGGTGGGCCTGGGAGAATTCCTTCTCTCACAGAGAGTGGGCCGCCCTTCCCACACAGCCCCAGGGAGTCCCAGAGGCCACAGTTGAGCCAGGCCCAGATGAGCAGCTTCTCTCCCAGGCCCCAGAATAGCCCCAGCCAGGCCCCAGGCCAAATCTGGAAGCCCAGGCCCAAGCCCCTTATCTCTCTAGGGAATTTCCGGCCCCCCACGCCCCTGCCCAGAAATGGTTATCTGATTTTAACAGTGACCAGACCAATAGAGGGAGATGTTCTGTGATCTGGGGGCACTGAACAGAGAAGAGCAGAGGGGGAAGGGCTGACTTGAGACAAAGAGAGAAAATGCTTAGTGATAGCCAGAGGAGAGAGAGACGCAGACTGAGGTCAGAAACCCCAGAGACGCAGCCAGCCAGAACCCGAGACAAAGGGAAAGATGAGCCACAGGCAGGGACAAGTTTAAGCTAAGGATGCCTCAGACAGAGCACGGAGGCAGAGGGTGATCCGGGCTGCAGGGGACGCCAAGGCTGAGGGATGGAAGCCGACCTGGAGCCCAAGCTGGGGATGCATAAGGCTGCCCCCGCGCCCCCGCGCGCCTCCGTCCTCCCTCCTTCCAGTTCTGTACCTCCCTCCCACCCTGTGCTCCCGCATCCCACTCCTGGAACTCTCCCTCACTCCATCCTGCCCCCTTCCCCGAGCTGCCCCAACTGCTCCACCCTCCCAGGCCTTCTCCCACTGCGCTGGGGTCCCGAAGCCCCACCCCCGCTTGGCAGCGGACAGTGACCCGCGCTCCCGCCTGGCTCCTCCCGCCAGCAGGCGTGGCTCCGCCCCTTTCTTACCCTGACCCTCCTCACCGCCGCATCCCAGGCCCAAGGGAGGGGAGCCCTGCGCTGCTTCTGCTCGGCCGGCCTCTCCAAGTCGCCCGACAGGACAGTGGGATGTGAGCGCCTGTGGCCTCCACCTCACCTCCAAGGGCGCAGGTAGGAGCTAGAGGGGTGCAGCCCGGCGGCAGGACCACGTAGCATCTCCCCCTGGTTTGCAGGGTCCTGAGTCAAACCCGGGAGAGCTCTTGAGCCGCGAGCTAGGCCCTTTACTGCTATTGTCTTTTTAATAATCTGTCCGACAACAACCCTGTTGTTGCCTCCATTCAGAGCAGAGGAAGGTAACCCTATTGCTCTAGATGACAGCACTGTTTTCAAGTGATGGCGGTGGGGTTTGAACCCAGATGGTCTGATACCTATGGACTACACTATACTCTCTCCCAGTACCTTATTATCTCTTATTCATTTTGAGTATTCATTTATTTATTTGTTTATTTACTTATTTTTGCCGTGTTGGGGCTGAAACCCAAGGCCTTGAGCATGCTACTCAAATAATCTACCACTGTTACATCTCCAGCCCCCCCCTTCTTCTTCTCTCTCTCTCTCTTTTTCTTTTCTTTTTGGTACCAGGAATTGAACACTCAACCGCTGAGCCACATCCCCAGACCTATTTTGTATTTTATTTAGAGACAGGGTCTCACTGAGTTGCTTAGTGCCTCACTTTTTGCTGAAGCTGGCTTTGAACTCGAGATTCTCCTGTCTCAGCCTCCTGAGCCCCTGGGATTACAGGTGTGCACCACCGAGCCGGGCTCCTCTCTTTTCTTAAAAGTCAGGATTCTTATGATGTGATCCATACCCTATTTTAATATTAAAAAAAATTAATCATGTAATTTATAAGGCAGTTTTTAAAGTGTAGAGCCATTTTAAGTGTAGGCTTCAAAGAATCTTAACAAATTAATACAACAGTATGACCAGCATCATCAAGATACTGTATAGAGCTTTCCATCACCCCAAAATATGCTCTGGTGCCTCCTTGACCCCCTCTTCCCACTGCTGGTCCCTGATACCCACTGATCTGATTTCTGTCCTTGCCACTTTGCCATTTCTGGGTGAATAGAATCATGCAGCATGTACCTTGTGTACCTGGCTTCTTTCAAGGTTCCATATTTCTTGTTCTTGCTACAGTTTTCACTGGCAGTGTCTGACCTCCCTTCCAGATCCACTGACTTTAAGGAACATTCATTGTCATCTCCTGAGGGTAGTGCAGGTCTAGAAAGGGGAGGGTGGGCTAGGTTCATATTTTAAGGAATTAATATGTTGGCTAAAGAGTCAGGGGTAAGAATTATGAGCTTAGGAACCCTCAGAAGTGCCACTCAAATTAAGATTTTACTTGTAAGTAAAGGAGAATGCTTTAGATTTAGGTATTAGACCCTTTTTCTGATTCCTAGGGGCCCAGAAGCCTACCTCAATAGTAGGAAAGCCTAGGCCCCAGGGCTGAAAGTAGCACCTGGAGTCCACACAGCCAAGAGAGAAAATGGGAAAACTCATGCATCAGAGTTTTGTTTCCCTGCATTGTCTCCTTTTGCCCCACTTCCTCTTTCTTTGGGTCTCTGGGGTTTTTTGTTTTCTTTTTTTGTGGGTGCTAAGGCTAGAACCCAGAGCCTCATGCAGGCTACGCAAAGAGTACCCTTGGGTTCAATCCCCAGTATCAAAAAAAATAATAATAAAATAAAAATAAAACACAAAGTACTAGAGAAGGTGAAAGGATGGCCCAAGTACTAGAACTGGAACAGAAGGAAAGGTGGTCTGGATGTTGGCAGTTTTCAAGCCAATGGTAGGGAAACTTGATGGCCTCTGTTTGGAAGAATGAGATTAAAGTCATCAGATCAGAGTCGGGTGAAGTGGGGATGAGGGAAGGGTGAAGAAAGAAAATATACCACTTCTTACAGAAATGGAATAAATTTGCAGGGCCATGTTCAGAACCCCTTGGAGTTTTGTGATTATGACTTTGTGTGTGGGTATATGTGCATGAGCACTAGGGATTGAACCCAAAGGTGCTTTCCCACTGAGTTACATCCCCAACCTTTTTTTTTAATATTTATTTTTTAGTTGTAGTTGGACACAATACCTTTATTTCACTTATTTAACTTTATGTGGTGCTGAGGATTGAATCCAGGGTCTCACACGTGCAAGTCGAGCGCTCTATGGCTGAGCCTCAACTCCAGCCCCATCCCCAACCCTTTTTATTTTGATACAAGGTCTCACTAACTTGCTTAGGGCCTTGCTAAGTTGCTGAGGCTGACCTTTTGCAGTTCTCCTGCCTCAGCCTCCTGAGTTGTTGGGATTACTGTTGTGCACCACTGTGCCCGACATAAATGTCTTTCTTAACTATTTTCCTCCCTTTTGCAGTACTGGGGATTGAACCCAGGGGTGCTCTACTACTGAGCTACATCTTCCAACCCCAACCCTTGTTTTTAAATTTTGATACAGAATCTTGCAAATTTGCCCAACTTGGCCTTCAACAGGCAATCCTTCTGCCTCAGCCACCTAAGTCCCTATGATTATAGGGACTTATAAGCCACCACACTTGACTCTTAGCCTTTCTTTTTTATTTCCTGTTCTTTTGTTCTTTCTTATTTTGGGAAATTTCTCTTGTACCAGTTCACTAATTCATTCCTCAGCTTTCTCCATTCTGCTGTTTGTTTATTCAATCATTTGTTCTCTTTTTACTATTATTATTTAGTTGTAGGTGAACACAATACCTTTATTTTTAAAATTCTTTTAGTTGCCAATGGATCTTTTGTTCTATTTATTTATATGTGGTACTAAGAATGGAACCCAGGGCATCACATATGCCAGGCAAGTGCTCTACCACTGAGCCACAACTCCAACCCCTTTATTTTATTTTTATGCTGAGGATCAAACCCAGTGTCTCACATGTGCTAGGCAAGCCCTCTACCACTGAGCCACAACTCCAGCCCCTCATTTGTACTCTTTAGTACAGATATATTTCAACTTCCTTTTATTTCTTTTTTTTTAATATTTATTTTTTTTTAGTTTTAGGTGGACACAATATCTTTATTTTATTTTTACATGGTGCTGAGAATCGAACCCAGTGCCTCACGAATGCTAGGTGAGCTGCCACTTGAGTCACATCCCCTGCCCTCCTTTTATTTCTTAATATGTTAATTAGGCTAATTTAAAATTATTTTCTGAGGATAATACAGTTTACAGTTTTCCTTTAGAAGGTGGTGATGCTTTTGAAGTATCTTATTATTCTGATCTGGAAATTAATTTTTCCCAGAGGGCTATATTCTCTTCTGTCAGGCAGGCCCCAGTGAACTCAGACATGGAGTAGACAAGCCCCCAAAGAGAAGCACCAGAAAAACACTTCACTCCATGAAGAAATTCCTCAAGTCAAGTTTTCACACTTTGCTCTCCAGAGAGAAGCAGCATTAGGGAACATCATTCTTCAGCTGCCATTCCCCAGAGGGGGTTTTTGAAATGGGAAATCAGTCCCTACCTGTTTTCTCAACATGTCACAAAAACAGGATGTCTGGGTAGCCTGAGTCGACTCAAGGTATGCCTGGAACAGAGACCTGAGGCATTGCAGATGTGGAAGCAGGTTTTTTCCCAAGGCCATCCCTCTCTGTTGTCTTCTCAGAAACAGCCCACCTCTTCTGATCACCCCAGGAGCCTTTTTCACATTTTTACCTGCTGGACAGGCCAGCAGTCCTGCCAATTCAGCATCCTGTGTGGCCTTGACCTAGCATTGTATTTATTGTGCTGTATTACAAGTGTCGGTTTATTTGTTTGTCTTCACTCCATGACGGAGCACATTTGTCTGAGTAGCCTGCATACTTTTTTTTTTTTTTTTTTGCACAGGGTAAGAAAGACCAATTTTATTTTTATAAATATCATGCTTTAAGGTAAAGTGTAGAATAGCATACTCATCATTTACTCAGCGAGTATTTTGGATCCTGATTACGACAGGGAGCTTCCTTCCCACACAGAGTGATTTGGCTCTTCCTTTTCAGTATGAAAGGGGTGTTCTGGCTGTTCTGGGCATACCCAAACCACGCTCTGTAGAAAGTTAGCATCTCTACCTTCTCCTCCTTGGATTCTATGGTTTAGGGCTTGAGGAGTTGCTTCATGGGATGAAGCGTTTTTCTGGTGCCTCTCTTTGGGGCTTGTCTACCTTATTTGAGAGAGCCCAAACATTGGTTATACTTCCTTTGTTGTATGTCTTTAGGTGTGGGCCCCTTCCCTTCTTTCATTATAAATTTCCACATTAGAAAAAGCTGTATAAAGCTCCTCTCACTTGAGCCCAGTGGACAGAGTTTGAGGCCATCCAGTGCTGCCCTGACCTGAAATACAAGTGGAGAAAACAGTGCTGCAAGTAATAGAAGCAAATTATTTTAAGTGTATGAAGTCAGCCTGCAGAAGAGCAACCACTTAGAGGAAATCCGCACATTACTGGAAGCTTTTGAGCAGCCCCAACCTGAGGTCTTGTGGTTTGGCAGAATTGAGACTGGAGGCACAGCTGCTAGTAGTGGTAGAGGCCTACAGAGGCCAAGAGGATTAGAAGCCACTGTTCTCACATCTCCAGACTCTTCAAGCACCACTTTTTTTTTTCCATAGATGGAAGCAATGCCTTTATTTTATCTATTTATATTTATAATTTTTTTTTAGTTGTAGATGGATACAATACCTTTATTTAATTTTCTGTGTTGCTGAGGATTGAAGTCAGTGCCTCATATGTGCTAGGCAAGTGCTCTACCACTGAGCCATAGCCGCAGTCCAAGCACCGGCTTTTACCCCTTCAAATTCCCCTCCTTATCTCTGGAGGTCTCTATTTTTTCTTTTCTGTTTTTAAATTTATATATCTATGATATATAATTTATATATCTATGGCATAATTTATAATACCTATGGCATAATTTATATATCTATGGCATACTGTGTGGCATTTTAATACATGTGTGTATAGCTGTAATGATCAGATCAAGGTAATTGGCATAACTGCCACCTCGGGTATTTATCATTTCTTTGTGTCAGGAATATTAAAAAATCCTCTCTACTTTTTGAAATATTCAATTAATTATTGTCAACCATAGTTATCCTACTGTTATAGAACAATAAGTTATTCCTCCCACCCCAGCTACATCCCTGTACCTGTTAACCATCCTCTCTCCATTGGAGGCCCCCCATTTTCCTAAATTCCTTTGGCCATGTCCTTGGGAGGCTCAGCACTGTCCCCTTTCTCAAGGTCTTGGCTGGTGTGGGGATAGGAGCCATATTGTTCCAGTAAATTTTGCCATCTGCTTCCAGGAAAATCCCAGTTGGGAGAGAGGGGAGAAGATTAATCTAAAAAAACTATCAGAAATTCTATATTAAAGTGTTGGCAAAAAAAAAAAAGAGCAGGACAGGCTGGGGTTGTGGCTCAGTGGTAGAGCGCTTGCTTAGCATGTGTGAGGCACTGGGTTCGATTCTCAGCACCATATAAATAAAGTTTCATCTATAACTAATAAAAATATTTTTTAAAAAAAGAGCAGGCCATTCCAGCTTCTAAAGGAGATTATGCTGAAGCCTGATGCTCAGAAAAACAGCTTTCAGGAAGGCTTTTCTCAGGAAGCCAAGGAAAAACAGGTTTGGAGGCTGGCAGCTAATCCACAAGTGAGAGGTGGGAGCCATGAGTCTGTCCCAAGGCTGCTTTTCATGGTGGGAAGATGCAAGTTAAGTGTTTGTCAGATATGCCCTAAAGGACTTTTTCTCTCACCAAAAATACTGGAAACACGCCACTTGCTGGAGGCAAAAGCCAGTATTTTCTATTTACAGAGTAAGGAAAGCAGTTCTGAAAATTGGGTGCATAATCTTTTTCTCAAGGCTGGGTTTTGGGAGGCCTCGGCCACCTGTTGAAGGAGTCCAAGGAGCTGGGTCATTGTGTTCTACTTGCAATGCCCAAAAAGCTATCTGGTCTCAGAGTATACTTAGCCCTCTCAAAGTAATTAATTCACCTGGGTCTATACAGTAGGCTCCAGAGAGCAAGGCTGATGGATGACTCATTGTTACTAAGGTTCACCTTTCTTTAGGCACCTTTTTATGCCAGCTGTTGACCTGGGGCCTAGACCCTTCACTCAAGATTCCAGGATGATAAGGAGTTGGCCAACACCAAACTGTAAAATTATACTCTAATGTGGATGGGAAATGGTGTAAAAAGATGGGATTGTGTTTTAATGATAAAAGCAAACTGCTTTAAAACCCCCAAAATTCATCCATATTGTAGTGTCAGGATTTCCTTCCTTTTAAAAACTGAATATTGAGCCAGGTATGGTGGCGCACGCCTGTAATCCCAGGGCTCAGGAGGCTGAGGCATGAGGATCCTAAATTCAAAGCCAGCCTCAGCAAAAGCAAGGTGCTAAGCAACTAAGTGAAACCCTATCTCTAAATAAAATACAAAATAGGGCTGGGGATGTGGCTCAGTGGTTGAGTGCCCCTGAGTTCAATTCCCAGTACCAAAAGAAAAAAAGAAAACAAACAAACAAAAATGAACATTTGGGGCTGGGGATGTGGCTCAAGCGGTAGTGCGCTCGCCTGGCATGCGTGCGGACCGGGTTCGATCCTCAGCACCACATACAAAGATGTTGTGTCCGCCGAAAACTAAAAAATATTTAAAAAAAAAAAATGAACATTGGAGCTGGAGTTGTAGCTCAGTGATAAGAGTGCTGGCTTCACACATGTGATGCACTAGGTTTGATCCTCAGCACATAAAAATAAAAAATTAAAATAAAGGTATTGTGCCATCTACAACTAAAATAAATTAAGAAAAACTGAATAGTACATTGTATATGATACTTTAAAACAATTTTTTTAGATGTGATGGACCTTTATTTTATTCATTTATTTATATGTAGTGCTGAGGATTGAACCCAGTGCCTCACATATACTAGGCAAGCGCTCTACCACTGAACCACAATCCCAGCCCCTGATACTTTTTGAAGGACTTTTTGTAATAATCACAAAAATTTACATGATTTTTTTTTTAGTTGTAGATAGACACAACATCTTTGCTTTGTTTATTTCCTGTGGTGCTGAGGATCGAACCCAGTACCTTACACATGCAAGGCAAGCGCTAAACCACTAAGATACAACCCCTGCCCCTTAAATGCTGTTTTTTATGTAGAAATTCTACCTGAATACTTGGACTTTGGTGACAAGAGACACAGGGTATTTATTGCATTATTAATAGTAAACAATTAGATGGGCTGGGGATGTGGATCAAGCAGTAGTGCGCCCGCCTGGCACGCGTGCAGCCTGGGTTCGATCCTCAGCACTACATAAAAAAATGTTTTGTCCGCCGAAAACTAAAAAATATTAAAATTCTCTCAAAAAAAAGTAAACAATTAGAAACAGTGTAAATATACATCAATAAGGAAATGGGTAAAATGTGGTATATCCACACAATGAAATATATTGTTATTCAAAAATAAAGTACATGGGCTGGGATTGTGGTTCAGCAGTAGAGTGCTTGCCTAGCATGTGTGAGGCACTGGGTTCCATCCTCAACACCACATAAAAAATATAAAGGTTAAAAAAAAAAAAGGTACCTGTATGTATTAGTAGCATGTATGTGTCTCCAAGACCCTGGGGGATGGGGTTACCAGGGATTAAACTCATGGGCACATCCTTAGCCCTTTTTTTTGTACTTTAGACACTTAGGGTCTGAGTTGCTTAGTGCCACCACCTAACTGTAGAAGTATGCTTTTATATGACATAATCATGTGAACATTTTGAAAATTATCTAGTAATAAATATACCAAATTTTTAGCAAGTGGCATAAAGATGTGGGAGGATGTGAAAAAAATAAAGTTGGGAGGGACACTGAAGAATGACTTTACTATTTTACTCTATGTATCTGTTTACAATTGATTGTATGCCTTATTAAAATAGGAATACTGGGAAAATAGGAATATGCCAAACTGAATATACTTGGATTATAGCATTAAGGAACCACAATGAATCATTGTTCTACATAGCAACATTTCTACATATACACTTTCACCAGTCTTTAGATTTTTTTTTTTTTTTTTTTGATGATGCTGAAGATTGAACCCAGGGCCCTGTGCAAGTGAGGCAAGGACTATCTAAACTACGCTATATCCCTAGCCCTTAAATTGGAGACTTTAAAATATTCTTATGAGTTATTAATGGACCTTTATCTATATGCCATGCTGAGAATTGAACCCAGTGCCATACTAGGAAAGATTTCTACCACTGAGCCACAAACTCAGCCTGAATTGAAGACAGTTTCTACCAAGGTGTTCTTATTTCACTAAAAGCTGGCAAAAGCTCTTTATCTTGTGAGAGTAGAGCATTGGATCTACTACTTTCTCATTATTACAAGCAAACATTCCACAGTACCTGGTTAAAGAAACCTTTTTAAAGGTTTGAAATCATTTTTCCCCCATTACTATCCCCTAGGTTTTCCTAGCCAGAGTATACCTCCACTCTGAGGGTTGAAGTATTAACCTGGCCTAATAGTAAAATTGTTACTTGCAGTACCTAATTTACCAAGTAACCCAGTCATACACTTTAAATTTGTTTTATGCTTTGAGGGAAATCTCAGAACCAGTTTAAGAGTTCCAAAGTTTATATTTTCAGGTACACCTAGCATATTGGAGGATTATTTCTAGATGTTGCCTCCATCTTTGGAATACACCTGTTGGTTATTTCTAAAATGTTACTACACTCCTCTATGCCAGGCAAGTACTCTACCTATAAGCCACAACCCCAGCCCTGTGATGCACACTAACTATTCAGGAAGTTGAGGGAGGAGCCCAGATTTAAGGCCAGAAAGGGCAACTTGAGGAGACCATCTTAAAACAAGGGCTGGAATGCAGCTGTGTAGAATGGCCTTGGGTTCAACCCTAGTACAAAGGAAAAAAAAGTTAACTATTAAACACATCTTAAGTGCACTTATGTCAAGATTTAGTACCAGGAATTATTTTCCTACTATAAATCTGAGAAAATTTCACCCCAATTTCTCTGCCTTATACATTCCCCATGACACTTTTATTCCATATTGATAACTTCCTTATTGCACTATAAACTCACCTCCAGCAAAAGCCTTAAGTGTTTGTTTAGCTATAGGCAGCTGTTTGTATCTACTCAATGTGGAAAAAAAGGCCAATGTTTATTTACATGTTTGCTTGACACCAATTTTTAGGACAAAGGTCCCATCCCTCGCCACTCAAGTGTCAATTTTGGCCACATTACCAATTTCAAAGTGATAACCCTTGTCCCAACACCATTTTAATTAAGAAGTTGCAACATTAACTACAAAATTTAAAGACAACAAACACCAAATATGCTACCATGCAACAAAACTTTATTAACATTTTGGACAGGTTCAGCTATTACTGAAACTGGTAATTTCTAAACTTATATTGGGGCAAATGGCTATGTGCAGCATAATACTATAACTGCGCACCATGAATGCAGACAGGAGAATTAACAGCCACCCCTCAGACGAAGGACCAGGTGCAGGGTGGACTCTTTCTGGATGTTGTAGTCAGAAAGAGTGCGGCCATCTTCCAACTGCTTGCCTGCAAAGATGAGCCTCTGCTGGTCAGGGGGAATGCCTTCTTTATCCTGGATCTTGGCCTTCACATTCTCAATGGTGTCACTGGGCTCCACCTCCAGGGTGATGGTCTTGCCAGTCAGGGTCTTCACGAAGATCTGCATACCACCCCTCAGGCGCAGGACCAGGTGCAGGGTAGATTCTTTCTGGATGTTGTAGTCAGAAAGAGTGCGGCCATCTTCCAACTGCTTGCCTGCAAAGATGAGCCTCTGCTGATCAGGGGGAATACCTTCTTTATCCTGGATCTTAGCCTTCACATTTTCAATGGTGTCACTGGGCTCCACCTCCAGGGTGATGGTCTTGCCAGTCAGGGTCTTCACGAAGATCTGCATACCACCCCTCAGGCGCAGGACCAGGTGCAGGGTGGACTCTTTCTGGATGTTGTAGTCAGAAAGAGTGCGGCCATCTTCCAGCTGCTTGCCTGCAAAGATGAGCCTCTGCTGGTCAGGGGGAATTCCTTCTTTATCCTGGATCTTAGCCTTCACATTCTCAATGGTGTCACTGGGCTCCACCTCCAGGGTGATGGTCTTGCCAGTCAGGGTCTTCACGAAGATCTGCATACCACCCCTCAGGCGCAGGACCAGGTGCAGGGTGGACTCTTTCTGGATGTTGTAGTCAGAAAGAGTGCGGCCATCTTCCAGCTGCTTGCCTGCAAAGATGAGCCTCTGCTGGTCAGGGGGGATGCCTTCTTTATCCTGGATCTTGGCCTTCACATTCTCAATGGTGTCACTGGGCTCCACCTCCAGGGTGATGGTCTTGCCAGTCAGGGTCTTCACAAAGATCTGCATTTTGACCTAGAATTTAAACAGAAACAATTGGGGTCATCTCAGGATCGATTTCCTACTTTAATATCCAAAACCACTCTTCAAATCTTTTTTTTCCAAAATGCCTTAAAAGCACATTAATGTGATAGAACACTTGCCTAACACGGCTTGGTTGGTTCCCCAGTGCAGGGGCGGGAGCAGAAACGGGCGGGGGCGGGCACAAAGCGTTAACGTCTCTCACGAACCTACCTCCAACTCCACTAGCCTACAGTTAGTCACGCAATACAAACTCCATTTATAGTCAGTGGTTTTTGTTAGTACTGGCGACTGAACCAGTCAGTAGTTAAGGGTGCTTTAGTTGTAGGCGGATACCATACCTTCATTTTGTTTTAGCTTTATGCGGTGGGTGCTGAGGCCCGAACCCAGACCAGTGCCTCGCACATGCTAGTAAAGTGCTCTACCACTTAGCCAGAACCGCAGCCCCATCCAACCCGTTTTGAGAGCAAGTCTTATTAAGTTGAGGCTGGCTTTAAACTTCCACGTCTTATGCTTCAGCCTCTCGAGCCCCAGAGATTAGAGGCGAGCGCCACCGCATTCGGCTACAATTAGTGGCTTTTTCAATTTGAAACCGCCAGAAAAGCCGAAGCGCTTTCGAAACTACTACTCCCGATTTTTCTTCCCCGTTGCTCCGGGTTAAGCGCCCCTCCCCCCACTAATGTCCCCGCACCTCACTATGGCGATACAAAAAACCCCAATCAAACCCAAGGCCCAAACCCCCACAAAACAGAGGTGAAACACTTTCCCATATTGAGACTCGTTAACTAACGGTTCCCCAAAATCACGAAGACTACCTTTTTTCTACCTTCCCCCTCTGAAGCAAATGCGATGGAATCTCCATCGGTTAAGCGTCCGTTAGTCTTTGCCGGCGCGCGCCAGCCGCCCCCGCTCCCGCCACAAATGAGGCCCCTCTCTTCCGGAGAGGGCCGTGCCGCGTCACGATACCTCCCCCCACCCCTCCCCCACCCCACCCGAGGCGCCACCGGCCCTATAAACCGCCACCGTGACCTCACTCAAGCTCCCTTTCTCATCCTTAGCAGGTCCAAAACTCTTCAGGCCAGTACCTGTTATCGAATGCGAAGAGGCCACCAACCACCAGTCACCGCGATCCAGCCGTAAAGCAGCGCAGCGTCACTACACAAAGCCACTCGCCACTGAACGCGCCGCTACGGCGGAGGTGAAATTTATGCAACGTCTGTTGCGTCACTTATCACCTTGACGTAGCGGCTGTCTCCGTGCGCCGCTGAAAGTAGTTCCTTCAGCTTCACCACCCGCGGCGCGTTAGACTTTCAATTGAGCCCCAAATTCCTCCCAGTAGAAACAAAAGAATTCTAAAAAATTATATTTCTTCTCCTCCAGGTACTCTATATCCTACTTGACGAAAAAGTGGGGAAAAATCACCAAGCGGATGAATCCAAGTTAAAGGAACCGTCTTCGAAAGCTCTGGAAACTTCCTGGCAGCGCCGGCGCTGATTGGTGAGGCCGTTGAGGTGAAGCCGTCGCTGATTGGTAGAGGACGCGGCGGTTCTATTGTTGCTGGGCTTCGGTAGTCTTTTGGAGCGACGTTGCTAAGTAACTGAATGCCCATGCGCCTAGAGGAGCACCTTCCCGAAAGATGGATATTTTTCCAGCCGGAAATGGGGGGTGGATGGGGGGTGGATGGGGGGTGGATGTGGGATGGGGGGGTCTTTCCTACTTCAAAACGATGTTCCGCAAGGGTGTTGCCCGTGAATCACGATTTCTCATTCTACTGCCTAGAGACGCAGCCCTCACACTCAGAATTAGATTGCTTTTAGGTGTTTTGTCTTAATCCTGGTAATTCTATAAATCTAGACTTTAGCGTGGGGCTCTCTGCGGAGGCCACTGAGAAAGGAGAGGCTCGAGCTCAAGGTGACACGCTGGTAGGGCTTGGATCTAGCTGCACCCATACCCGTAATTCCTTCTTCCTCCCTAGTGTTTCTCTACACTGGTAGGAAGAAGGAGAAATGTAGATAGGGGTGCCGAAAGCCCGGTTTAAGAGATGGGGAGTCCACCCACAGGAATGTAGTATTTCTCCCTGCTTATAGTGCAAGAGAGGCGAAAACAGGATTTAACCAGCTAGGACCAGATAACTGGGTTCACTACCCTCTGGGCGTGACCACACGTCCCTCAAGGAGATAACCCCATTTGAGTGAGTAAGGCAGGCGTGTTTGGATCACAGTTTCAGGTGGAGTCTTGGGTGGGGGTGTAAATAAACATAAAATAGCTGGGTTTTCACGAATGTCACGCAAAGTAAGTCACTGAGAAATTTGCATATTCATATAAGTTAGGTATATTTCACTAATCAAAGGTTACCGGTCATTAAGTTGTCAACAAGACTGGCTCAATAAACGCGTACTTAAAGACTAGATCGTTTCAAGTTAAAATGATTTTCTGCTGAGCCTAAGAAATAGTTTGAGGTAAAATTGAAAGTTGATTCAAACAATCTGGAGGTAATTTACAAAATGTCTATTACACAAAGTATGATTTCTCAGTTTTGTTAGCCTAACAGTGAGTTAGAACTTCTTTCACCCACCAGCAGCTCCTCCTGAGTCATGCATGTTGATCAATAGATCGAGCTAGAGTGCAGATCTCATGACCCATGACTTCACTGGGGATTCTAGCAGTTGCCAGAACTTACTCATATTGCTTCCTGGTTTAATATTTCCCAAAGTAGGTCATTTGGAAACCTCAACACAATCAAATGTTTTTAAAAGAAAAGCATATGTTATCCTGGTACAATAAATAAGTTTTTTTGGGGGGGGTTATAAACAAAACTTTTAGTAATATCATAATTTCTGGCAATAAATTGCAAAAGTTAATTTGTAAGCAAATTATACAGAACACAGTATTTGGCACCATGCTCATGTTCGCTTAATAAAGTGGAATTTTTTTCTTTTATTCACTTGAAAAGCAAAAAACTAATGACAGCCTGAAGTCACTAAAACAAAGCAAAAAGACATTTATTCTCCGTAAGAATGTTTTTTTTTTTTTTTTGTTTTTTTTTTTTTGCCTATACTTACCTTGAAACTGAAGAGGAATTGATTCTGAGATTCGAAGTGATTTTTATTTGGCTACATGTCTCTTACTAAAAATCTGCAAGAAAACTGTGGTTTCAATTAGAAAAGCGCAGTTGTTTCCTTGACATCATCAGGTGATATTTAAAATAGGTGTTAGTCTGTGGTTTGTAATTTTCTTTGTATTTCACATTTGGCCGTTTTTCCCAAATCAATTATGAGACTTATGCCTAGTTTATTATAAGCAAGTTGAAACTTTGATATTGAATGCCCAGATAAACTCAACAAAATTCTTTACTGTGTTCATAAATCCATCTATATAAAAATAGCTTCTTCAGAGCTGGTGAAGGAACTTAGTAGAAGAGTGCTTGCTTAATATTCATGAGACCCTAGGTTTAATCCCCACTCCTGCTAAAACTAAAATAAATAGTTTCTTTAAAATGTTGTTTTTAATTATGAAAGACTACATACATACATGAAAATTAGATATAATAAATTCCATACAACCATAAATTTGCATAAGCTTTAAATTAAAATTTTTTTCTTTTTCTTTTACTCATTTATTTCTTTTTGTAGTGCTGGGCATTGAACACAGGGATGCTCTACAACTAAGCTACATCCCCCAGCTCTTTTAGTTTGTTTGTTTTTTGATACAGGGTCTCAGCTGTTGAGGCTAGCATCTAACCTGAAATCCTCCTGACTCAGCCTCCCAGGTAACTGGGATTACAGGTGGGTGCCACTGCATCAGGTGATTTTTTTCATTTTTAAGTGGAGTAAAAACCATGTAAAATTGGCCATCTGAACCATTTTTAATGATTTAGTTTGGTAGTGTTAACTATATACATATTGTTGTACAACAAATCTCAAGAATTTTTCATACACTATATACAGTAAACAACTCTTTTTCCAGCCCTTCCCACCACTGGCAACCATCATTCTACTTTCTGTTTACCAGTTTGACCACTTTAGGTACCTCATATAGTTTTCATCTTTTTGTGACTATTTTCATTTACTATAAGGTCATTGAGTTTCATCCATGTTGTAGCATTTGACAGAATTTTCTTCTTTTTTAAGACTCATTTCCATTGTATGTATATACCACATTTTCTTTGTCCATCCACCTGGTGATGGATATTTGGTTGTTTTCTCCTTTTGGCTCTTCTGAATAATGTTGCTTTGAACGAGTAAATACCCAGAAAGTAGATGGTCTCCAGAGGTTCTTTGTGATTATTGAAAATAGGTTACAAATCTTGTGCTAAGCTACCCAAGTAGCCAAAGTAAAGAGGTAAACATTAGGCATGAATCAGTATCCCAAGCTGAATGTGGTTGCCTGTGACTTGTAGTCCTGTCTACTCAGCTGAGGCAGGGGGATTGGGAGTTCAAGACCAGTCTTGCCAACATAGACAAAAAAAAAAAAAAAATCACACCATCCTTAATATACAGATAAAATGATTGCTCAAGAGAAGTAACTTTTTCTTTTGCAGTACTGGAAATTGAACCCAGGTCTTGGGCATGCTAAGCAAGAGCTCTATTGCTGACCTATGCTCCCAGCTCCCAGCCCTGAAATGGAACTTTTTCTTTATCTTGGTTTTATTTATTTATTTATTGGTACTAGGGATTGAAAGGAGCACCGAACTACTGTGCTACATCCCCTGCCCTTTTTTAATTTTGAGACAGGGTCTTGCTGAGTTGCTTAGGCCCACCTCAAATTTAGAATCCTCCCACTTCAGACTCTGGAGCAGTTAGGATTACAGGCATGTGCCACCATCCCCAGCTTGAAACGGAACTTTTTGTGAGAGAAATGTCTTGTGTAAATTCATTTTTTTTAATATTTATTTTTTAGATTTAGGTAGATACAATATCTTTGTTTTTATGTGGTGCTGAGAATCTAACCCAGTACCTCAGGCATGCTAGGCAATCACGCTACCACTTGAGCCACATCCCAGCCCTCATGTAAATTCTTATAAAGAACACTTTGGTGCTGGGGATGTGGCTCAAGCGGTAGCGCGCTTGCCTGGCATGCGCGGGGGCGCTGGGTTCAATCCTCAGCACCACATACAAATAAAATAAAGATGTTGTGTCCACCGAAAACTAAAAAATAAATATTAAAAAAAAACACTTTGTGATGAATGGTGAAATCCTATATAACCCTCTAATGGAGAGAATCAAGAATTTTACTATAGCTGTTTGCTTTGGTATTAACCAGCCCTTGGTATAGACCAGTGCTTGGTATAGACCAGTTGTTTTATGAGGATTCAATCCAGTTTGTTCAGTATCTCAGTATGGTATGGAAAAGGGTAAAAATCTGTTGGGGTAAGTAGATGGGTCATGGTCAATCTACTATTGATGCTGTGTTTCAAAAGAAATCTTTGTTAAAAATGGGACAGAAGGGGGCTGTGGCTGTGGCTCAGTGGTAGAACGCTCACCTAGCATGTGTGAGGCCCTTGATTTGATCCTCAGCACCACATATAAATAAATAAAATAAAGGTCCATTGACAATTAAAAAGTATTTTTTAAAAATGGGACAGAGGAGAGTTCTCCCCAGGAGCAAATTCAAATGCCTTAGGTGTCCTCTTTGAATTCCTTGTAAATATCTCACCTAACCAGTCATTGTGTTACCAGTACACCTTGGGGCCTATTCCAAAGTAGCTCATCATTCATTTAAACAAAAAAACATGGGGGAGCTGGGACTGTAGCTCAGTTGGTAGAGTGCTTGCCTCACATGTACAATGTCCTGGGTTCAATCCCCAGCACTACACAAAAAAATAAATAAATAAATAAATAAATAAAGGTATCGTGTCCATTTGCAACTAAAAATTTAAAAGGGGCTGGAGTTGTGGTTCAGCAGTAGAGTGCTTGCCTAGCACATGTGAGGCCCTGGGTTCGATCCTCAGCACCACATAAAAATGAAAAAATAAAATAAATGTATTGTGTCCATCTACAACTAAAAAATAAATATTAAAAAAAATAAAACATGGAAGTTATCCTAATACCATAAGAGAGACACTTCAATAAAGGAGTGTATAAGAAATAATAATGGCATAAAGGATATGCTCAGCTGCAGCTGAGCTGCAGTAGGGATGGGGGTCATTTTCCTGGAGCTGAATTCACCAGGAAGCCAAGGTAAGGTTCAAATCCCTAGGAGGCACAGCTTCAATGTAGACTGATACCTATGTAGGTCACCCTTTGAACATTCTCTGTTCAAAGGGTGATCTACATACCTACAGAGAGGCTTCATCTCACCATAACTGGATTCCCTAGTCATGTATAAGATGCCTTTTCTGATGCCTCTTTTGCATTTAGGGCTCCTAGCCACTAAGCTCCATGTAACCTACAGTGGGCATCTTGCATTACTGAAGAATCCAGGAACTCAATTCACACCATTGGCTACCCATCACTTTCCTATTATAATTAGAATAAGATCCAGATTTCTTAACATTGCTTATAGGCCTAGCATGCATCTTTTTGAACTTTTAACTCCCTCCAGAACACCTTCAGTCACCGTCATTCTCCAAACAACCTTCCTACTGTGTCCCAGACACACCAAGCCCATCCTGATCTCAGGGCCCGTGTTATTCCTTCTGCTTGGACTGCATTCTCTCTTTCTCATCAACCAGGTTTCACCGCAGAGGTCCCCTATACAGAGGCCTTCTTTAGCCACCCACCATAGCACTTATCAATAACTGAAATTATCTGGGAAAGTTGCAGCCCTTAAAAATGGAGTTAAGAGGCCAGGAAGAAGAGCATTCACACATGAATTGCCTACAATAGGCCTTATTATAGAAAAATTCTGTGTACAATGAATATACATGTGTGATGGAACTTTTTTTTTTTTTTTTATGGGGCCGGAGGATTGAACCCAGAGTCTTCCACGTGCTAGGCAAGTACTCTACCACTGAGCCACGGCCCAGCTCTTTAATGGGACTTATTTCAGGAAATTCTGAGAACTGGTAAGCCCTTTGCACAAGGACATTTGCTTAGTGATAGCTGTCTCCGGTAAGCTAAAACAACTCCTGCATCAAGCCCTTGTAACGATTTTTATTACAAATCAGTTTATGAGGACTTTGTCTTTAAGTCTTGCTTTCATTCCAGCTCCCTCAGATGTACCAATGATACATCATAACATGGGTATTCTAGATTGCATTTCCCTGCTGTTCCTAAATAAAATCATTTGTTTTAGAGAATCTGTGGAGTTTCTTTCTAGGTTGACATATTCAGTTTATTCACTCTTTTACCCCCTGTGGGTTGGAAGCCTCATGAGCTCAGAAACTCTCTCATTCCTGTCTGCCCAAAACCATGCCCATCACAGTTAGGTGCTCAATCAGCACCTGCTGGCTCCCTGATGGACTCCATCCTGGGCCATCCAACACTTTCTCCCCGGAGAAAGGCTCCAGTACCCAAATGTTCCCCCTCACACACTGGAGCAAAGGGTTGGACCCTTACTCCAAAGAGACAAATGTGGCTCTGGCCTCAATAGCCATTGGAAACCTTGGGGACATTGAGTGGTTTAATAAGGGTGGAGCAACAGGAGTCTGAGAGAAGGTTCTAGCAATATAAAAAGGCCCCCAGTCACCAAGGAGAACTGTGGAGGTACAGGTTTCCAGAGACAATGAAAATTGCGGGGTTTTTTTTGGCATTTGTTCTTTTTTATTTTTCCTTTTTTTCTGCGGTGCTGGGGATTGAACCCAGTGGCATGCTATCACTAAACTACAACCACAGCACTTTTATTAATTTTGTCTTTGGCTTTTGAGGCAGGGTCTTGGTAAGTAGTACAGGCTGACTTGGAACTTGTGATCCTTCTCTTTCAACCTCCTGAATCACTGGGATTACAGGCCTGTTCCACCATGTCCAGCTGTTTTTTATTTTTAAATAAAACCAAATGTTCATTAATAAACATCAAATGAAGACTGAAAAACAGTAACAGTTATGGCTCTGAAGGGTACCAAAATATTCCACTCTGAAAAATGCCTTTTGAGTTAAAGGCTATTGAGAACCAGCAGATACAGGAATAGCTCTAAAAACAGTGTACAATTTCTCCTTTTTTTAAAAAAAATCTTTGTTTATTAATTTATTTTTATGTGGTGCTGAGGATCAAACCTAGTGCCTCACACTTGCAAGGCAAGTGCTCTACCACTGAGCTCCAGCCCCAGTCCCCAATTTCTCCTTTTTTTAAAAAAAATATTTTTTAATTGTCAAATGGACCTTTATTTTATTTATTTGTATGTAGTGCTGAGAATCGAACCCACTGCCTCACTCATGCTAGGCAAGCGCTTTATCACTGAGCCACAACCTCGGCCCACGAATTCTCCTTTTGGAAAGGAAATTTAATTTGGGAATAGTTGTCTACTTTGGGAATAGTTGTCTTGTGATTTCAGGAAGAGTAGTGCTTATAATGGATAAGCACTAGCCAAATATTTTTTAAGACTTTAGGCTGCTATTGTTACCTGTACAAACTCAAGATTTTTTTCAGAAACCTCTTGATGTCTGTCTGGATTAGCTTCTTTTCGTTTGTTCAACAAAATTGCCAAGTGTCTGCTACTTTCCAGGCACAAGTTAAGGCCATGAGGAGATAACAGTATATAAGACAAAGTTCCTGGTACCTGGAGCTGACTCTTTAGGAGGGAGGCAGAAAAAAACCAGTACATATGTAATATGTGGTGATAGGTGCTATGGAGAAAAATAACACAATAATTCATGAAATAATGTTGCAGCTATTTTAGTAAGATGGCTCTGAGAAGGTGATTGAGCAAAGATCTGCTTAAAGTAAGAGCCGACCATGCAAATATGGGGATAGGTAATTCCAGCAAAAAACCACAAGGTATGTACTTGACAGTCCTAAGTGAAAGGCAGAGGACTGTATGGCTGGATCACAGAGGAAGAGAGAACAAAGGGAGGTGAATTGGGAGTGGAGGAAAGTTTTGAGTCGTGCGGATTGGTGTATAGGTGATAGTAGAGTTTGGACTTTATTCTAATTATGAAGGAAAGCCCCCTTGTCTGTCTTGTTTAACATTGCATCCCTATACATATCCCATAGATACCAGGTGCTTTTTGAGATCAATCTATAGAGTTAATGTATTCCCAATCAAAATTCCAACAGGATATTATATATAACTTGAAATAGGAATCTAAATTTTATATGGATGTGCAAAGGGCCGAGAGCAGTCAAAGTCCTGAAAAGCCAAGGTAAACAAGATTTTTTTTTTTTTTACATTATAAAGTAATAACAGGACAAGGCTCTTGGTTTGCGATTAATGAAGAAGAACACAGAGAAAGAACATGGGTGTATAAAAACCTAATAAACTAAGAATGGGGAAAAGAAGGGACTGTGGTGCTGGCACAGTTGGAAAAATGAAATATATCACTACTCTATGCCACACTCAAAATTAAATTCTTGGGTGGACTCAAGAACTTAAACATGAAAGGCAGAAGTTAACATGCTTTGTTTGTTTGTTGTTTTGGTGGAGATTGAACTGGGTGCTCTACTGCTGAGCCACATCCCAGTCCTTTTAAATTATTTTTATTCTGAGACAGGGTCTTACCAAATTGCTCAGGGTGTCCTCAAACTTGCATTTCTCCTGCCTTGGCCTCCTGAGTAACTAGGATTATAGGCATATACCACCACATCTTACCAAAACTGCATGTGTGTGTGTATATATATATATGTATGGTGTGTGTGTGTGTGTGTGTGTGTGTGTGTGGTGGTGGTGGTGAGGTATTGGGAATACAGCCCAAGAGCATTTTGCCACTTAGATATATCCCCTATCCCTTTAAAAAAATATTTATTTATTTTTACTTGTACACCTTTGTTTTTATTTATTTACTTTTGCATAGTGCTGAAGATTGAACCCAGGGTATCGCATGCGCTAGGTGAGCCCTCTACCGCTGAGCCACAACCCCAGCCCTATCCCCTATCCTGTTTATTTTTTATTTTGAGACAGGGTCTTGCTTAGTTGCTGAAGGTCTCACTAAGTTGCTGAGGCTGGTCTTAAACTTGGGAATCCTTCTGCCTCAGCCTCCCAAATCAGTGAAATTGCAGGTGTGCACCAGGCCTGGCTTCTTATACTTTTTAGGAGGAAATATAAGCAAATATCTTTATGACCAAAGTTGAAACATTTGGCAAATAAATCCAACCACATTAACATTAAGGACTTCTCTTTATTAGTATGCCCAACAAAAGAAGGGACAAGACTAGCCATAAATTTGAAGAAGATACTTGCAATATATTTATTCACAAGTATTTTTACCTATAATGGGGTTGCACAATAAAGCATTCTGCAATGATGGAAATGCTCTATATTTGTACCATCCAAAAGCCATGAACCATGTGAAACTATTGAGCACTTGAAATATGGTTAGTGAGAGTGAAAACAATTTAAAATCACATTTAGTTTTAATTAAATTTAAATTTAAATAGCTACATAGAGTAGTGGCATCCACATTGGACAGAACAGATCTAGAATACAGAATGAACATAAAAGAAGAAATAGGATGGAAGAAACATAACCAGTTGATCAACTGGATTAGTAACCAGGCAGAGACAAATTGAAACCATGACAAGATACCATTTCACAACTTCCAGGTGGACCAGAAATAATTTTTTTTTTCAAACAAGCCTAGTGCAGTGGCCCATGCTTATAATCCTAGATATTCAGTAGGCTGAGGTGGGAAGATTGTGTGTTCGAGGCCATCACGGGCAACATAGTGAGACACTGCCTTTTTTTTAATGATATCAAGTGTTGGATGGAATGCAAACCAACAGGGGCTCTCACCTATGGTTGGCACAAAAGTTTCAGAAGAATACATACAATATTAGTTAACTTGTTCAAAAATAGATAAGCCTACTGGAGGCTTGGTACGTAGCTCAGTGGTACGTACAGGCTCAAGGCCTTGGACTCAATCCCCCAGTCCCCAAAACCAAAAACCAAACAAACCCCCACAAGACTATATAACGTTATTTGAATATACATATATGTGTGATAACACAGTATTCAGGATGGTGATTACCTGGTGGGGACAGGGATGCAGGGAGAAGATACCAGGGAACATCGGGGAAGTGGATAAAACTCAACTCTATAACATGGTTGGACATTTAATATTATTACTTGAACTCTACATTGACATTATGTATGTTAGGGTAACGATAGAGTTTTTAAAAATCTTGTTGCTATGAGGGCATAGACTGTGAGAAGAGGAAGGCAGGGTGAAGATTTTGTCAATAGCAGGGAATGTGGGAAGTTTAGGGTATCCAAGGTCATCGTGTCTGTCCTGTCTGCATGGCAAGGGCCTCCTGCCGCCTAGCCCATCCTTGAGCACTGCCACTTGCTAGCTGTGTGAGGACGAGTTAAATAAGGGATTTAGTTTTCTCATCATGCAAATGTGGACAGTAATAACGCCTGCCCTGTGAGGAATGGTAGATAAGGCATACAAAGTGCTGCTCAGCACAGCACCTGAGACTAAGCACTTGGGACCACCACATAGGGCTATGCAGGAAGAAGAATTCACTTAGAAGCATTGACAAAGATTCTTCGATCAAATTAGTTAGGGTTCTGAATGTCTTTCTACTCCCCTCTGTGTGTTTCTTTGTAAAATCCAATTTTAGCAAAAGAACCTTGCTAGGTCGGTTTATCTAGAATCCCCTCTTTGATATGTAATATCCTTGAACTAATCCATCATCCCTCATCTACCATCCCCAGGTGATGTCACCCTGGCCTGATTTTTAGCCAGAATTGAAAAACCAGCCTCTATCTCAGAGCAAAGCCTGTCCAAGGAAGGGACATGGCCTTTGTCCTTGGAAAAACCCACAGAGCACTCCTAGGCACATTTCCACCCTGCTAAGTTGTTTTTCTACAAATAACAGGAGAGATCTGCTGCGCCAGGTGTCCCTGACTCAGTCAGGCTAGGTGGGGATCCATAGCAGGCCCCTAGCAGCCACCAATCAGCATGAGACAGGGAAATACCTGGGATGCCAGATGACCCTCCTAGTAGTTTATGGTGGTTGATAACATGTTGGGAAACCATGTAGTTCAGTACGTACACCCCTCTTGGCTTAAACCAATCAGTTCAAACGAATACCCCATATGTACTGACCAATCACCCCTACCCAACTTGTTTCCACCAGTGAATGTGCTAATCATGTTTTAGAGTTGTTATTTGATTTTCCCGCGATGTGTGATGATTTGCTAAGAGATGCTATGATGTACGTGGGGGTCCCTGCCTTCTCCAAAGAATGTATAAAACTGCTGCAAACCCTGGGCTCGGGGCCTCTCAGCATCACCAGTTGCTGTGTGTGTGCACAGAGGACCCAGCTAGCTCGCAATAAACACCTCTTTGCTATTTACATCGATCTTGGGTCTCTGGTGGTCTTTGGGGGTCCCGAATTCGAGCATAACATAATCTCCCTTACACCTTGTTGCGCCCCTCCCCTGACTCAGGCAATGGCAAGGCCCTACTGAGGTAGATGGCCCAAGGCCTCCATCCTCTGGAGGAGTGCAGTATGTTTCTGGGAATGGGCTGGTTTGTTTTTGTATTCCTTTAATAAGTATAATTATGACTTCTCATATGACCATTAAGTATGAAGGAAAAAACATGACTTTCCCAATTAATGCAACTACTTCTAAAGAATAAATCTGTTTGCTCTAAATGCAATGATTTAGCTGTGGAACGTAAATTGTTAATGTTTAATGAGAAACCCCCTGTAGGAAAAACAGTCAAGGAAGTTTTTGAGAAATTAAATTAAAATCTAGAGAAGAAAAATTAATATTAAGAAGACAGATTAGTGCTTGGTACTGGGCAACTTGTTCTTGTTCCTGTGCACAATGGTTTAATGCTCTTACTCTTGTTTGATTAAAATTAGTAGCCTCTCTTTTCAAGTTAACCACTTGCCATAACTGTGGCACCGGTTCTAGTCAGTAAGTCAAGAAAGAATAGTCAAGGTATAGGCCAATAGTTTGGGACATTTCTTACTATTATTAAAAGTTAACTAAGCAGAAACAGCTCAAAGCAATATGCATATGCGAACTGAAAGTAAAAATGCTTGCTTATGCATAAGCCAAAATACATTCTTCTTATCTAATTGTAGCTAGGTAATATTTTTGTTTTTTTGAGCCTGCCAAAATGAAAAGTATATATGATTAACTTCACAAGTAAAGATGGGGATTCAGCACCTTCACTTTAGTGTCTGTGTTGTTTCTCCACCACCTTTTGCAGACTCTTCACCCTCTGTCTCCTGAGGCCCCCTGCCGGAGCTGGACTCCAACAACACCTGATATTTTCTCTTATTAATTTTTCCATTCATTCACTGCACCTTGCTCCTTAGCTATAAATTCCTACATGTTGATGCTATATTCAGAGTTGAGCTCAATTTCTTTCCCTACTTCAAGACCCAATTGCAAGTGGTCCTTACACCTATCTTGATGGTCTGGAAAAAAAATCTGACTTCCTGTTCTTTGACAAATGTCATTGAACATTCTTTTCTTTAACATCATCAATCATCTTGCCAAGTCCTGTGTCTGCTAGGTTGTCTTTCCAGAAAAGACTTATTCTTTTAATTGTCACAAAGATTAATGATGACCCTGCAAGTGCTCAGAAAATAGTGTTTATTGGGGGCTGGGATTGTGGCCTAGCACAGGGGAGACCCGGGTTCTATCCTCAGCACCACATAAAAATAAAGGCATCGTGTTGTGTCCATCTACACCTAAAAAATAAATATAAATATAAAATAAATATTTTAAAAAAGAGTTTAAAAAGAAAATAGTGGGGCTGGGGATGTGGCTCAAGCAGTAGCGCGCTCGCCTGGCATGCGTGCGGCCCGGGTTCGATCCTCAGCACCACATACCAACAAAGATGTTGTGTCCGCCGAAAACTAAAAAAATAAATAAAGAAAGAAAAGAAAATAGTGTTTAACCATAGGCAGTTTGATAGGAGGGATATAAAATTTGAGATAAATAATACCAGGAAAAGAAATGAAGCCTGAGCTGAGAAAATTTGGGTACTGTGGTTGAAATAGGACAGTCTGGCCAGTCCATCTTAACCTCTGTCACATTCTTTTCTCCCTGGTAGGTAGCTGGAGTATCTCATAAGCCTGAGTGTGCAAAATGATGGTCCTTAATTGTTTTAACTGCTTGTCATTATGTCTATCCTATCTGCATTTCGAGGACCTCCTGAAGCCTAGTGGCTCTTGTGTATTTTACACACCCCGGGGAGCTAAACAGCTGTTACCAGACATTACTCATCTCAAGCACAGACAAATTATATCTGAAAAGGTTAATGTTTTTTTAAAATTTTTTATTGGTGCATTATAATTATACATAATAGTAGGGTTCATTATGCCATATTCATACATGCACATAACAATTTGATTAGTCTCTTTCTCCAGTACCTCAAGAGTACCGTTATTTACTTGCTTATGAATCTATCCTCTCTTTCTTTTCTTTTTGAATATTTTTATTCGTTGTTGATAAATTTTATTTATTTATTTGTATGTGGTGCTGAGACTCGAACCCAGTGCCTCACATGTGCTAGGCAAGTGCTCTACCACTGAACCACAATCCCAGCCCTCTCTTTCTTTCTTTCTAATAGTACTGAGGATTGAACCCAGGGGTGCTCTACCACTGAACCACAAGGTGTGGTGGTGAACATCTGTAATCTCAGCAGCTTGGGAAGCTGAGGCAGGAGGATCACAAGTTCAAAAATAGCTGCAGCAACTTAGTGAGGCCTTAAGCAACTTAATGGGAACTTATTTCAAAATAAAAAGGATTAAGGATGTGGCTCAGTGATTTAGCATCTCTGGGTTCAATTGCTGATATCCAAACCTAAATAAAATTCAATAAGATAAAAATGTAGGTATCACTGAATTTCCAGGCTGTCCTTGAACTTGCAATCCTCTGTCTCTGCCTCCTGAGTAGCTGAGATTACAGTTATATGCCACTATGCTCAGCATGATTTTATACTTCTATCAGTCCTGTTCCCCAAATTGGAATTTATAGAGCAATGTTTTGGAGAAAAGCAAATTGAACACACTATCCTGTGTTCAGATTTCTTTTTTATAAAATCCTGTACAAATTTACCAGAGCTTTTTGATCGGTCCCTTTAGAGTAGTCTTGACCTTCATTTTGTGAGCACATAGCATGGATTTATTTCTCATATCTTGAGTCACCAGAGACCTTATCCTGTTGGTTTTGGAAGTCTAAGCTAGAACCAGAAATACTCACATAACCTTGTATGTGTGTGTATGGAGGCGGGTGTAGGTGTGTGTGGTACTGGGAATTGAACCCAGGACCTCATATGTGCTAGGCAAGTGCTCTACCACTGAGTTACATCCCCAGTCAAGACTTTTTTTTTTTTTTTTTTTCCCTGATGCTGTGGATTGAACCCAGGGCCTTGTGCATATGAGGCAAGCACTGTACCAACCGAGCTCTATCCCTAAACCCCAAGTAGAGACTTTTTAAAAAATTATGGTAAGATAGAATATGCATAAAATTCACCATTTTAACCTTTGTTGTTGTTGTTGTTGTTGTTTGTTTTGAGACAGGGCCTCATTGAGTTGCTGTTTCTGGCCTTGAACATTCGATACTCCTGCCTCAACCTATTATATAGCTGGGATTACAGATGTGCACCACCATGCCATTTAACCATTATAGATGTACATTTCAGTATATTGAGATCTTTGTGCAACTGTCCATCTCCAATTTTTTTTCATCTTCTCTAACTAAAAGTCTATACCTATTACTATTTTATTTTGTTTTGTTTCCAGTGCTGGGGGTCAAACCCAAGGCCTTGAACAAGACTGTATCCATTAAACACTAACTTCCCATTCCCCTTTTCCTCAGCCCCTGGCAACTATCATTTAATTTTTGTCTGTATGAATTTGACTTTAGTAGATTCAAAAATACCCACTCTTGATTTTCAGGAGTGGGCTCTTATATTGTGAATCTGCTGCCTTGTTATATATCTGCAGTGTGTAAATTATAGGGAATTTTCTTAATTTTTTTTACTGTGCTTTAAAATCCAGGAAGAATTTCTTTATTGTAAAATATACATAATATAAAGTTTACTATTATAAACTTTTTTTGGGGGGGGTACTGGGGATTGATCTCAGGGGCACTTGACCACTGAACCACATCCCTAGCCTTATTTTGTATTTTTTTAGTTGTAGATAGACATAATACCTTGATTTTATTTATTTTTATGCTGTTCTGAAATCAAAACCAGTGCTTCACACATGTGCTCTACCACTGAGCCATAACCCCAGACCATATTTTGTATTTTATTTAGAGACAGGGTCTCACTGAGTTGCTTAGTGCCTTGCTTTTGCTGAGGCTGTCTTTGAACTTGCAATCCTCCTGCCCCATCCTCCTGAGCCCTGGGATTATAGGTGTACGCCACTGTGCCCAGTGAGGTGGTACTCTTAATGTATAGTTCAGTGGTATTAAGTACATTTACAATATTGTGCAACCATTACTATTATCTATTTTCAGAACTTTTTCATCATTCTGTTTCTGTGATTATGATTTCTTTTTCATTTCTAATGTATAAATGCATATTTTGTTTCTTCTTATATATCAAGCTTTTCAGGTATTCATCTTGTCAATATTCAGATAGGAGTGTTTTTTTATTTTTTGAAAAGATATACACATCTGAGAGCTGGGGATGTGGCTCAAGTGGTAGTGTGCTCACCTGGCATGCGTGCGGCCCGGGTTGGATCCTCAGCACCACATACAAACAAAGATGTAAAACTAAAAAAAAAAAAAAAAAAAAAAAAATTAAAAAATTCTCTCTCTCTCTCTCTTTCTCTCATACTCTCTTTAAAAAAAAAAAGAAAAGAAAAGATATACACATTTGAGCAAAATTTCTTGATTCTGAGGGTAAAGGAAGAAATATACAAGTTGTTTTTTAAAATATTTTTTAATTGTAGATGGATCCAACACCAACACCTTTATTTATTTATCTTTATGTGGTGCTGAGGATTGAACCCAGTGCCTCACCCATGCTAAGCAAGTGCTCTACCACTGAGCCACAATCCCAGCCCCAATATACAAGTTTTTACTTTGGAAGAAGAGACTATTTTTTTTCAAGCAGAAAGCAAACAAAACTAACTTTAGAATTCTCATTTGCTTCACCGAAAATTAGAAGATAGTGCAATAGTATCCTAAACTTGAAGAGAGAAACTGCAACTAAGTAGTCAAAAATTCCATTCCCAGACAAAATGTCATTCATCTTTTAGGGCAAAAGAAAGATAGCTATAGACATCAAGTACTTAAATTAATCACTGAGGTACCCTACGTGAGGTAAATAAAGTTCTCTAATAAATTGATAATTGTATTAGAAACATGACCTCAAAATAGTGTAGATGATGATCACAGTACTTGTGAACAATTAATATTGTAATAATGTAATAATTACATCTAAATGAATAGTTTATTCATTCTGTAAACATTTAGGGCACCAGGATTAGTCCTTAGTGCTATGGGTACAAAATAATAAAATCCATCAGCAATTCTTGGAGCTGACATTGTGACATGACACTGTTGAGATACTAATGAGATAAGAGATAGTATAAATGTTCAGGAAAGGGTCTTAAATATGAGGTATCCTAAGAGGGCCATGGGGCCAATGGTGAAATAAAGTAGAAAACTCTCAAATTCTGAAATATTATTCTAGGGGAAGCATGTGGAGGGAATAAACAGATAAAATATTCAGAAACATTTATTGATCAATTTTGCAATATCATTAGAGGAATACGGGTTTCATCATAATTACTAGAGAAAGGAAGGGAAACACCAGCATCATAGACAATAGAACTTCCAATCAACAAGAGGGCAAAAGGGAATGAAGAAAAACTTCCATATTAATATTTAAAAAAGACTCAACAAGGCAAGATATAAACATAAATTTATGGATAAAATAAAGCGCAAAGATTCCAGTTTAATAACAGTCATAAAAGAATACAGTTCTATTTTTATTAAAGAAAAATTCAAGGAGAATTTTAAAAGTTCATCTATTTGCATTTGAAAGGATTAAAGTTTTGAAAATAGGGAGGAGTGGAGATAAGTGCAAATAAAAAGAAAGCAGAAATGGGAACTGTCATCAGATACTTTGGAATCAAGACCAGATACATTCACAAGTGCGAAAATTCCACTATTTAATAAAAGACATGACTTTACATATGTAATGTAAAATAATATACATTTTCCATGCTTACTGAATTCATAGTTGTTCAAAATTCATAAAGACAGCATAAGGCTCAAATATGTTTGTACCAAACATGGCCAAAGGCATAAATATTCAATTTCAGACTTCCACAAATTAGGCAAAAAGAAAGCCAGGCACTGTGGCACATGCCTGTAATTTCAGGGCTTGGGAGGCTGAAGCAGGAGGATTGCAAGTTTAAGGTCACCCTCAGTAATTTAGCAAGGCTTTAAGCAACTTAGAATCTGTCTCAAAATAAAAAATAAGAAGGGATGGAGATGTGGCTCAGTGGTTAAGTGCCCCTGGAAGGGGGAAGCAAATCATAGAGGAATAATACAGTTTATAAGTTTGCTTTACCACAAAGAGAGCTTTCTAATTTTCAGTTACTATGTCCTTTCTGTCCATGAAAATCAGTTATGTGCCTGGTTATAAAGGAAAAGATAATAAATTTCATGATGATTTTATAATATAGTAACTTTAACTATAACCCAATAAATTGAGAAGTCAACCACTGCCCCCCCATTTTTTTTTTTTTGTTTTACTTTGCTTGGGGTTGGGTGTATAGCTTCGTGGTAAAGTGCTTGCCTAGCATGTGGAAGGCCCTGAGCTTCATCCCCAGCACATAAAAAATAAAGTAATAAACTTTACTTGGAAGTGAAGTGCAGTGGTATATGCCTGTAGTCTCAGCTACTCTGGAATGGATACAGGAGAATCATTGACCCCAGATGTTTGCAGCCATTCTGGACAGTATTACAAGACCCCATTGTTAAAACAAAACCAACCTTCCACCAAAACAAAACAACAACAATGAAAACTTTGCTTGGTAATTAATAAATAGTCTAACATTCAGATCAAAAAGGAAATCAAATTCACTAGGTGGTCCAATAAGTGAATTTGATTTAGCAAGGCCAATGGACACAAATTCAATTTGTAAAATAATTGATTTCTATATACTAGTAACAAACAATTGGAAAATTTTAAAACACGGATTGTAATAGCAAAATATCAAGTATTTGGGCATGAATTTTAACAAAAGATGTGTTACAAAATTGCTGATAGAAATGAAGCTGGATTCCATAAATGAAGAGATTTAATGTGTTTATAGATTGGAAGAATCAATACTGTTAAATCAATCTCTTGTGTTAATCTACAGATTCAATGCAACTCCAAACAATTTCATGGTGATATGAGTAGTGGTTATCCTTGGGGAGGATTGACTAGGAGAGAGGACAAAGGACCCTTCTAAGATTCTGGAAATGTTCTGTACCTTGATCTGGGTGATAGATATAAAAGTTTGTATGTATGTAAAAATAATTAAATGTATGTAAGGTTTAGCTCAGGTTTAAAATGAAAAGCATGAATTGGGCTTTTATTTTGAGAACATTATGCCATAATTTGGCTTCAAAGTGGAGGTAGAGGAAACAATTTAATAAGGTTATTGCAAACCCAAAACTCATGAAGGTGATTAAAAAGACATGTGCCTGGAACAGTCTGACTCTAGGAAGGAATCTGATTCAATCCAGGGGTTATTAAAATAAGATGAAAAATATTAGTTTGTCTAACTTTTAGGAGAGAAGTGAAAGAATGAAAATTAAAGGAAGTTAAGACTGGGAAGTGAGTTTTTCACAGAAGTATGGTTGACAGTCTAGCAGGGTTTTTTTTTTTTTTTTTTTAAAGAGATCAAAAACTGACTTTATATGGAAATGCACAAAACTTGGGCCAAGACAATCTTGAACAACAAACATGGAGTACTTTATCTGACTTCAGAACTAAGCGATTAAACTAAATAGTCAAAACAGTGGTATTGGTGTAAAAATAGTTAAGTAAATCAGTGGACCAGAATTGAGACATAGACCTACATGTCTGTTTTTAGACCCACGCTTGGATTTTTAATTAATTATTTTTTTTGCAGTATTGGGGATTGAACCCAGGGCCTTGTGCATTTTAAGTAAGTGCTCTACCACTGAGCTAAGTTCACTGCCAGCCCTTATTAAAAAATTTACTTTGGGACAATGTCTCTTTAAATTGCCTAGGCTGGCCTCAAATTTGCCTTCAGAGTAGCTGGGACTACTGGAGTGCACCATTGTTCCTTGCTAGGATCACTTTATATTTGACAAAGGTGCTATTGCAGTTCAGTGGGGAAGAGAAAGATCTTTCAATAAATAGAGATGAAGCAACTGGATATCTATATGGGGGGAAAATGAACCTGCCTGACATCAAATGATGTCAAGATTAATTTCAGATGCATAATAGATCTAAGTATGAGAGAAAACTACAAAATTTCTGAAAAATACAGAATTCCAGGTGTGATGGTGCATGCTTGTGATCCCAGTGACTGTAGGCTAAGGCAGTAGGATTGCAAGTTTGAGGCTAGCCTGGGCAACTGTCTCAAAAAATCAAAAAAGGGCCAGGCATGGTGGCACAGACCTGTAATCCCAGTGATTGGGGAGGCTGAGGCGGGAGAATCAGAAGTTCAAGGCCAGTCTCAGCAATTTAGTGAAGACTTGTGAACTTAGTGAGATCCTGTCTCAACATAAAAAAATAAAAAGGACTAGAGATGTAACTCGGTGGTAAAGCATAAAGTGCCTCTGGGTTTAATCTTCAGTTAAAAAAAAAAAAGGCTAGAGATGTAGGTCAGTGATAGAGTGCTCCTGGGTTAAAAGAAAAGGAAAAAAAAAAAGAGAGAAAAGATACAAAAGAAAACCTTTATGACATTTGGGGTAGGCAAGGATTTTTTTTTTTAGTATGATATAAAAAAATACCATAAAATAGCTGGGCACAGTGGCTCATATCTGTAATCCCAGCTGAGACAGGAGGATCCGGAATTCAAGCCATCCTCAGCAATGGCAAGGCACTAAGCAACTCAGTGAGACCATATCTCTAAATAAAATACAAAATAGGGCTGGGGATGTGGCTCAGTGGCTGAGTACCTCTGGGTTCAATCCCCAGTAACAAACAAACTGTAAGGGTCCGGCGAAGCGTTGGAGGAAGAGACCACCAAGAGACTGACTCATGCAATTGCAGAAGGGGATTTATTGAGGATCCAATTCAGCGCACTGAGGCTCCAGGTTCACTCAAGAAGGGAGAGCAGCCCAGAGGCCCGAGCAGAGGTTAAGCAGTGCTTAAGTACACTTTTTGGGGAGGGTGGAGGCTTTGCATACATCAGGTCAAATCATCATGAGGCTCGGGAAAATCAAACATCAATTCTTAAACTTGATTAGTACATTCATTGGCAGGAGCAGGTCGGGCAGGGGTGATTGGTCACTCCTAAGCGGGGTACACATTCAAACTGATTGGTTCGGGCCCTGTATGCTTACGTGTCAAACTGCACAGGGCCCTAGGCTAAATGGCCAGTAGGGCCATTGTCTTAGCTGTCTCAGGAATTTCAGGTTCTGGGTGTAGCAGAGGAACTTAACAATACCTGGTCTTTCATTTTTTAACTCAGGCCTTGCAGCTTAGAAACTTTACAATGCCCAGTCTTTTACATTTTAATTCAGGCTTTGCAGCTTAGAAACTTTACAATGCCAGGTCTTTTACATTTTAACTCAGGCTTTGCAGCTTAGAAACTTTACCCTTTCAAAACAAACAAACAAACCCACCACCAAAACCTCAAAAACTCAAAATCAAACAAAGAAACATAAAATAATTCAGTTGCACTTCATAAACAATTGAAATAAGTTATAAGTCATCACAAGCCCAAAACTCAAGAAGGTGATTAAAAAGGCATGTCGAAATACAAAATTTCCACTCATCAAAAGATTAAGGAAGTGAAAAGGTAAGCTGCCATCGGGAGAATACATTTTCAGTGTATATGTCAGCTTTCAGAGAAGTGCTTATGAACAAGCAACTCACAAAAGAGATCCCAATACCCACTAAACACAAGAAGAGTGCTCAACATCACTACTGGACAAAGAGGTGCAAAAACATACTACAAGGAGATGTCACTGCACACCCTCCAGAAAGGCAAAATTTAGAAACTGATGAGGCCGGACACACAGTGGTTGGGAATCCCAGCTACTTAGAAGCTGAGGATCAAAAATTCAAGGTCAGCCCGGAGCAATTTAGAGAGATGGTGTCTGAAAATAAAAGTAAAAAAGAGGATGTAGCTCAGTGATAGAGGACCCTGGGTTCCATCTCCAGTACTGCAAAACAAACCACAACAAAAACCAGATTGCTAACCTATGATCCAGAAATTTGTACCAAAAAGAAATGAATTCACAAAAGACTCGTATGCAGATGTCAATAATAGCTTTATCCATAATTTGCACAAATTGGAAACAACACAAATACCTATTAGCAGGAGAATAAACTTTGATATGTATTCATGAATCAAATATTACATGTCAGGAGGATTCTGAGTTCAAAGCCAGCCTCAGCAACACTGAGGCATTAAGCAAGTCAGTGAGACCCTGTCTCTAAATAAAATACAAAATAGGGCTGGGGATGTGGCTCAGTAATTGAATGCCCCTGAGTTCAAACCCCAGTACAAAAAAAAAAAATAGTATATAAACATACTGTATATTTTATATAGGCATATAAAGCTATACTCAGAGAAAACTTTATAGTCATATTTTCATTATTACAAATATTGAAAATAAATGGACTTTTTACTTCAATAAGCTGTTTTAAAGATAACAATGAACAAAAATGGAATTTATAAAGTTGAAATGGAAATAGAAAATAAAAATGTAGAAAAACGAGTAAAATGCTATTTTTTTTGAAGATATGAATTAGAGCAACTAATAGGTTTAGAGAGTATCTAGGTTCAATCAGTGGATCTCTGATTTTTTTCCTCTTTAAACTTTGATTCTGTGTTAATAAAACCACGCTAATGGAAATTGATGCGGTCGGGGTTTATTTATTTAGAATTAAAAATAAAATCTATTGACCATCCATATCCCTAATATACTGTTGTACTTCATCAATTGAAATAAGTTATTGCAAACTCATGTGACTGATAAGACCAAGTCTTGAGGACTATGACCTCAGCTGCCATTTATGCAGCAGGTAAAAGATGCCAGGCCTTTTATACACGTGGGCTTATGTTAGTGGCACGATGGCTACTGCCAGGTAGGTCTATAACTTGGAGATGAAGTCAACCCGGGTTTCCAGATAAACTGTGGCTGTGAATTAGGTCTGACTCAGGCTTCCCTAGGTCAGGAAGGTATGAGGGGCGGAGGCGCGTTCGCAGGTCAAATTCGCTCTGGGTATCTATGAGCAAAGGCCAGAAGCCCGGTCCGGGTAGACCTTTTGGACCCAGCCCGGCAGGTGCATGCCCTCAGGCGGAGTGGGTGGGGGCCCCCTCCAGCGGGCAGGCTGGGTGTAGGCAGGTGCAGCGGGCCCGACTCTGGCAGACCCGTGCAGCGCCCCCTGGGCCTGCAGGTTGGCAAGCGGCGGGGCGCGCGCAGAGCGGCGGGGGCGCGCCGGGCTGCGAGGCCTGCGCGCTGGGCTGCGGGAGCCATGCGGCGGGCTAGGAGCGCTGTGGCTACCAAACCGCGCGGGCAGAAGCGGTCGGGTGCCTCCGGGACCCCGGTGGTCGCCTCCTCGGGTTCCAGCAACAGCCGGGCACGGCGCTCCGCGAGCAAGGCCGGGAGCGGGAGCCCGGCGGCCACCAGACAGCCGTCGGCGAAGCGGCGGCCGAAGCCTTCGCTGCCGCGGGCCCAGGAGGCGGGCCCGGAGGAGCCGCCGTCGCCGCCGGCTGAGCAGGCGTTGCTCCCGACGCCACCGCCGCCTCCGCCGACCCCCGCGACCCCGACATCCTCGGTGTCCACGCTGGACCTGGGCGAGCAGCGGGAGCGCTGGGAGACGTTCCAGAAGCGGCAGAAGCTGAGCTTCGAGGGCGCCGCCAAACTCCTGCTGGACACCTTGTGAGTGCGTGCGGGCTGGGCCGGGCGCACGGCAGTGGGCTCCACGCTGACGCCCCTGGGCTTAAGAGTCGGGCTGGCGCAGGTCGCCTCCCTGCCAGCGTGCGGGCTGCAGGTACCTTTCCGCTGTGCGTCCGCCACGTTACGGCGCCGACGCACCCCCGGGTGTAGCGGCGAGTTTGGTCCTAATTCTAAGGGCCTACGGGGATAGAGCGCGTCTTTGTTAGAGCCCGCGCTTGGCTTTCTTGGTTGGCATACAAAGGGTCTCTCCTGGCCACCAGCGTCGTGCTCGGGACGTTGGGTCGTAGGGTGCGAGGGTCTTTTCCCCGTGACTAGGATATAAACCTCACGATTTCTCTTATACCCGAACTTCTTTGTGGTGGTTGTTATTATTATTATTTTTGCATTACCACGTGTGTTTTTGGAAGGTGGGCAAGAGGGAAAAAGCAGAGGGAGGGAGAGAAGCGTGAACGGCTCGCGAGCCCACAGGGGAGCGAACTCCGTATTGTTCCGGCCGGCCTGCGGAGGAGGGGTGGGGGCGGGGACGATTGATCCCGGAGGGAAGCGCGCGCGAAGCGGGGCCCCGGAGGTTGGCGGCAGGGTTCGAGGCTTAGTGTCCTCCAACAAAAGGGGCTCCCTGGTGGCTTTCTGACCATTCCGCTTCCCCATCTCTACTTGTGAAAGAAAAGAACCGCCATCATTTTAGCTGGAGAAAGGAGCATCTCCGTGGTCCATGATGTAGGAAAGAGACATTATTCTATCAAGGATTGCCATCTTTTCCAAATGTGATGTAAAAACCATTGTGCTTTAGAGGCATTTTTAACATCTTAACGATATATATCAGTGCCATTTTAAAAAAATGAATTGAATAATCTGGGAACTGAGACTGAGTAACCTAACAATTGTGGAACAACTTTAGGATTATTCCAAAAGAAAATGTCATTGTTCCAGAAGAAATTCCCATAGTTTTGGTGCATCTTCGCAGAGACTACTTATTTTTTTTTTTGTGTGTGTGTGTGTGTGTGCTTCACTTTTTCAACTATCGTCTGGGGATATAAATTGAACATTTTAAAAAAAGATTTCTCCATCAAACATTTTTTGAGCCACTTGCTGCTGGTGGGTGTAGGGATATAAAGAACCTTAGAAATGTAAAACTCAAACTTGAGATTTTTTTTTGGTTAATCCTACACCAAACTGAAAAAGATATTAAAATATTGACATAAAAGACTAAATGTTTTTCATCCATCAGATTGGTATGAGCTAAATGTTTTTTCATCCATCAGATTGGTATGAGCATGTACTTTATTTTTAAGTCATTAATTTTGTGCAAAAGTGTATAAAACATTTATGTGGTTTTTATTAAAATATTGAGTAGAAAAAGTTGGAGGGAATATGTAGTAAATAGTGGATCCCTTTTGCTGTAAAGATTACAGGAGACTTTTCATTTTGAATGGCATCAAATAGGGTGGTTTGGGTTTTTTTTTTATTTTATTATTGGTCGTTCAAAACATTACATAGTTCTTAATACATCATATTACACGGTTTGATTCAAGTGGGTTATGAACTCCCACTTTTACCCCGTATACAGATTGCTGTAGTTTTTACAATAACCATTATGTATATGCAAGTAGAAATTGAAATACATTAACTTCTAAAGAAACGTGAAAAAAGTGTTGTTGCAATCAAATAATGGTAATTAAAGCTGCAGTGAGCTCTTTCTGTGATTATTGCTTAAAAGGTTCAGTGAAATATTTTCTCATTCACTGTTGATAAGAGTATCAGTCCTTTTGGAAAGTAATTTGGTATTTTGTTCATCTTAATGTTCAGTTGTAGCTTATGTTTTTAAAGGATCAAATTGTATGTAATGTGTGTTTATAGTTATGTAAAAAGTCATGTTTATGAAAGATCCTGGAGAAGAGAGCAGAATTATAAGAGCCTTTGTTACTGTCCCAGAAGACTTTTCTGAACCACCAGACCCAGTTGGGTGCCCTGTCTTGCTTTTCCGAAGCAGCCTATATGATCTTGATTACAATCATAATTAAATATTATTTGGACAGTTTGTTTTGATTTGCTTAAGGTTGGTAAAGGCAGCAACTATGTTGGCTGTGTTTTGTGTATTGCTCTCTCTTTGGCTCAAAAAATTTTATTAGCCATTTGAATAAAAATGTTGGGGTGTGAAATTAGGCTTCTTTCTTTTCCCTCTACTTTCTGAATTCTAGAAATTTTTTTTTAGTTTAATAAATTTAAGAAATAGCACAAAGAGCTGTGGACAAAGGCACTGAATTCATTCTTTTATAAAATTGACTGTGCCTCCTTAAAAAGCAGATATGCATTTCTTTGTCCTGTAGAAAAGACTTTTGTTCTATCTTGCCTTTCTTTCAACAACAAAAACAGAGAGTGCACAGGAGCCATGCCATAAGGCCCCTGCCAGACTATTCAGAAATTCTTATCTTTTGATTTTTGTTTCATTTAGTGAATACCAGGGCCTGGTGAAGCACACAGGAGGCTGCCACTGTGGAGCAGTTCGTTTTGAAGTCTGGGCCTCAGCAGACTTACATATCTTTGATTGCAAGTGAGTATTTTCTTTACCTAAATTGACTTAAAAGAACTTAAGAGTAAAAATGCAGTGTTTTTTTTCAGAATAATTTGGGGAGTTGTGTATATAACATTGGTCATGAGCTGGTAATGTTGAAGTCAGCTGGTGGGTACATAAGGGTTCATTGTTTTATTCTTTATTTTTAGGTATGGCTTGAAATTTTCAGTAATAAAAAATGTTAGAGAAGAGGCTAGAAATAATAGCCTGTTGTTTGTGTGTATGAGAAGAGAGCAGGATAGAGAGAGAGAATGTTCAGGAGCTTGTGTGTGCCACATATTTCCCACAGCACAGCCCCAGGTGACACAGAACAGGGTCCTCAGGGCTTGTGGCTGAGAATCACCCTTCAGATTGATATTGTTGATGATTTGGGAGAGGTTAGCTGAAAATGAATCCGTCTGGACACTGTGTAAAAAGCCTTGGGCAGAGTCTTTTATAGGAGTCAAGAGTTGGGGAGAGATGGAATATACACCTGCAGATTCCACATGCACTGGACCTCTGTTCTTGGGATGAGGCAGATGGTACCACCAGGATGTGTGGAGGGCCTGCTTCTTAGCACCTTCTCTGTCATTATAATAGAGCAAGACAACAGGCTCTGGCTTCTGGACCAGTCATTGGCATTACCTAATTATTCAACAGTATCCTCTTCTTTTTGACTCTGAATGGTACCTAAATGGTTTATGAATAATCAATACTGTGGAATTACTCAAATGGAGTAACAGAGTCCAGATCTGGAAAGAAGCTTTGAGGAATAATTCGTTATAGAATCCTGTACTAAGTCAGAATTTTTAAGAGGTGGCTTAAAAGATTCAGGGTATAGCTCAGTAGTGGAGTGCCTGCTTAGTATTTGCGAGGCCCTGGTTCACTGTCCCCAGCATGCACACACACACAACATATATTCCCATAGAGACACACACATGGTAGGCTAAAAAGATGGGATTTTGATTTAATTTCCAATTTGGTATTTTTGGGGACCTGTTTTACTTGAAGCTAGATTTACTCTCTGGTATGGAGATGAGGAAAAAGCAAAACCTAAGCTTCCATGTCTGTTTTTGAGCAATGTCTGAAATTTGCTTTTTTAAATGTTTTTAAAATTCAATGTTTTCTTTCACTCTAGAGATCTAGGGGGTGAGTGTCCTGTTGGTCCTGGATTTTTGAATGGGGCATGGCCTCTAATGCTAGGTTTGGGGCAGGCAGGCTCCACTGCTACACTAAGCAGAGGCACCAGGTGGCCAGTCCATCTGCCTCAGCTCCCTCCTTCCTGGGTAATGCTGAAAGGGGTATCCCCTTTGAGGTCAGCTGGTTCTTTAAACATTTCAGGCTGGGCTTCTTGGGCACACAGGATGCAGATGGCTGTTCACAGTCTGGAATTTACTCTTTTTTATTGTAGCTGCAGTATTTGCAAGAAGAAGCAGAATAGACACTTCATTGTTCCAGCTTCTCGCTTCAAGCTCCTGAAGGTTAGTGCTTTTATAATAAGAGTAGGGTAAGGGAGGGCAGTATCCATGTGTGATGATTTGTGAACTCCAACTTCTAGCATACCCTCTATAGAGTGGGAGGGGCAGGGAGCATAGCAGGGCTTCTCAGGGGCTTTGGTTTCCCTTTTAATCCAGGTTTTATGTTTACTTTTAAAAGATAATGTTATTTTTGCCCCCTTCCTTTTTTTTTTTTTTTTAAATGGTACTGGCAGTTAAACCCAGTGCCACACGTGGGCTGGGCAGACACCCTACCACTGTGCCATCTCCCCAAAGGCATATTTGATTTTATTGTGGAAACATTTTCAAATTCAGAGACTCAAAAAAATAAATTTGTTGGGAGTGGTGGCACGTGCCCATAATCCTAGCTACTCAGGAGGCTAAGGTAGAGGATGCAACCTCAGGAACTTAGCCAGACTCTGCCTCAAAAAAATAAAAAGCAGCTGGGCATAGTGGTGCATGCCTTTCCATGAATTTAGAGGTTGAGGCAGAAGGATCATTTTTAGGGAAGCCTTGGCAACTTAGACTGTGTCTCAAAATTAGTGAAAAAGGGCTGGGTTAAAGCACCCCTGGTTTTTCCCCCTAGTACTATAAAGAATATGCAAGCCAGTAAATGAATAAAATAAAGTAAGCTGGAGACATAACTCAGTGGTAAGTACCCCAGTATTACAGAAATAAGTTAATTAATCAGTAAAATCAAAGATAACCATAGTTAGTTAATATTTTGGTGCATGTCCTTGTGCATTATTTTCTATGCAAATAAATTAATCTAAATATATTACCATGTTTTTATCAAAGTATGACTTTACCATTCATTCTTTTTTTATATTTATTTTTTAATTGTAGTTGGACACAATACCTTTATTTTATTTATTTTTATGTGGTGCTGAGGATTGAACCCCCACACGTGCCAGGCAAGTGCTTTACCACTGAGCTACAACCCCAGTCCACAAGTTTACTATTCATTCTATAACCATTTTTGTCATTTTCCAATGAAAAACTTACCATGATTTTATTACTTTTATTTTGAGGAATTTTTTTTGCACTTGGTACAGAATTAGCAAGGTAGAAGAAAATATGTGTGTACGCAGTGAAAAGTCACCCTCCACTGTTCCACAGGCCCCAGTCTCCACTCACTGTCATCCACTTCTTAATTGACTTCTCCCATGATTCCTGTATTTGCAGCCCTGGACTTGAAGGTCTTCTTCAGGTTTTTGTTTTATTTTCCTCAAATTATAAACATAACTGTAATGAACTTCTCTGATAAATATTTGACAATTTAGAATCTTTTTCTTTGGGATCAATTTCCTTAGAAATAAAAAAATCTCTGGGTCAGAAAATCCAAAATTATAAAAGGCTTTTACCACTTCCTAAATAATGTGGGTGGGGCAGGGCTTTAAGTCCATTCTCCATTCTTACTTCTCCCATCATGGTCTTTGGGAGTTTTGCTGTAAGACTGTCTCCTTTACTAGACTGCAAGTGTCTCCAAGGCAAGTACGAACTTTTTTTGTGTGTCTGACCCAGTTCTTGGCCAGGTGGGCTTGGCACTGAGTGGGCTGTCAATGATTTCACAAGGATGGTCTTGAGTCCTGGTTAGTGAGATTACATTCAAAATGTGCAAGGCCATTCATTTTTCTTCTTCCTCCTTGTTTTCTTTTTTTAACTTTTTATTTGAGATAGGTCTCGCCATGTTGCCCAGGCTGGCCTCAAACTCCTGGACTCTAGCAATCCTGTCTCCTGAGTGGCTAGGATTATAGGTGTGCATCACTATGTGCTTGTCTTTGCCTGCCCTGTGACCCTTGAGTGACACCTTTCTTTGTGTGGGGTATCTGGTGACAGGGAGGTACTCCAGGTGGGCAGCATTCTTGTTCTTTATCTTTCCTTTACCTACAGAAGAGCACAAATGTGTGTCTATAGCCTTCTGGCAGCTGTGGTCCCCCCTCAGTTTTTTTCCTCAAGCATCCATTATAGCTGGTTCTAAATATACCACCAGGGGCAGCCCTGTGCTCCTTGGTCAGGAATTGATGTTTAGGAAGATTCTTCTTTGGATCTACTTGACCACATGTCTTCCTGGTGCTCTAGGACACTACTTGCTTCTTTTGTTCCACCCCTTCAGAGGATCAATTTTCTGCTTTTTAACATTTTTTTAAAAAGTAAATACAAAATGTATTTATTCAGATATTTACGGGAGCCTGGTGCAGTGGTGCACACCTGTAATCCCAGCAGCTCTGAAGACTGAGGCAAGGAGGATCAGGAGTTCAAAGCCAGCCTCAGAAAAAAAGCAAGGAATTAAGCAACTCAGACCCTGTCTCTAAATAAAATACACAATAGGGTTGCAATGTGGCTGAGTGGTCGAATGCCCCCAAGTTCAATCCCTGGTATGCCTACACCCAAAATTAAATATTTATGGGGCACTGTTCTGAAACATACCAGTTAACATGACAGACAGGACCCTTGTTCTGGAGTTTACATTCTGCAGGTGGGGAGATCAATAAAATGCTGTTGCAAAGAGTTAAAGTTGAGCAATCTGACAGAAGAAATGGATGGCTACTTTAGCTTGGTTAGGAAAGGTCCCTTTGAGGTGTTTGATCACATGATAAAGACAGTGGAGGGTCATGGGCAAAAGTGTTCTAGGCAAAGGGGACAGCCTGTACCAAGGGCTTGAGCTTAGTATGTTAGGGAGCTGAACAATGGCCATTGTGACTGGTGGGCAGTAATTAGGGTATGGGTGGGGGAAAGTGGCCCTGGGTTCAATCCCCAGTACAGCAACAAACATACAAAAAACTCTAGGATTACAAGTGTGCGACACTGCAACCGGCTTCATTCCCTGTCACTCCCTGACTTTTACAAGGCATTCTGTCTTACAGTGGGTCAGGAAAGGCTGAAGGCTGGGTTATTCCTATGAGAGGCCATGAGCTGTCACTTTCCAGAGTGACATATCCCCAAGTAGTGGAGATGGATCCCCATCCTGAAGAAGCTTCCAATCTTTTGTGGGAGTTGGGACCTGTCCTCATACTGCTGAGAGCCCTACAAAAAGGCTACCCCCATTGATCCTTTTAAAAGATTTATTTTTTAAATGACTTTAAGAAATTTTTTTATAAAAAGATTCTTTGTTTGTTATAGGGAGCAGAGAGCATAACGACTTACACATTCAATACACACAAAGCCCAGCATACCTTCTGCAAGAAATGTGGTGTTCAGAGCTTCTATACTCCCCGCTCCAACCCTGGCGGCTTTGGTGAGTACAGGGGATGGTTTGTAAACTCTGGGGATGCCGAGAGTCCCAGGGTACTTGAGGTTCAAGCGCTCGGACAGGTGGGCACTAGCTTATTTGGTGTGCCTTCTACCTGGCTAGGTGCTTTCACAGGTATGTGTTAGAACAGAGCTCTTTAGCAGAGCTCTTTGCAAATGGTAGCATCTAAGACTGGTTCTGGTTAAATATTTCATTCCCATATGGCAAAGTCTTTGTCACAGTCCAGCCAAGATTCTATTCTTTGCTGATTCAGAGCTCTGTGCTTCAGGGGCCAACACTGACAAGTACAGAGAGGGCCCATGGGGAGATGGGTCTGTGGAGTCAGGGGAGGCCTTGCAGTAACGATAGGGAGTGGAGACAAGAATGAGGACCATTGCTAATATCACTTTAAATTTTTTTTGAGGGCTTGGGGTGTACTGCAGTGCATGTGCAAGGCCCCAGCACAAAAATTAAGATTAAAAAATCATGTGTGTTCAAAAAACAATCAAGAGAATCTCCAAGGCTGTTTTTGGGTCCTGCTTAGGTCTGGAGAGAATTTCTAAGAGCGCTACAAAGTTAAAACCAACCCTTAGACAGTTTCTTAGAAAAATGCCATTTTCAGTTAGAATGAGGAGAAACTAGAGATTGAAGATGTTCTTATATATATACAACCTCTGTGACCAGAACTGTCACCTGCCTTATGTGGAAGGAGGAGAAGGGCAGTACGTCACTCTAGCACCTTTGTACCCTGTTTCTCCAGCAGTTCCCATGAGACTCCTTCCTCCCTACCTATGGAATAGGATAGTTTTGAAAAGTATAAAATCCTGTAGTACTTCAGCTTTATTTTTTGGATACTGGGGATTGAACCCAGGGGTGTTCTACCACTGCGTTACATCCCCAGCCTTTTTTTTTTTTTTTTTTTAAGTTTTGAGACAAGATCTTACTAAATTGCCCTTGAATTTGTAATCCTCCTGCCTTAGCCTCCCAGGTCTCTGGGATTATAGGCCTGTGCTACCATGCCTGGTGGGAGGTATAATCCTTAGAAAGCTAATTTAGCTAATCAGAGGAAAAGCCTGAGAATTCTTCAGGTGACAGTCAAGAGATTGCACTAAGCCTGAGCCTTTCTACTATTTCTTTTTCTCAGCTTGGTTTTGAATGATGTCCAGTCTTGGCCATCATTGGTTCAAGGAATTTGATATTCTGTCTGGCTGTTAAGGACTGTAAGCCAGAAAGCTGAAGTTATATAAGTTGTGATCAGAGTAGTCTTATAAACTTACACTGCAAGCTGGAGGGTATCACTCAGATATATGGTGTGTAGGATAGTGAATGCTTCAGATAGGGATTTATTTAAGATCCAGTAGTGGGCTGGGGATGTGGCTCAAGCTGTAGCGTGCTCGCCTGGCATGCGCGGGGCGCTGGGTTCGATCCTCAGCACCACATAAAAATAAAATAAAGATGTTGTGTCCACTGAAAACTAAAACAAACAAACAAAAACAAAAAACAAACAAAAAACCCCCAGTAGTCTCTGGTTTCACGCATACTTGGGACCTCTCTTTAAATGCCATTTCCCCTAGGAATTGCCCCACACTGCCTGGATGAAGGCACTGTGCGGAGTGTCGTCACTGAGGAATTCAATGGCAGCAATTGGGAGAAGGCCATGAAGGAGCACAAGACCATCAAGAACATGTCTAAAGAGTGAACTTCTGCTTCTGCCTTCCTGCAAAGGAGGAAAGAGTGGGGCCAGCAGCTCTCTGGCCCCTGGGGCCCTTCAGTGGGTGCCCTTGATGTGGCTGACCCCAGGCTGGTGGCCTGTGGTCACCTCGGTTTCTCTAGTTTGCTCTAGCTACCAGTTTCTTTAGGCAGCTCTTTGTCCTTCCTCAGCCCGATTTTGATGTAGACTAGTTGAACCTTTTCCTTCTTTTCCCCAACTTTTGTGTGATCTTTTGGAAAATAAATATTTTTAACATTAGTGAAGTCACTGTGGTTCCTCATTTCATTTGTACTTTGATTTTTACTCCTGAGGCCATTCACTGAACAGCACCTATTGAGCACTGTCAAGATGGCTTGTAACCGAAATAGGAAGAGAAGACATATGAACAGTGATTACAGCTAGAAGATTGTGCATGACCATAGTTCATGTGAACTATGAAGGTACAGATCTGGGAGTTCAAAAGAGGGTTAGTATGGGAAGACTTGGAGGAGGTAGAGTGTAAATCAGTCACAATTTTTTTTTTTTAAGTTGTAGATGGCTACAATAATTTTAGTTTTACTTGTGCTAGCCAAGCACTATTCCACTGAGCTATAGCTCCAGCCCCAGTCACATTGTTTTTTGAAGGTGAATCAGCTTCTAAACTTTTTTCTTTCTTTAATAGTGGTAAAGTACACATAAAGTAAAATGAATCATCTTAAACATTTTTATAATTCAGTAGTGTTAAATACATTCACAGTGTTGTTCATCACCATCACCAATCTCCAGAACTCTCTTTATTTTATTCCTTAGTTGCAGTTGGACACAATACCTTTATTTCACTTATTTTTTTATGTGGTGCTGAGGATCAAACCCAGAGTCTCGCACATTCAAGGTGAGTGCTCCACTGCTGAGCCACAACCCCAGCTCCCTTCATAACTCTTTATCTTGTAAAACTGAAACTCTGTTCCCATTAAACAATTTTTTCCAGTAAACAGTTTTATTCCATTTTATCTAGGAAAGATAGAGGGGAGAAGGAACTGTAAATGGAGGTACAGCAAGTACAGAAGCCAGAATGGACAGTCTTAGTCTTAGGAACATGGCTTTTTGTGTGTGTGTGTGTGTATGTGTGTGTGTGAGTGTGTGAGAAAGAGAACCCAGGGGAAGCTCTACCACTGAGGTCCATCTCCAATCCTTGTCATTTTTTATTTTGAGACAGGGCCTGGCCTCGAATTTGTGATCCTCCTCTATACTCTGTGCTCTGCCATGTGTATTTTTAAAATAATTTTATGCCAATACATATGCCCTCATCAAATGTTATATGGCATTGTATAGTATGGGTATAGTTCCACTTTTTAAAAAAAATTTCAAAAATTTTTATTTATTATTCTGGTTAGAGATGCATACAATACCTCTGTATTTTATTTTTATGTGGTGCTGGGGATGGAACCCCGTGTTAACCCATTGCCTCACGTGTGCTATGCCAAGTGCTGTACTACTAAACCACAACCCCTAGTTTAACTATTTTTTTTTAATGGAAATTTTGTTGCCTTTTAAAAAAAAATATTATACAGTGTTGATGAATATCCTTTTACACTTTTTTTTTATTGGTTGTTCAAAACATTACAAAACTCATGATATATCATTTACATGTTTTGTGTATGTGGCTTTTATCTGAGAATATAGATGTGGAATTGCTGGATTGAAGGATATGTATATTTTAAATACTAAAAAACTTCTAAACTTCCTTCAAAGTGTATATTCTGTATGCAAGATCATCAACCTTTAATATAGCAGAGTGACCTCACTGACAGCTTATGTTATCAGTCTTTTTAACTGTGACCACTCTTGGGCAAAAAAAGTTTATTTTTAAAATTTCCATCACTGTGATTACCTGTGAGTACCATTTTGGGGTTTGGGGCCATTTTTTTTTTCTGTCCTGTCAGTTACTTGATTGTGTCCTTTGTCCATTTTTTTTGGGTTATTTTTTGATACATTTATTTAAAAAATTAAATAAGGGATTATATTAATTATATTAATAAATTAATTTTTGGATACTTCTCATATTTTGCAGATATTATCTGTAGCTTATTCTTTTTAGGGTTCAAATTTTTAAAAAAATATTTTTTAGTTATAGATGGACACAATGTCTTTATTTTTATGTGGTGCTGAGGACCAAACCCAGGGCCTCACACATTCGAGGCAAGAACTCTACCACTGAGCTACAACCCCAGCCCCAGGGTTCAAATTTTAATTTAAAAGTATTTATGTTTGTGGTACTGGGGAATGACCCCAAGGGTGCACTGAACATCCCCAGTCCCCTTTTACATGTTTTATTTTGAGACAGGGTTTCACTATGTTGCTAGGCTGACTTTGAATTTGCAATCTCTCGGGCTGGGGATGTGGCTCAAGCGGTAGCGCGCTTGCCTGGCATGCGTGCGGCCCGGGTTCGATCCTCAGTACCACATACAAACAAAGATGTTGTGTCTGCCAAAAACTGAATTTGCAATCTCTTAACCTCAGCCATGAATTAACATGTGTGCTGCTGCACCTGGTGGGTTTTAATTTTATTCTTTAAAAATATTTTTAACTGTAGATGAACGCAATACTTTTATTTATTTTTATGTGGTGCTGAAGATTGAACCCAGGGCCTCACACATGCTAGGCGAGTGCTCTACCACTGAGCCCCAGCCCCCAGGTTTTAATTTTTGATGGAGCCAAATTTATGTATTTTTTCCCTCCCCTGTCTTTCAAACCTGTGACTTTATGATTCATTTCTTGTTTGAGACTCCCTTCTTTACTGAAACCTGTACTTACCTGTACTTTCTTCTGATAACTTTCAAAACTCTATTTTTTTTCCCCCCCAAACATATAGCTCTTTATCTTGTTGGGAGGGGATAGGTTTTTTTTTCCTTTAAATTTCACCAAATATATGAGAAAGAGGTTAATAACTGGTTTATCAACACTTTTGTTGGCTAATCCATTCATTCCTCATTGATTTAAAATGTTGCATTTACTAGGTACAAAATTAGCAGCAGGAAAATCATGAATTAGAGGGTGGCCTCAGCAATTTGGTGAGACCCTGGTTCAAAATAAAAAAGGTCTGGGGATATAGCCCCCCCCCCCCAAAAAAAAAAGTCACATTTAGTTTTTTTTCCCTGGACTCTTCATTTGTTTGTTTCATCATCTCTTTTTCTATAGTTCTACAAATACCAAATTGTTTTAAACTCTTAAGCTTTATAATGTACTTTAAATAATCTGAGAGGGTAAATCCCCCCATATTATTCATTCTTACGCATTTTTGTACTCCAGATGAATTTTTTTTTTTAGATGTCAATAGACCTTTATTTTATTTATATGAGGTGCTGAGAATCGAACTCAGGGCCTCACACTTGCTAGGCAAGTTGTCTACCACTGAGCCACAACCCCAGCCCTCCAGATTTTATTTATTTACTTACTTACTTATTTGATATTGGGGATTGAACATAGGGGTACTTAAAGAAACTATCCCCTCCCCATTTTTTTTTTTTTTTGTACCAGGGATTGAATTCAGGGGAACTCACTCACTGAGCTACATCCCCAGCTCTATTTTATTTAGAGATAGGGTCTCAGTGAGTTGTTTAGTGCCTCACTTTTGCTGAGACTGGCTTTTTTTTTTTTTTTTTTTTTTTTAAGAGAGAGTGAGAGAGGAGAGAGAGAGAGAGAGAGAGAGAGAGAGAGAGAGAGAGAGAGAGAGGAGAGAGAATTTTTTTTTTTTAATATTTATTTTTTAGTTCTCGGCGGACACAACATCTTTGTTGGTATGTGGTGCTGAGGATCCAACCCGGGCCGCACACATGCCAGGCGAGTGCGCTACCGGTTGAGCCACATCCCCAGCCCATGAGACTGGCTTTGAACTCTTGATCCTCCTGCCTCAGTCTCCTAAACTGCTGGGATTACAAGTGTGCGTTACTGCGCCTGGCATCTCCAGCCCTTTTTATTTTCAGACAGGGTCTTGCTGAGTTGCTGATGCTGGAGTGATTCTCCTGCCTCAGCCTCCAGAGTTTCTAGGATCACAGGTGTGTGCAACCAGGACCAACCAGATTAATTTTAGAATTAGCAAATCAAGTAAGATATAAAATCAAGTTGAATTTCAAATTTCTGGACTCAAGTGATAACTCCTGCTTCAGCCTTTCAGGTAACTGGGACTATAGGCTTGGCTTTTGATTGTAAGCATATTAAATTTATAAATAATTTGGGAAAGAATAGGATTTATGGAACTCCGTCTTTTTTCTATTCAGTTGACATATAATTGTACTGTTTATGGGGTACAGTGTGATATTTCAATATGTATACACAAATGTGTAATGATCAAAGCAGGGTAATTAGCATATCTAGCACCTTAAATATTTATCACGTATTTGGGAAGAACATTCAAAATCCTCTCTTCTAGCCAGCTATGATGGTGCATCCCTGTAAACCCAGCTACTCAACTTGGAAGGCTGAGGCAGGAGGAAGTGCAATTTTGAGGTTCGCATGGGCAACTTAGTGAGACCCAGTCTAAAAATAAACAGTTGGTGCATGCCTGTAATCCCAGTGGCTCTCAAGGCTGAAGCAGGAGGAGCAAAGCCAGCCTCAACAAAAGCGAGGCGCTAAGCAACTCAGTGAGACCCTGTCTCTAAATAAAATACAAAACAGGGCTGGGGGATGTGGCTCACTGGTTGAGTGCCCCTGAGTCCAATCCCTGGTAAAATAAATAATAGTAATAAAAAAATAATTTTAAAAAATATAAAGGGGTTGGGGTATAGCTCAGGGATAAAGCCCCTGGGTTCAATCCAAAACAAAACACAAACCCAAAACCTCTCTAAATTATTGTTAGCTATACCTATAGCTAACCTACTGTGGTGTAGAACACTAGAACTTATTCTGTCAACCTTTTATCTATTAACTAACCTCTGCCCTTACCCTGTTATTTCCACCACTGGCTCTCATATCAGTTTGAAATGTGGCACATTTCACCAGTTGGTTTGTTGTTCTGTTTCTTGGATAAGTTTTATGCTACTTTCCATCCAGATAGTACAGTTTAACCCTAGCAATCTTATTTTTTTAATATATATGTATATTTTTAGTTGTAGATGAACACAATTCCTTATTTATTTATCTATTTATTTATTTATATGTAGTGCTGAGGATTGAACCCACTGCCTCACACATGCTAGGCAAGCACTTTACCACTGAGCCACAACCCCAGCACCTGCAATCTTATTTTTTTGTTTGTCCAAGTGGGATCTTGTCTTTACAGGTTTTTTTTTTTTTTTTGTAAAGACAAAATTTTCTTTTTCTTTTCTTTTTCACACTTGATTATTGCTGGTAGAAAGGAATGCTATTATTCTTGGCATTTTTTTTTAATACTTTAGTAGAGCACATGCTAGGCAACCTCTTTACCACTGAGCTATACTCCCAGCCCTTGCTATAATGAACTTATTTAGGTCACCTTGATGAATTTCTAAGCTAGCCTGCCAAAACTATCCCTCTGCAGTGGACAATTTGGCCAGTGAGGTCACTGGCCAAAGTCAGACACTACTATTGGTCCCATAAGTGGAAATTGTCTTACTTTAAGTCTCCTTAGCCACCATCAAGTGGAAATTTCCTGCTTGTTTGGAAGGAAGAATTTGATACCAGCCAAGAGAAGCTCTGACTAAGACAGTAAGTAGGGATGTTGCATGCCTTGGGTAGCATCCTAGCTGCCCTGGAGAGAGTCCTTGCCTGGAGAACAAGCCAAATGGAGGCCTCCACCCATGTGGTGCCCCTCTCTCCTCTCTTTTCCCAGAAACTGCCTTTCCTATGATATTCCTACACATGCCCCATTGAGGAATTTGGAGACTTGTTTGTTCCAACTTTTTTTTTTCCCTTCTGAATTCATAAAGGAAGGAAACAAGGACTATAAGAACTTCTGAGGTCAGATTCATCTAGCTATAGTTGGTGGAAGTCCAAGTGCTGAGATTCTTTCAGGTCCCTTTCCTGAAAAGGAAATCAACCTCCATTTCTTTAAACCTCAAGGTACAAAGGTCAGTGCTTACCTTTGTGAGTGATGAAAAGCTCAAGGAATATCTATTGACTCTCTGTCCTGCCATTCTTGGGGCAGGAGGAGCAGAACAAAGTTCCAGGTCACTATGATGATTCTAATTTCAGGTTAACAAAGGATATTCCACCTTTTAAAAAATTTTTATTTAGTTGTAGATGGACACGATATCTTTATTTATTTTTAAGCAGGGCTGGGGATCTAACCCAGTGCCTCACATGTTCTAGGTAGGTGTTTTACAACTTAACTACACACCCCTGCCCCAATTTTCCAGGTTTTGCTGTTTCCTGGGGTTACCTTCCATTCAATAATATCATATGATTATTTCCATCAACTTGACCCAAAACCTCAAGAGAACTAACACTGGCAATTCTGAGCTTATAAGTTCTGACTTTTTATAGATAACTAGAATTCTTACCCTTGGGACCTCACTTCTCTGAAACTTCTTAGATTTCTCCCAGGTGGAACTTAGTAAAACTGTGTGTCATTCAGTTTTTAATTGCTGGTCACTTAATTTCAAAATCATGATCATATTTTCAGCATGGATAGGAATCTCATTGGCAGGATAAGGCTGCAGGTGGTACACACAAGGGTCAGCAATCTCAAAGTTCAGAGGGATAGTTCTATTCAAATGGATTTTTCAGTCTTAATTTCTGTACTTTTGGCTGCTACTGAAGTAGAATAGTGTTTCATGTTTTGGCCAAATGGCCAAAGGTTTCCTCTTTTGTAAATTTTCCATCCTTAATCCTGGTGTGTGTGTGTTGAGGGGCGGGTACTAGGGATTGAACCCAGGGGTGCTTTATCACTGAGCTACATCCTTAACTGTTTTTGAGACAGGTTCTCTATGTTCCCCAGGCTGGCCTTGAACTTGGGATCTTTTTGCCTCAGCCTCTGGAGTAGCTGGGATTATAGGTGTTCACCATCAAGGTCTTAAACTGTTTTTCTTTGAGGACATTTGTTAAGGATATTAGTACAGCTATTACATGTTACTATATATTTTTTTTAAAAAAACATTGTCTCAGTGGCAGAGAGTTTGCCTAGCATCAAGGTTCTAGGTTCACTCCCCAGCACACCCCCCCAAAAAAAATAAAGCTTCACTGTGAAATCTCCTTTCCTTCACCTTTATGGATTTGCAGCCTGGCTTGGTAAGGTCAATCATATTCCAAGTATGTGTGTGTGTGCATTTAGTCTTCAAAATTTCTTAAATGATATTTTAGTTTTTATACTGTTTATCCATAAGTTTTAATTCATCTAGAATGTATTTTAGTATATGCTATGATGTTGGGAGTCTTTACTTCTTTCCCAGTGTATGGCCAACCATCTTGACATCATTTTCTCCAATGAATTGAAATGTCACTTTTATCATGTAGTTTTCTCACACAATTTGTTTCTGGATTTTTCTCTTTGATTCAACATCTATTTATTCTTGGGCCTATATGTTACTGTTTTGACTGCAATGGCTTTATATGTTTTAATATATAGAAAGGCAGTCCTCACATTACTGTCCTTTTTATTATTTATATTCTGACTATTCTTGGATAGTTCTTTTTTGAATATATTTTTATTTTATATTAAAATTTATTTTCATTTATTTTATGGTACTATGGATCAAACCCAGGACCTTGTGCATAGAAAACTGCTCCAGTTCATATAAAAAACATGACCAGAGAGGCAAGTGCTCTACAGCTAAGCTATATTCCCATCCCAAAGTAACTTTTTTTTTTTTCTTTTTCTTTTTGGTGGTACTTGGGATGAAACCCAGGACCTTATATTTACCAATGAGGTAAATCTTTAAGTACTGAGGAACCATCAAACTGTTTTACACAGCAGCTGTACCACTTTACATTCCCATCAGCAAGTATGAAGGCTCCAGTTTTTTTTAACATTTTTTTTTTTCGTACCAGGGATTGAACTCAGGGACTGTACCACTGAGTCACATCCCACCCCTATTATTTTTTTTTAATTATTATTTTTTAGTTACATATGGACATAATACCTTTATTTTATTTTAATGTGGTGCTAAGGATCAAATCTGGTGCCTCACATTTGCAAGGCAAGTGCTTTACCACTTAGCCACAACCCCAGCCCTATTATGTATATTTTATTTACAGACAGGGTCAGAGTTGCTTAGTGCCTCGCTTTTGCTAAGGCTGGCTTTGATCCTCCTGCCTCAGCCTCCTGTCCCACTGGGATTACAGGATTACGCCTGGCTCACATATTCACCAACACTTATTTTCCTTTTAAAATTATATCTTAGTGGGTGTCAAATGGATTCTTATGGAAGTTTTGATTTGTATTCTCTTAGTAACTAGTGATGTTCTTGTGCTTGTTGGGTATCTATATATCTTCTTTGGAGAAATGTAATTCAAGTCCTTTACCTACCTAAAATTTTGTTGTTGTTTAGTTGCAAGATTGCTTTGCATAATCTGGATACAAGACCTTTGTCAGATAGATATAAGATTTGAAATATTTTCTCCCATTTCACTTTCATGATAGTGTCCTTTGATGTACACAAATTTCATTTTTTTTCTTTTGTTGCTTGTGCTTTTAGTGTTATATTTAGACAGACTTTAGCATGAGCTAAAGTCGACCTTTAGTATTATATTTAGGAAACCACTGTCTATTACAAGGTCAGAAAGATCTATAACTATGTTATCTCTTAAGAGTTGTACAGTTTTAGGGCTGGGGATGTGGCTCAAGTGGTAGCGCGCTCGCCTGGCATGCTTGCGGCCCGGGTTCGATCCTCAGCACCACATACAAACAAAGATGTTGTGTCCGCCGAAAAACTGAAAAAAATAAATATTAAAAATTCTCTCTCTCTCTCTCTCTCTTTAATAAAAAATAAAAGAGTTGTACAGTTTTAATTCTTACACTTAGGCCTTTGTAGTAATTTTTCAAATTGGAAAGTGTGAGTCTTTAGAGAAATTTCTTTTTCCAGATTGTTTAGGCTTCTGATTCTCTTGGAATTCCATATAAACTTTAGAATCAGCTTGTAAATTTTTGTTAAAAAATGACTGAAATTTTAATAGTAATTGTAAAATTTATATAAATCTTCCTTAGGCTAAGGGTGTAGCTCAGCCTAGCATATGTGAGGCCTTGGGTTGGATCCTCAGGACCACAATAAACAAACAAACTAACCAACCAACCTTGTATTTTTATGCTGAAGTTATTTCTTGATTTAAGTTCTTGACATTCCATTTTCATTTCTGTCAAGTAATAGCCAATATAAGAAATCTAAAATTCTCTCATTTATTATAGACTTTATTAGTGTTTCTTGCATTTCTAACACAGTTGCCTTTTTTTTTTTTTGGTGTGTGTGTGTGTGTGTGGTGCTGGGGATTGAAGCTAGGGCCTTGTGCATGTAAGGCAAGTACTCTACCAACTGAGCTGTATCCCCAGCCCCCACAGTTGTCTTTTCTAATACTTATACCAGTTTTTTATTTTTCTGTGTCCCTTTATCAGCTTGATCCTTCAAAACATATGGATATTTTTCTTTGAAAAATGAAATAAGCCAACACATGGAAACTCTAATTAAGGAAAAGAGAAAAAAAAGTATAGTTATTGAGAAAAGAATGGATAAATAGACATAAAAGTGAAAATTCTACCTTGAGTTAGTTTTAATCCGTTGGATTTTGGTAGGGTCTTCATTATTTATATATATATATTTTCCTCCTATTTTTCTTAGGAGTTGTTATCAGGAATAATGGCTTCATCTTGTCATCTTTCAGCATCTATTAAGTAAACGAATGTAGTTTTTCTTTTTAACTTGCTGATATAATGAATTACTTTAATGGATTTCCCTAAGTAGAACCATTCTTGCATTCCTGGAATAATACCCTACTTGATTGTACAGTAGTGATTCTTTTGTTGCATTGTTGGATTCAATTTGCTAATCTTTTATATTTTTGCATCCATATTCACAATAAAATTGTCAGTTTTCTTTTTTTTGTGGTAATTCATGTTTTATCTATGAATTGGAGGAATTGTCTATTTTATGCTTTAAACAGTAGTAAAACCATCTGGGCTAGGAACATCTTATAATTGGTAAATCTATCACAATTGCCTTCCTAATTTCTCCAGTGGCTGTTGGCTCTGTTCTTTTTTATCTTTTGTTGTTGTTGTTTTTGGTACTGGGGATTGAACTCAGGGGTTGGGGTTAGGGTTAGGGTTAGGGTTAGTTGGTTACTGAGCCACATCCCCAGACCTATTTTGTATTTTATTTATTTAAAAAATAGTTTTGTCATAATCTCTTTTTTAAGTACTAGGGAATTGAACTTTGGATGCTCAACTACTGATCCACATCCCCAGCACCCCCTCTATTTTATTTTGAGACAGTCTCACTAAGCTGCTGAGAGCCTCGCTGAGTTGCTGAGGCTGGCTTTGAACTTGTGATCCTCCTGCCTCAGCTTCCTGAGCTGCTGTGATTTGGGAGTCTGCTAGCATGCCAACTCATAATCTATTCTATTGGTGTGTCCGAAGTTTATTTAATGAACCCTTAACTGAGAGACCTCTGAACCAGTTCAATATTTTACTATTAGAAATAGTGTTTTGGGGCTGGGGATGTGGCTCAAGTGGTAGTGCGCTTGCCTAGCATGCGAGAGGCACTGGGTTCGATTCTCAGCACCACATAAAAACCAAATAAAGATATTATGTCCACCTAAAACTAAAAAATAAATTAAAAAAAAGAGAAATAAATAGTGTTTTTGGGCTGGGGTTGTAGGTCAGTGGTAGAGCATTTGCCTAGCATGTGTGAGGCACTGCGTTCAATCCTCTGCCCCTAAAATAAAGATATTGTGTTCATCTACAATTAAAAAAAATATAAAAAAAAAAGAAGTAGCGTTTCAATGTCTTTTTTGACATACCTCTTTAGTCATGTGGAGTAAATCTATAGTATAAGTTCATGGATATGGTAATGCTGGATCAAAGCGTATGCAATTTTGGGGCTGGGTTTGTGGCTTAGTGGTAGAGTGCTTGCCTAGCACTGGATTCGAGCTTCAGCACCACATAAAAATAAAGATACTGTGTCTATCTACAACTAAAAATATTTTTTAAAAAAAGTGTATATAATTTTTCTAGAAATTACCAAATTGTCCTCCATAATTTTATACGTCCACCAGCAATGTAAAAACAGCTAGCTTGGGCTGGGGATGTGGCTCAAGCGGTAGCGCGCTCGCCTGGCATGCGTGCGGCCCGGGTTCGATCCTCAGCACCACATACAAACAAAGATGTTGTGTCTGCAGAAAACTAAAAAATAAATATTAAAAAAAAAATTATAAAAAACCCCCCCCAAAACAAAAAAAAACCCAGCTAGCTTTTCTTCAATTAATCGGATTTTTTATGTGTGACATTATACTGGCTATACAAATTATTTTGGCGTCACATTGTATCAAAAGTATTTCTCTTGGGGCTGGGGTTGTGGCTCAGCTGTAGAGCACTCACCTAGCATGTGTGAAGCCCTGGATTTGATCCTCAGCACCACATAAAAATAAATACAAATGGGGCTGGGGATGTGGCTCAAGCGGTAGCGCGTTCGCCAGGCATGCGTGCAGCCCGGGTTCGATCCTTAGCACCACATACAAACAAAGATGTTGTGTCCGCCGAAAACCAAAAAAAAAAATAAATAAATATTAAAAAAAATATATAAAGATATTTTTAAAAAAGTATTTCTCACATCAAAACTATTCATAGGGCTGGGTGTGGTGGCACATGCCTATAATCCCAGCGGCTTGGGAGTCTAAGGCAGAAGGATTGTTAATTCAAATCAGCTTCAGGAACTTATCGAGGTCTTAAATCACTCAGTAAGACCCCTGTCTCTAAAGAAAAAAAAAGGGGGGCTGTGGATGTGGCTCACTAGTTAAGTACCACTGGGTTCATTCCCTGGTATGCTCCACACCTCCCCCAAAAACCCTATTCATAGAAGGTGCGGTGGCACACACCTGTAATCCAAGCAACTTGGAAGACTGAAGCAGTTTGAGGCTAGCCTCCAGCAATTTAGGGATACCCTTTCTCAAAATACAAAATAACAAGGGCTGGGGATCTTCCAAAACAAAACAATACTTATTCATAAACAACCATAAATCTTTTATAACTGTAAATGTCCACTGTTGAAAGATGACCTTCCTAGTTAGTATTTACCTATGGATTTAGATATCAAATATATATCTACGTATATATTTGCATGTTATATATTTGTATATTCATTTAATAAAAATGAGATTCCTAACTTGCTTTAAAATTTTTAATATATTATGAACATTTTCTTTGTTATAAAACTATTACATCACTGGATTTTTCCAGTACTGCTATTGTAAATAATAGTATGATGATCTTTGTGTATGTCATTTTCACTTTCTAAGTATTTCCTTGGATCAGAAAGGAAAAACTAGTTTAGTGTTTGTCTTCCTAGTAGCAAGACAGAGGTCACCCACTGCCACCACATTCCAGCCAATGTTAGTAGCTTGCTCTGGTCATACTTTTATGTGGAAGATTTTAGGAGATATTGACAAATTTTCAGTGGACAAATCACACAACCAGATTTGCTTTTTCAATTTCAGCTTCAGGGCCTAATAGTTCTGTCAGTCTCATGTGGTCTTAGGAGGCATATAAAATAATGGTGACATTGAGTAAAGTGGTACAAGTTGGGTGCAGAGTCTAAACAAGCAGATCTCCAACCTGTTGCTATGAAGGAAGCAATTCCCCGGTTTTATGTTGCAGGTAGGGGATACTCACTGGGCAGGCAAAGCACACCAGGATCTTTTGTCTCAGGACTTTTATGTATGTTAGTCCTTATGCTTAATGCCTACTTGATTATTTCTCAGAAAAACAGCAGCTAATCTTTGCTGGCACCGAGAGCTAGATTCTTTGTTATGTACCCTAAGACATCCTTTTGTTCCGTTCTCTGAAGTTAAACCATTATTCTTCCCCATTTTGCAGATGAGAGAATTGAGATAGAGAATCTCGTGTCTTGTCATAGGTATGTTGCTTGTCTTCTGGCTTCAAACCTAGAGTCACTTGTCTCTCTCTTCACAACTAAGCTTCCCTGTCTCAAGCCACTTTTCTGGACCATGAGTTGGACTTTGCCTATAGCTTACAAGCCAATCCTCTCAGATAGTTTTATTTTGTTGAACCATTTAAAGACATCAGGTTCTTAAGTGTTTTTTTTTTTTAAAGTTCCAGATTTATCTTCCTACTTCCTACTTCTCCCAAGACTAAGCTGAGATATTCAGTTATAAGCTGTTTGAGAGTCAGGCTCAGGCAGTCTGTTCTGCATACAACAGAGCCCATCACTGTGAAGGACACTTGGGTGCATCAATCCATGATTGTCATGTTAAATAGAGGATGATTTCTCCAGCTCCGAATCAGCCAGAAAAAATTTAGGGAATTATGGTTGAACTAATTCAACAGACTGTAATATTTGTGTGTGTGTGTGTGTGTGTGTGTGTGTGTGTGTGTGCGCGCGCGCGCGCACGCGCGCTCACGCATGCTATTCTTTTTTTAAATTTTTTAATATTTTATTTTATTTTTTTAGTTTTCGGCAGACACAACATCTTTGTTTGTATGTGGTGCTGAGGATCGAACCCTGGCCGCACGCGTGCCAGGCGAGCGCGCTACCACTTGAGCCACATCCCCAGCCCACATGCTATTCTTTTTTGGTAGTGGGAATTGAACCCAGGGGTACTTTACTACTGAGCTACATCCTCAGTTCTTTTTTATTTTATATTTTTGAGATAGAGTCTTGTTAAGTTGCTGAGGCTGACCTTGAACTTGGGATCCTCCTGCCTCAGCCTCCCAAATTGCTGGGATTATAGGTGTGCATCACTGCACCTGGCTCATGTATTTTCAGTAAATCTATGATTTGGACATGTCTCCTGGCATCCATGTGTTGGACATATGGTCCCCAATGCATCAGTGTTAAGAGGTAGGATCTTTGGGAGAGGACTGGGTCATTTACAGATTAATGAATTATCATGGGAGTAGCTTTGTTATAGAAATAAGCACTTTGGCTCACTTGCTCTATCTTGCCATGTGATGCCCGCTGCCTTATTATGATGTAGGAAGCTCTTCATTAAATGTCAAGCAGAAGCCTATGTCTTGCTCCCAGCTTCCAGAATCAAGAGTTAAATAAACCTCAGTTCTTTATAAATTACTCAATCTGTGGTATTCAGTTATACCAACCCAAAACTAAGACAGCCTACTTCAGAAGCAATTAAAGATCCTACCTGTGTTTTTAGTACATTCTGCATTCATTTGTGATAACAGCAATTTGTCTGGGCTCTGTGCTAGGTGTTTGACATACGCTTTGTCATTATTCAAATTATTTGAATTATCCTTGGGTTGGTTTGTTTTCAGTTCTTCATTCCACCCTGCCCCCCTCACCAGAGGAAGAAGCCAGAGTTTGGGTAGCCCATTGGCCAACAGGGTCTCCCTTTGCAGAGGCACTTAGCTGGGAACTCCTTTGACTCAGGAAGATAAGCCATCTCCAGGCAGGCCCCTTGTCTTCCTGGTCTACTTTTCTCCTTTGTTCCTTAGATCTGAAAACTCTTCAAAGCCTCAGAGGAAGTGCAGTGAGTTGATTCTCATGTACCTGGAGAAGAGAATATAGAGGCGGCGGAACCAGAGGAGTTGGCTTCCATGGCAGTACATGGCTCTCTAGAAGAATCAAAGGGGACCAGTTAGGTACATTTGATCTGGAGCTATTTCTATTACTTTCAGAGTTGTTTCCTCATCTGAAATCCCTCCTCCCACTAATATACTTTGTGCTATAGCATTATTTGGTTTCGTTCTATAGCCCATGAACCTCTCTGGATTGACCTTCCCTTCTCATCTCCTACTTACTTCATTGTGATTAAAGCAGATGATGCTAAGGGTAGCTAAAGCATTTACTATTGGCACAACAGTCTACAATCATCATTTCAATGTGAATAACCGTGTTATTCTAATAATAGTATGTACTATTATTATTGCTTTTTCCCCCCCAGTAAGTAGATGAGGACACTCATTAATCTCAAATAGCTAGTAGGTAGCAGAGCTGAGATTCAAACCCAGAGCCATCTGATGGACTCTAGAGCCTCATTTTGCTCTGCTACCTTACCTATACAACACAGACAAAGGTGTCCGAGGGGAAGCAGGCTAGAATGCTATGCCCAGACTTCTCTGAATTAGGTAAACTGGAAGACATAATCACTATTGGGAAAAAAAAAAAGGAGGTACACAGGTATGGGTTAGTCTTCCCACCTAACAGAGGAAATGTATATTTTCTTGTTATTTGGACCTGGTACAGTTCCATTTTTAAACAGATCATGGTAACTGGTTTAACTATGTAGGACATATATATAAAAAATTGCTATTGTTCTCTAAGTACCATAACTTAACTAAGTTAATATTATTGCAAACCTTTATGTAATCCTTAATGTAAATGTAAATATTTATTGTCAGAATATATGTGGTTTTAGAGCTGTAAACATACTTGTGATAATCATGATTTGGATGGTAAAGGGAATCGGAATAGAACTATCTCACTATACAATCTAGGCAAAATGTTACATAGTATTTTTTCCACAGCAAACACAATGAAAATTATAAGTGAAATTTACTATCAGAAAACAAAAAGGAGGTGCTGGGGATGTGGCTCAAGTGGTAGTACACTCGCCTAGCATGCGTGAGGCACTGGGTTCAATTCTCAGCACCACATAAATGTAAAATAAAGATATTGTGTCCACCTAAAAAAACTAAAAAAAAAAAAAAATTAAAAAAAGAAAACAAAAAGGACACATGAACTCAAGAGAATAATGTTAACATTTTGAAAACCATAATAAAAATAAAATGCTTATTTATTTATTTAAAAAATATATTTTTAGTTGTCAATGAACCTTTATTTTATTTACATGTGGTGCCGAGAATCAAAATGTTTACAAAAACACTGGGAGAGGGCTGGGGATGTGGCTCAGGTGGTAACGTGCTCGCCTGGCATGTGCAGGGTGCTGGGTTCGATCCTCATAAAATAAAATAGGGATGTTGTGTCTACCGAAAACTGAAAAATAAAAATATTAAAAAAAAAATCTCTCTTAAAAAAAAAAAAAAAAAAAAAAAACACTGGGAGAAAGGATGACCAGATGACCTTTGTAGTCCAAACCATACTTGATCTGTCAGCTTGGAACAGATTCTAAGTTAAAAGGGTTTCCCACAGTATAGTGCTTAAATCTTTCAATGACTTTTAACATTCCTTCAATAAGATGGGCACTTACAAAAATTATTCATTGTTGGGGCTGGGGTTGTGGCTCAGTGATAGAGCACTTGCCTGGCATGTGTGAGGCCCTGGGTTCACTCTTTAGCACCACATATAAAGTAAAAGTCCATTGACCACTAAAAAAAAAAAAAAAAATAATAATAATAAATTATTCATTGTTTTTTAACAACTGTATTTTTTCTTTTTCTTTTTTTGGGCACTGGGAATTGAACTCAGGGGTCCCTGACCACTGAGCCACATCCTAAGCCCTATTTTGTATTTTATTTAGAGACAGGGTCTTACTGAGTTGCTTAGTGCCTGGCTTTGAACTCATGATCTTCTTGCCTCAGCCTCCTGAGCTGCTGGGATTACAGGCATGCACCACCATGCCCAGCTACCAAGTGTATTTTTTAAATTATTGTTTTTGCTCAAAAGTTAGAAGGAATAGCCCCATAAAAATCAAAATCGGGCATAAAGTTTTGTCTTTCTGCTTTCGGAGCATTTTCACTAAATATTCTTCAAAATAAGGCTGGCTTACTATTTCATTCACCTGCTGAATATTGTTTCTATTTTAGCTACTCTAAATTATACTATGAGGAGCTGGGGTTGTGGTTCAGCGGTAGAGTGCTCGCCTAGCATGTACAAGGCCTTGGGTTCGATCCTCAGCACCACATATAAATAAATAAAATAAAGGTATCGTGTCTAACTACAACTAAAAAAATAAATATTTAAAAATTATACTAATGAAAGCTGTGGTTATAGCTCAGTGGTAGAGTGCTTGCCTAGCACATGTGAGGTACTGGGTTCGATCCTCAGCACCACATAAAAATGAATAAATAAAATAAAGGTACTGTGTCCATGTACAACTAAAAAAAAGTTTTTAAAAATTATACTAATGATAACATTGCATATAAGTTCCTGGACACATCTTTGTTTATTTCCTTAGGATAAAATTGTAAAAGTATAAATTATTGGATGAGAGTTTCTATAAATAGTATAATTAGTTATATTTTAAAAGAAAAAGATAAAATTCACATTAAATTCCAACACCTAGATACTCTATAAATCTGCTCTGTAACCTGTTGGTTTTTGCTTAATGTATCAAAAACATGCAAAGGTAAGAACAATTTCTGAAACCCCTTCTGACATTCATTACTTTTGTTTCCTTGAAAGGCTGTAACAATTTATAAACCCATTTCATTTAAAGCTTCAGTAATGATCTTTTCCACTTTGCTAGCAAATAAGTTCAAATAAGTTACTTGTTCTTTCTTTTCCACTCCTCCCCTTCTTTTCTCCCTCTCTTCCCCCTTCTCCCTTTTCTTTCTTTCTCCTTCCCTCTCTTTTTCTTTCCTTCACTGGGGATTGAAGTCAGGGTGTTCTACCTCTGAGCTAAACCCCCAACCCTTTTTTTTTTAAATATTTTATTTACATTTTCGGCAGAGACAATATCATTGTTTGTATGTGGTGCTGAGGATAGAACCCGGGCCGCACCCATGCCAGGGGAGCGCACTACCGCGTTACCACTTGAGCCACATCCCCAGCCCCCCCCTTTTTTGTTTTTTAATTTTGATACAGGGTCTCAGTAAATTCTTAAGGTTGACCTCGAATTTGCGATCCTTCTGCCCTTGGTCTTCAGGTTGCTAGAATTACAGGCATGTGACACTGTGCCTGGCTTTTTAATTTTCTTATTCTCAAAATACTTTGGCTGTTCTTACTTGGTCAAGATGCGACAAATTTATGCTTCCTGTTCCATATTGTAGTCATGGTAGAAAAATATAAATAGGATTAAAAAAAGATGCAGATGGGTCAAAACTAAAACCAACAGTATCATGAACCTACAAAATATAAACAAGTATGAGTGGTTGAAGTGGAGGGCTCACTGACTGAAGGCCCAGGAAGATTGGGGGCATTGTGGGTTCTGCTAGACTGGGGACCCAAACTTGAAGCTGTGAGTCAGGGAGATTGAGGCAAAACTACCTTTGTTTCAGGTTTCACACTACAAAAAAATTATCCTTCTAGTGATGTATTTAATGCCACATTTTCTTATTTTATGCTTTGATAAAAGCATAAAATAATTGATCACAAAACTCATTGATCACAAAACAGTTACATTAAAAAATCAACAACAAAGCAATATTCTCATTATTTGAGGCCATTCTATAAAGTCACTAGAACACTGAATTAGTGAATACTGGACTACTGCTCATTCCTGTGAGCCTCTGGTCACATTTTCATTAACACATCAATATATAACATTGTTTTATGTGTGTTCCTGTTTAAAGAGAAATTATTTAATATATACTTTGCTGATTGATTTACACTGAACTAGTGCCAATTGCACTAGAACTCATGTTTGTGATGAAGCTTATCTAATATATCTGTTTTTTCCATAAGGCCTATCATAGCCAATTTTGTTTAAGGACACTGGACAGCTTCAGCCTTGTATTTCAGACTTTAAAAAAACAACAACAAAAAAACTAAGCTACATCCCCAGCCCTTAGAGATAAGGTTTTGCTAAGTTGCCCAGCTGGCCTTGGAAGTTGTGATCCTCCTGAATGTGCACCACTGCGCCTGGCTACTTCAGTTATTTTAAACAGTAAAATCAACAAAAATCATAAAATAAGAAAATGTGGCATTAAATACATCACTAAAAGGATACTTTTTCTGTAGTATGAGACTGAAACAAGGTAGTTTTGCCTCAATCTTCCTGGAAACATGCATGTGTGGCTCAAAATTTTCACTGCTTTTTAAAGGACTATGTCAGTGCTCACAAAAGCAAAAAATAAGAAATAAGAATTGTAGTAGAAGTAATCATTGTTAACATGTTGGGCTATATGCTTGTATTATTTGAGATCACACTAGAATTGATTTTGGAGTTTCAGATAAATTTTTGTAAGTAGGCAAAAATGGAACTGCAAATAATAAAGATTGAAAAACACATCTGCAAACTCTAACATACATCCCTGAAACCTCATGGATTGAAAAGAAACTCACAATGGAAACTTAAAGGATTACATTAAAGGAAATTAATAGTATTAATGTATGGTTTTTTTTAAAATTTTTTTTTAGTTGTAGATGGACACAATATTTTTATTTATTTGTTTTTATGTGGTGCTGAGGGTGGAACCCAGGGCCTCACGTGGTGAGGCAAGCACTCTACTACTGAGCTATATCCCCAGCCCTAAAGTATAGTTTTTTTTAAAGATTGAAAATAAAAAGAAGCCTAACCTTTCAAAAAAAAAAAAAAAAAAACCCAGAATAAAACATGAATAGAGTAGGACAGAAATAATAACGAAAAAAATTAATGAACTATTAAAGCAACAAGAGAGGATTAATATTTCTGCTCAATATACATTCTAAGCATCCAGCAAAGTGCCTTTTAGTAGGAATAAATGCTTATTGTGGAAAATTGAGAAAATAAGGCTACCTGTGTCTCTGAGGTGGACTTAAGTCTTCTACAGATTGCACCTGGAGACAAATTGGAGCTCATCTCATCTCCTCATCTCTAATGATTCTGACAATCACCTGCCCTACTGACAGCTAAACTTTCACTAGGAGGGCATGGGTGGGTCTGGCTCTTCCTCAGTTGGCAAATGGGCTTTTGGTTGTCTGCCCCACTGGCTCTTTCAGAGGATCCTGGCAGGTCTGAATTCCTTTTAGACTCAAGCTAGGAGCACTGGAAAACTGGAACATCTGAAATGTCTAATGATCAGGAATTCATGACATATTTATGGTATATCCATACAAATGAATTATAGGTAGACATTACAGTTGGAACACTTAGTGACATAGGAGAAAATATTCATAATATTTTGTTAAAGAAAGCAGATTTTAAACAGTAAACAAAGTGTGATCCCATTATATAATAGTAGCATGTATCCCAACATGTTAATGATGATTACTTTTGAGTGGTGGGACTGTGGATAATTTTTATTTCTTACTTTTATTTTCTTAATTCTCTACAAGGAGTATATGTATTTTAGGTTCTTTGTTGTTTTATTGTAATCAGGAAAAAAGTTCAAAGTCATTGAAAATTTCTGCCTGCCAAGGTCTAACTGGCTTAGTAGTAAAACTCAGGGGGAGATGCTAAGCCACTGTGAAAGGACTATGGGAATTGCCTCTGCAGAGCAGAATTTTGAGAAGCCAAGAGGCCTGGCCCAGATCTAAGGTGTCCAGGAATTTGCAATCCTCACCTTTGCCTGTGCCACTTCTTCGCTGGTGAGCACGAAGAGGATGTCCTGAGTATGCAGCAGAGACCAGAGCAGGTCCAGGAGGAAGAGATACTTGCGCAGCACATTCACAGACTGAAGTGTGAGCACAGAACAACCTGATGGGGAGGGGATGGGGAAAAGTAAAGAGCCTTGTTGCTCCCAGTCAGATTTTCCCCCGAAAACTCCCACCACCTCTATGGCTTAGGGCAGGGCTGGAGTTTCCAGGTGTCTTCACAGCACCAAAGCTGCTCTTTGCCCATTATTCCTCAGAGAGGAAAAGTGAAAGGGCCACAGGAGACCTGGCTGGCTACCCTCTACCTCACTCTGTGTCTTATTGAGAAGAGATAGGCAGCTAGAGATCGGGATCTGGCTACCTCAAGGCCGAGGGAAACAGGAATTTCTATACTGGGGAGCTAGAGACATATTTCTAGCTCTGTTGCTCAAGAACTGATCCAAAACTAACGGCTCAAGAACTTGGGAAAGCCCCTTAACTGCTCTGAATCTCAATCTTCCTCCCTCTCCCCTTCCCTTCCCAGCCTGCTTTTGATCTTCTGGTCTCAAGTGTCTTCCAGCCTTAGGCTCCCAATTAGCTGGGACTAAGATGCCACTGAATCTGGCTTTTTTTTTTTTATTTTTTTATTTTTTTTGAGCTGTAGTTATTTATTTATTTATTTATATGTGGTGTTGAGGATGGAACCCAGTGCCTCATGTGTGCAAGGCAGGTGCTCTGCTACTGAGCTACAGCCCCAGCCCTGAATCTGGCTTTTGTGTGTGTGTGTGGGGAGGGTACTGGGAACTGAACACAAGGATGTTCTTTCACTGAGTTCCATGCCAGCTCTTTTTATTTTATTTTGAGACAGGATCTAAGTTGCTGAGGCTGGCCTTGAACTTGTGATCCTCTTGCCTCAGCCTCCTAGGTGGCTGGAATTATAGGTGTGCACTGCACCTGGCTGCATTGGCTCTGTATAGCCAGTGTGGGACCTGCCCTTCTCGTAGGATTGATATGAAAATAAAATGAATTATAGTCATGTTCCAAAGACTTCACAGTTTGGTAAGCTAAGTAAAGCCATCTGGAAAGGGCACATGCTACTTAGGTCTCATTGATTCAATTTTTTTTTTTGTACCAGGGATTGAACCCAAGGCCACTCAACCACTGAGCTACATCCCTAGACCTTTTTTTTTTTTTTTAAACATTTTTTAGTTGCAGATGGACACACAATATCTTTGTTTATTAATTTTTTTTTTATGTGGTGCTGAGGATGGAACCAGTGCCTTACACATGCTAGGAAAGCACTCTGCCACTGAGGTACAGCCCCAGCCCATCCCCAGACCTTTTTATTTTTTATTTTGAGTCAGGGTCTTACCAAGTTGCTTACAGCCTCACTAAGTTGCTAAGGCTGGCTTCAAACATGCAATCCTTCTTCCTCAGCCTCCTGAGTCAGGGATTAGGAGTGCAACACCATGCCCAGCCTCATTGATTCAACTTTCATATTCTCCTGTGAGGCAGGACAAACCTGAAACTGGCTCAGAAGGTTAAACAGGAGTGTCATGTGGAAATGATCAAATGGGGTCAAATACCTTCCTGTGGGCTAGGAAGAGTTTCTCTTTCAAGCAGTTTACTCTATGAGGCACCTGTCAGGCACATACATCTTGGTTAATTAATGGGAGCTAGAATTTGAGTTTGGATAAACAGATTGCAGAATACCAGAAGTGGAAAAGACCTACCCTATGAGAAAACTAGACAGGTGAGGAGACAAACATGGTCTTTCTGCACATCCAGAATCTGCTGACAGGGCACTTGCCAATGATACAACCTGAGAGATCTGAGTCAGGAAGTATGCCTTTGCTCTGCTGAGAGCAGCCTCTGTGTACAATCGTCTCTCAACTTCAGGGAAATTTGTTCTAGGACCCGCACAAATACCATGATGCTCCAGTCTCTCATAGAAAATGACAGAGTAGCTGGGCATGGTGCACACAACTGTAATCCCGGTGACTTGGGAGGCTGGGACAGGAGGATTGCAAGTTCAAAGCCAACTTTTGCAACTTAGCAAGGCCCTAAGCAACTTAGCGAGACCCTGTCTCAAAGTAAAAAATAAAAAATATCTGGGGATGTGGCTCAGTGGTTAAGTCTCCTGGGTTCAATCCCTGCTACAAAAAAGAGAGAGAGAGAAAAGAAAATGACAAGACTATTTGCAAGAAATCTATGCATATCTTCCCTGTATACTCTAAAACATCTCACCTTATAATACCTAGTACAATGTAAATGCTATGTAAATAGTTGTTACACTTATATTCAGTACAGACAGCATCCCTTCAACCCCAAGTAATTTTGATATATGGTTGTTAAATACATGGATATGGAACTTGAGGAATTTGGCTGACAGTATTTGCAAATTTCCCTCTGGTAAATCTCCTGGAGGGATAGCTTCTAGTGACTTTCTGCAATAGGAACAGGTCTTACCTTTAGGGAACTTCCCTTCGGAGTGCAGGGCCCTGGAAGAGGGAAGGACAAGGGTGAGAGAAGGTGAGAATCACATAGTCCTTTGTACTAACGTGAGGGGACTTCTGAGGAAGGGTGACAGGGCCCATGGTCCCCTTACATAGGTTCCCAGGTGGTTTCTTTTGCATAAATCATCAAATTTCTGGGATTCCATACCTCTGGCTTACAGTTGAAGGGACCAGGGTAGGCACCTCACCCAAGGACAACTAATCCAGAGGCGGGTCTATATGACCCTGTCAAGCTTTGCCTGAGATGAAAGTGATTACCTCAGATTCTTCAAAAATTTTCTCTTGTAATTGTGACCTGAGTATAGTAGGAGAATATTTTAAAATACATTAAATATTTAAAATATTCATTGACATTTCTTTCCTAATATTTCCTTTCTCTTTTCTGACCTCCCCTACCCCCAGAAGGGATAGGATGAACCAACAGCAGTAATTTCCAAATTGTTTTCTGTTTTGTTGTATTGAAAGCTTAGGAACAGAAGAGAGAGTGGGTAATTTTCCGATTCAACATCCATACACACTTATTAGTATCAGACTTGAGAGACAGTTGAAAAGCCTATGGAACTGACTCCCTGGCAGAGATAGAACCAGAATCCAGGAATCCTGGTTCTCCACCCAGTCTTCTGGCAGAAACACGTCAAAGCAAATCCACCTTAAGCAGTAGAAAAACCTGAAAAAGGCCCTGGGATCCTGAGAAGGAGGTGATTTGCTCTGCATCCCGGACAGAGCTCAGGGATATCCAAGGGAAGAGGTAAAACTGAAATGTACACAATCTGGGAATTGCACTTGTGGCTCTTACAGCCATAGGGACAGGGTCAAGGAGGGGCCTCAGGTGGGAGGGAAGCCAGAAAGAGACTGAGAGGTAGCCAGAAAGGTCAGAGAGAAGGGAAGACCAGCCAGTGCCAGGTAAGTCAAAGCAGCATTTTGATGAGTGACAGGAGGAGCCAAATGTCACAGAAAGGCCCAGACAAGTGAACACACTAAAATGGATCTGGTGAATTTAGCAGGCAGGTGACTACGGAGAAAACAGTTTTCAAAGATGGTAGGTGTGTCCACAAATTGTTTTATCTGAAGCACAGTGACTTCCACTAGTGCAGGGAGAAGACCTGCGCTAGTGTTGAGAGCCTGCAGTACTCCAGCCAATTAAGGAAAATGGTCCTGGGAATTTCTGTCAGCAGAAAGTTGTCCCTCTGGGTTCTCTGTCTGGAATGAAGCCTTCCCTGCTTTCCCCACTTCAGTGGTGACTATACCAGGGTTAGAACCAGTCAAGTCAACCTTAAGTGCCCAGGCAACCCTGACTGCTAAAGTGCTCTTGGTTTGTTTGCAGGAGACCTAATCTGATCCTTTCTCTGGTACAATCTGTATACTTGGTGAGAAGTCACAAGGCTCAGTGTGAACCTGGAGTGAGAATGGAGACATTATTCTAGTTTCCAAGCAGCTTGCATGCATACCAGTCTTGGAAGCCCAAGGTTCAGGGTAACCACATGGTTAGAAAGACCATTTCTGGGTTGCCTATTTTCCCATGTATCTTTAAAAAAATTGCATCTCTGGCTATAATGGGGGGATGGGTCTTTCCTGAATCTGAATGGACCTAATACAATGAACAACACATTTTTATAGTTGTGGCCTCTGGGTGGGACAGGAAGAGAAAAGTCTTTACAGGAGGGAGAGCAGTCTGGCCTCCCCTGATTCCTTAGAATCCCTTGATTCCAAAGAATCAGGAAGAGCTGTCTGTAAAGAATATATGAACAAAAATTTCTGGCATCTTCCGCTACGTGATGTATGATTTAAGGAAAAGCTTGAGGGTCCTAATGTAGATTTGTTTTGACATGTTTCCGCCAGAAGACTGAGTGGAGGACCAGGATTCCTGGATTTTGGTTCTGTCTCTGCCATTGTTGACTTGTAGCATTGGGCATACCGCTTCATTGCCTCTGTCAAATGAAACAGTTGGACTTAATGACTGTGAGGTCATTTCCAAGTTCAAATATTTCACTGCTCCAGACTGAGAATATTGAACACGTATAGAAGAAGGTTATAAAACAACTCTTTCATTTCTGGTTGTCCTTTTCCTTCCTCAGTATCTAAGACAAGACCACCACTCTGCTGATCTGGATCCTAGCAGAAGCACTTTACCATGGTCTCTGTTTGCATGATCCTAAGTCACTCTGTATCTTTGAGGTTCCATTTTGGTTTTATAGGATAAATGAAGACAAATATCAGTAAAATAGGGTAGCTTTGAAGGACAAATGAGATTTACTATCAGATATGGATATTCTCCTTTTACAAAGAAAGACTGGAGATAGTAGCAAAATCTGTAATGAAAGATGCCAAAAGAAGTGAGAGTGGATTGGGATTGTGGCTCAGCAGTAGAGCACTTGCCTAGCATGGGCGGGACCCGGGTTTGATCCTCAGTACCACATAAAAAATAAAGGCATTGTGTTGTGTCCATCTGCACCTAAATAAATAAATAAATAAAGAAAGAAGTGAGAGGAAGAAGATGAAGCTAGGGGCACCTGACTCACAGGACTCATTCCTTGAAGTCCTGTTCATGTGGTTCAGAGGTTGCAAAATTGGCCCTGAAGCTTTCTCTGGTTGAAGTAAAGAGAGAAATAAAATCAATTATCCCATTTGCAGTATCCAGGAGATTTTTAAAAATTCACTTCTTTAGGAGGTAAACATTCCTACTGAGACTTATTAGAGATTTCTCATAAAGAGGACTTAGTGAGATATAGTAAGCAACACAACCAGTGATGGTGGTATAATTCAGTAGTATATTTCCTAGAGCTCAGATAACCAGGGATAAAGTGCTTTAGCAACTGAGATTCCTAAGCAAATGGACAAACCCTGTCCCACCTCCATCACCCAGTGAATCATACCTCACAGCTGTGTACAGAGCAATGTGATTGCTGTGACCACTGACTCCCCCTGCATCAAAAGTCACCACCTGTAGAGACAGACAGGGTTTTCACTCAAAACTGTCAGAATGTTTCTTTTACTGCCTCAGCTTCCAAGTAGCTATTGCCATTCCCTTGGAAAGTAAACGCTGGCATTTTTCAAATTCTGAGAATAGCTGAACTGACTTCTAAGCATATCAATGATGTGTAACTAGGTTGGCTGATTATACCATGGAGACTATTTTTATGGGTTTTTACTGTTTATCGTGTACTCCTGGCCAGTGCAGCAGAGTAGAATTCACCATGACAGAAACTTGGATTTGAAATATCTTTTTGCTTTTCTGCTTAGTCATTTATGAGCATATTAGTTTTTCTGGTTGGCTCTTGTATGACCTTTGTTCAGGTAGACGTTGCCTGATTTATTTAGGTTCTTTTCCTTGTGCGATATTGCAGGTACAAAAGCCTCAAGAGGGCCAATGTCCACTCTGGGGTTGGGTTCATGGAAAAGGCTTTTCTTTTCATAGACTGTCTCTGTTTCCATTTTTATAGCTATGTCAACATCTCTTTATTAACTCCAAGTTCAGTCTAGGTTCTTACAATTCAATTCAGCACAGATGGATTAATAAGACCAAATGATATTTGAATAAGACAATCCAAAGAGTAATCTGAATAATAAAAGAAATATAGAAAACATGACTAAGAAATAGAATGGTTGGTTAGGAGGTGATGGAAAGAGGCAGGCTCTTCCCAAGGAAAGGTGGCCATAGCATAGATGAAGGGACTTGGAACAGGACATAGAATAGTTTGAGAAGGGATTTACTCTTACTTTTTTTTTTTTTTCCTTTGCTTTTATTTTTAGAACTAGGGATTGAACCTAGGGGTGCTTTATCACTGAGCTACATTTCCAGACCTTTAAAAAATTTTTTTATTTTGAGATAGGGTCTTGTTAAATTGCCCAGGCTGGCCTTGAATTTATTATCTTTCTGCTTCAGCTTCCCAAATTGCTGGGATTATAAGGGGCATGCTATTGAGCCTGGAGGTCTTTCTATTTTAATTATAAAACATGTTGATTTGCCCTCCTGAGATTCAGAATCTATTCTTTGGGACATTATGAATCTGAATTAGGTGAATTCAGAGTGATCTCAAGAGGGTTACCTGCTACCAGAGAGAAGGGTTCTGCCAGGGGTTCTACCCTCTTCATGAAATCTGTAAAGCTCTCTGATAGAGCCCATCTCTCCTTCCCTTTGTCTCAGGCCCTTATTGCAGTTTCCCTGGGAACAATTACTCTACATAGGAAGAGTTTACCTGGAGTGGTCAATCAAAACTGAGCATTTGTATTAGAAGCATCTACTTCCACCTCTCCCAAACATCAGCCCAATCCCTGAACTGTCATTCTAAAATCTTAATCTCTTTTTTTCTTTAAATTTTTTAGTTGTAGATGGACACAATACCTTTATTTTATTTATTTATGTGGTGCTGAGGATTGAACCCAGTGCCCCATGCATGCGAGGCAAGCACTCTACCACTCTGCCACAACCTCAGCCCAAATTTTAACCTTTTAAAAAAAGAAAAAAGGGCTGGGATTGTAGCTCAATTGGTAAAGTGTTTGCCTCACACGTGTGAGGTGCTGGGTTTGATCCTCAGCACCACATAAAAACAAATAAATGAATAAAGGTATTGTATCCATCCACAACTAAATTTTTTTTTCTTTTTAAATTTTTTGTCTTCTTCCTTTTTAAAAATATTTTTTTAGTTGTAGATGGATACAATACCTTTATTCATTTGTTTGTTTTTATGTGGTGCTGAGGATGGAACCCAGTGCCTCACACGTGCAAGGAAAGTGCTCTACCACTGAGCTATAGCCCCAGCCCCTAAAATCTTAACCTTTTAATGTAAAGCTCAGATCCCAGTTAAAGACAAGTTATCTTTAGAATGGTTATCAGTCTCTGAGGACTTGGTGTGAATGAGTGCTCTGGAGTAAGATTTCTTGCTAGGCTGAATAATCATCCCTCAAATATTTCCTAATCCCTGAAGCCTATAAATGTTATCTCATGTGGCAAAAGGGACTTTGAAAATGTAATTCAAGTTAAAGATTTTGCAATGGGGAGATGACCCTAGATTTGTTGGTGGGCCCAAATGTAATATCAGTGGTCCTTATAAGAAGGACATAGAAGATAATCAAAGTCAGAGGAGAAGACCATGTGTTAAGAGAAGCAGAAATTGGCATGATATGCTATGGAAGATGGGGTTGTAAGCCATCACATTAATTCTAGCTCAGTGAAACTGATTTTGGAAATTTTAACCTCCAGAATGGTAAAAAACAAAAAATAAAACATCAACAAAACATTAGCATTGTTCTAAAAAATAATCTATTAAAATAAAAAAATTTAATTTCCAGTTCTGATCATGATTTGTTTTTTAAAGAGAGAGTGAGAGAGGAGAGAGAGAGAGAGAGAATTTTTAATATTTATTTTTTAGTTCTTGGCGGACACAACATCTTTGTTGGTATGTGGTGCTGAGGATCGAACCCGGGCTGCACGCATGCCAGGCGAGCGCGCTACCGCTTGAGCCACATCCCCAGCCCCTCTGATCATGATTTTTCCATGTAACCCAACCAGGAGAGACTCAAGTCTAATCATCTCTGATACTAGTTATGCAAAGTTCCTTGGGAAAATCACAGAACTGTATTAATAGAAGTTATTTCATCTTGGAATGTCTTGACTTCCTCATGTGTAAAATTGGTTGAGGTACAGATAAAACAAAGCCACATGAAAGCGTTTTAAAAATGTACAGCAGACAGTGCTAGAGTAACTCTAAGTCTGTCACCATCAGATGGAGCTAGATTGTTATCAGAAGGAATTCTGACAATTCTGCATGTAATCCCAGCTACTTGGGAGGCTAAAGAGGATGGCAAACTAGAGACCAGTCAGGGCAACTTAGTGAGACCCTGACTCAAAATTTCAAAAAGGGCTGAGGGAATAGTTCAGTGGTAGAGTGTTTGCTTAGCATGCATGAGCTCCTGGGTTCAATAGCCAATGAAAAGTCATTCATGGTGGTGCATGCTTCTAATCCTAGCAGCTCGGGAGGCTGATTCAGGAGGATCTCGAGTTCAAAGCCAGCCTCAGCACTTATCGAGGCCCTAAGTAACTTAGCAAGACCCTGTCTCTAAACAAAATATATTAAAAAAGGCTGGGGATATTGCTCAGTGGTTAAGCACCCCTGGGTTCAATCCCTAGTACCCCAAAACAAGTGAATAGAGAGAGGATTATGGGTATGGGGAGGAATGCTGGAGACCATTCCCTTGGCTAGGGGACTTGGGGCCATGTAGAATTCAGCACAATTGCTTTTATTTTTTGGTGCTGGGGATCAAACCCAAGACCTCACGCATGTTAAGCACATGCTCTACTACTGAGCTACTTCTCCAGACCATGTTATTTTTGAAATTTTCCAAGGTATTTGTTTCTTCTTCATCCTATATCATCTTATACTCTCCCTCCTTTTTTATTTTTTAAAATTATTTTTTAGTTGTAGATGGACACAATGCCTTTATTTTGTTTATTTATTTTTATGTGGTACTGAGGACTGAACCCAGTGCTTCACATGGGCCAGGCAAGTGCTCTACCACCGAGCTACAACCCCAGCCCTCCCTCCTCCTTTCTATTGCAAACTGGGCTAAGCTGATTGTATCCATATCCCTGGACTTTTGTAGATTTTTACATGACAATATTTAAAAAAAATTTTTTTTTGGTTGTTGATAGGCCTGTGTTTTATTTATTTATATGTGGTGTTGAGAATTAAACCCAGTGCCTCCCACATTCCAGGCAAAAGTGGGCTACTGCTGAGCCCCAGCTCCAGCCCCACATTTGTAGTTCTTCACAGAACTCCACCACTTTTCTTCTTTCTTAGTTTGCAGAAATTTTGGATCAAGGGAAATCTTACTCACCGCCCTCCCTAAATAAAAAAGACATCAGTGGGATACCTCAGTTTGTTTCTTCCTCCTCCTCTTTCTTCTATTTTTTTTTTTTTTTTTTTTTTTTTTGCGGGGGGTTACTGGGGATTGAACTCAGGGTCACTCAACCACTGAGCCACATCCTCAGCCCTTTTTTTGTACTTCATTTAGAGACAGGATCTTGCTGAATTGCTTAGGGCCTCACTAAGTTGCTGAGGCTGGCTTTGAACTCTCGATCCTCCTGCCTCAGCCTCCTAGGCCAATGGGATAACAGGCATGTGCCACTGTGTCTGGCTACTTCTACTTCTTCTTTTTTTTCTTGTGGTGCTGGGAATTGAATCCAGGGCCTCATGTGTGTGGGGTGACCAGTACTCTACGACTGAGTAATACTCATAGCCCTAGGGCATGCTGGTTTCTAAGATACTGGTTCTTAACCTGGGGATGGTTTTACCCATGGACATTGGCAATGTCTGGACATGTTTTTATTGTGACAGCTGAGGAGAGGGGTTGCTACCAGCATCTAAGGGGTAGAGGCCAGGGATGTAGCAAAACATCTACAATGCACAGGGTAGCCCCCACAATAGAGAACTATCCAGCTCCAAATATCAATAATGCCGTAGTTGAGACACCCTGCTCTAAAGGAGCAGGGAGTAGGTGGATTTAGTTTGCTGTTGTAATCCCAGTTCTCATCACAGTAAATGTCCCATAACAGGCATTTAACAGATATGGGTTAAAGGAGAATTAGGTGCAGTATCTAGCCAGCCTGACACCCAGAAAAGACAACGACCAACCTCCTGAGCTGCCTTCTGTGGAGGGCAACTTTACATTTTCAAGAGCCCTATCCACAAAGAGCCACTCTTTGTGGTTCTCATGATATTCTTTCAGTGAGCAGAGCAGGCAGCTTGCAAGCATATGATGGACATGGGGCCAGATGGAACCAATTCCTGTCATCACACCATAGTGAGGGCTGCAGAGCCAGCTTTGCTTCAGACAAGGGTGCTTTTGGTCTTATTCTGGCATGGTTCAGGTGATAAATTCTCAGCGCTGTGCTCTCCACTTCTACCTATGTTTCTTTACTGGTGCTTCACTGTTTATTGCTGTGCAGTTAGTACTTTTGGTTTGAATAGGGCTCCTGGAGATTCCCAAGATTTATGTATTCATCTGGGTACAGGACACTGCCCCTGAGAATTATCACCTGCCTAGTATTAACTAACCTCTCAGCCCTTGTCCTTCAGGGGCTGTGGGATTATGTAAAAGAGCACTTAACTGTGTCACTAGGAGCTGAACACAAACTCATACTTAGCTCCACTATGGCTGGGTATAGCCACACTGGCTGTTTTAGGATGCTCCTATACATCCATTGTGACAGTAAGTTCAGACCAAGGAAGTGCACTTTGATATCTTAAATTTTTTTATTAACAGCACAGGATATTGCACATAATTTATTAATTATTTTTGAGCTGTTTTAAAGTGATTTCCTTGTTGACTGTAATTAAATTAAGATTCTCCTGACAATAAACGCCCTTTACTGAATGAATGTGAACACGTTCAGGAAAGACTTCCAGGCAGTGAGAGCTCTTTCTTGGGATTTGTGCCAGTTTTTGGAGATTTAAAGATGGTCCTGGCCTTCATGGACTTTATAATCTAGTTTACAAGATATAAGTCTGCATCTTAAAGAATAAACAGCGAAATATGCCATATGTTCAGTGCAAACTGCAAATACTGTGGGAATCCCAAAGAGGGCTGAAGAAGTCAGGGAAGGCTTCTTGGAGAATGGATTCTGGATCACATATCACTTTTCTGGGACTCAAATATAGGAAACTTTTCTGAAAGCAAGAAAGGAATGCCGAGCTGTCTGTGCCTTCAAGATTCCCCGACCCCAAATACTCAGGACCCAGGTTAGCTGCAACATGTTCTGAAAAAGAAACTTTGCCCTTCAGCAAGGATAAACTATAATTACCAGTGTCCTGGATTAAAGTAAGGGCCAGATCAGGGAGGACCTTGAATTCCAAGTTGAACAAGATGAGAGTATATCCTGAAACCTGGAGTGACTGGGGGAGACCAGTACCTCTTATACACTGAGAGAGCAGAGGAGGGATAGGATTTGTTCTGGGGAAGCCACTACCATGGGAAAATGGTGTGCCAAGGCTGAAGGACCAACCTGAAGATCAGCTTTGTCTATACATCTAGGTTATGGCCCTGTGAAGGTGGGGAACTGTGGATAAGAGGAACAAGGCCAGCTGCTGTCAGCACAACTGGGCATGTGACTCCTAATGCATGCATCTAACACTGCTTTCATGCCTATACCCTCTGGGAAGGGACAGTGGGATGTATAGGCCTGAAAAATCATAAAAACCATTTTTTTTCCATTCAGGAAAAGAAAGAGTGGAAGAACAAGTTGGCGGGGTTAGGGATCTTGAGGCCTACTTATTTCTTAACCTTTAAGTGACTCAGAGTGAGCCAGTGAGATGGATATTTTGTCTATGTATATGGTTTCAGTTATATTTTTGTCATTAGAAAACAGTTTGGTCTAGCACAGTGGAGCATGCCTCTAATTCTAGCAACGTGGAAAGTTGAGGCAGGAAGTTACCAGTCTCAGCAAAGCAGCAAGACCCTCAGCAAGATCCTGTATCAAAATAAAAAAAATGAAAAAAACTGGGGATGTAGCTCATTGGTAAAGTGCCCTGGGTTCAATGCCCAAAACAAACAAAACAACACAACACAAAATGAAACAAAAACAGTCTCACTGGCCATGGTAGCACACACCTACAATCCAGCTATTTGAGGATGACAGGAGGATGGCAAGCTAGGGACCATCTCAGAAACCTGGTGAGACCTTGTCTCAAAATGAAAAATAAATAGGCCCTTGGGTTCAATTCCCAGGACCACAAAAAAACAATCTGATTCATATACTAGTGAAAATCCTCATTTAAGAACAGTCTATGGGGCTGGGGTTGTGGCTCCGTGGCAGAGTGCTTGCCTAGCATGTGTGAAGCACTGGATCTGATTCTCAGCACTGCATATAAATAAATTTAAAAAATAAAGGTTCATTGACAACTAAAAAAGTATTAAAAAATAATAAAGGTCTAGTTTACAAAGATGAATTCATCATTTATAAAAGCTTAATATATTTCTCTGCCAGCAGAACTCATTATTTATCTGTTCATTCATTCATTCATTGTACTGGGGATTGAACCTAGGAGTGCTTTACCACTGAGCTATATCTCCAGCACTTTTTATATTTTATTTTGAGACAGGGTCTTTTAAGTTGCTGAGAGGCTCCCATAAGTTTCAGAGGTTGGCCTTGAATTTGCAATCCTCCTGCCTTACTCTCCCAAATCACTGGGACTACAGACCTGTGTCACCACACCCAGCAAGGAATCATCTTTTAAAGAATATTACCCAAAATTTAAATCAAATGAGAAGGGCTTTAAATGGTGGAATTTTAGATATTAACCCATGAAGAAGTATTATTATTATTATTATTATTATTAGTAGTAGTAGTAGTAGTAATAAAAACAAAACAAAAAATCTTACTGGTTTTACATGCCTGTAATCCCAACAACTCGGGAGGCTAAGTTAGGAGGATTACAAGTTCAAGGCCAGCTTCCACAACTTAGCAAGACTCTGTCTTGAAATTAAAAAAATAAAAAGGGCCGGGGATGTAGTTCAGTGGTATTGCACCCAGAGTTCAGTCCCCAGTGCTACAAAAATACAAAAACAAAAATTCCTACCTTCATCACTTGCCTACACTGGTCAAGCTGTCTGGGCTTTGAAAACCTCTATTTCCTCAATGTTAAGTTAAAATTATAACATTTACCTTAAAAGTGAAAATGATATTCTAAATGTGAAACTGCTTGGCACAAGGTGAAATTCTTTATCAGTGAGAGTCACAGTGAAGGCTCTTGGGACTCTAAGCTTTCAGGAGGTGAGGCAGAGGTAGGGGAGGGAGGACATCATTTGAAAAAACCTCTGCCTCTATCAAAACATTGATAATTCAGCTGTTTGGTTTCACAAAAGATCTATAAGAATTAAAAGGTGTGTTTGTTTCTTGCAGGTTTAGAAGAGAGCACTGGAATTTTTTTTTTTTTTTTTAATGGAGTGGCCTTGGAGCAAAACTGGAAGTAGGAAGGCAGTCACAGGACAAGTTGCAGAAACCAACTGTTGAGACAGGACAGGAATCCCAGGCTTTTCACTAGGGATGTGAACACTTACCAGGTTGATGTCATTGACCTCTACATGCTGGAGGAGAATGTTGGCCACACGCTCTGTGTCCCACTGCACTCCTGGATCATCTGGGAAATCACTGTAAGTGAGAAGCACACAATTTGAACATTTATTCAAGAGCAACCTTCTCCCTAAGATCCCGTATGTCTGGTTTTGTGACAGGAATTACATTGGAAGTTGGGGGGGATTCCCTACCCTTGAGTTACTGAGATTTCAGCTAAAGAGATTAATCTTTACACGTAAAATAATTTTACATGTGAAACAACTGATAATTCCATATAGTATACTTTCAGAGCTTTGTGTTTGTTGCTGAGGGGAAGTAACAGCATCAATGAGACAAGGCTCTGTCCATAAATTGGGGAGACAGATGTGCTAACAGTGAACTTGAACAAAGACAGTATTATGCACTTTCTAAGACTAACAGTAAAAGGTTGGGGCACAGGGCTGGGTTTGGGGCTCAGTGGTGGAGCGCTCGCCTAGCGTGTGTGGGCCCTGGGTTCAATCCTCAGTACCACATATAAATAAATAAAATAAAGGCATTGTGTCCAATTACACCTAAGAAAAATAATAATAACAAAAAGGCTGGGGCACAGTGGTGCATGCCTATAATCCAACCTGTTGGGAGGCTTAGACATGAGGATTGTCTGGGCAACATAGTGAGATCCATCTCAAAATTAAAAATAAATAAATAAATAAATTAACCATGCCATGCCCCCTTTTTAAAGGTTTGAACCAGGAGCATTCTACCACTAAGCTACAATACTAGTCTTTTTTATGTTTTATTTTTAAAACAGGGTCTCCCTAAATTGCTTGGGCTGCCCTTGAACCTGTGCTCCTCCCAAATTACGGGTATTACAGATATGTACCACCACACCCAGCCATAACCATTTACTTTGATTAAAAAGTACAAAGATACTTCATTTAACTTCATAAACATCTCTGAAGGGAGCTTTTACAGAGGAAGTTGAATAGCCTGCTTGTGAGGCAGTTAAGAATTGGACGTGAACTCTGGTTTTCTGACTGCCAAGAAGTCTTAGCACTAGGAACCAGTTATATTCTCCCTCCACCAGGAATGGGGCCCACCATGTCATAGAAGCAGAGGTCTGTGTCAGAGTAATCTACAATTTATCATAGCCTCCACCAGGTCAAACTTATCTTCTCCTACCTGCTGAAATACTTTCTGCCCCAATTTTTGTACACGAATCTATGACATTACCCGATATGAAACCAATGATTCAATAGGACCCCTTTTGCATTATTCACAATCTTAAAAATAGATTCCCATCTCTCAGTTCAGGTAGGAGTAATACCCATAATGCCACTGAGAACTCAAGAACTCTTTTTGCTCCTTATCTGGCAGGCTGCTATAACCTCCCCAGGGACTAGAGCCATTATTTGACCCTCTTAGGACCTTGGGCAAACCTGGAGCTTTTTCATCAGGAAAATGACATTAAATAGTATCATTTCCTTTGTTTCACTGGCTACCTTATCAACCCCTCACAGTACTTTCTATAGAGGAAAGTTTTATATAAAGTCTTGTCCTGTCAGCCAATCCATGTAGTTCTCAGGATGCTCATGCAGTGAGAAGGGCAGACTTCAGCAAGTAGGGGAAGGGTCAAGAAGAAAGTAGGAACAGTATTAAATCCAGCCTTGTTCTCTGGAAATGGAAATGGATATGGAATATAAAATATGACTAGCTGAGCTCAGACTGTGAAGGATAAGTGGAGATATAGGAACCACAGAAAGTACTCTGAAGTGATAAGAGCTACACACATGGCTCTTGGCTGGGAGAGCCAGATAAATGTATCAAAACATCATTTTAGAAACTGAATATGTGAGTAATAGTCTCATGGAACTTTAGCACACAAGATGGAGGAGCAGTCTAAGAAAAAGGGCAGGAAAGTGTTGACTACGCCTACTAATTCTGGGTTCTGAAATGCTGAAAAATGAATCCAGAGTGGGAAGCTCATGCTGAGTGAGGTGCCCTGGAGCAGGGTACACCTCCATACCTTTCTTCCCCTGACATGCTGAGGAAGCCAATTATTGGGGGGACTCTGGACTGCCAATGTCTGCTCTGTGAGGTGTCACATCTGATATGGCAGCACTGTTATTATGACCAATTCCAAGCACCTCTTGTCAGGCATTCAAGTTTTCCCCCCTATTTTGATCCACTTTGCTTCTCTAGGTGAGAGCGCAAAGGAGATAACACAGATGAAGAACACCTAAAACTGAAGGAGCTATGCAAGTGTAAAAATAGTGGCATTACTGCTACAATAGATTAATTTAAGCCCTTAGAAAAAAGAAAGAACTCCTCTGTCTTCCTTGCTCTGAAGTCCTCTGCAGAGCATTTTAGGTGAGGTATCAAAAAAACCACTATAGTTAAAGCAGGAAATTCTAAAAATTCTTTTTCTTCTTCATTTATTGTTGTTGTTGTTCTGGGGATTGAACCTTATGTATGCGAAGCAAGCACTCCACCAACTGAGCTATATCCCCATATCACTAGGAAATCATAAGAACTCTTATCATTTAAAAAAATGTTTTTAGTTATAGATGGACAGAATATCTTTATTTATTTTTATGTGGTGCTGAGGATTGAACCCAGTGTCTTACATGTGCAACGCAGGCACTCTACCACTGAGCTATATAGTCCCAGCTCCAAGAATTCTTATTTACAAGTGTTTCCATCTGTTTGAATCTCTATTTTGTAGTTATTTTAGAAAATATCTTTTATGAACAGTTTTTCAACAGGTATGCAATTTAAACTAAAAAACCCACAAATATGGAAGTGTAAACTCAAATTGTGTTTTCTATTGTTGGGAAGCGTGATAAAAAAAAATTTGGAGATCACTGGTCTAATCTACACACTGTTCATTTTATTTAATTTCTTTTCTGGGTATTTTATTACTTATTTTTTTTATTACTTAATTCTTTTCTTGCTATTTGGCTCAGGCTGGTCTCAAACTCCTGGGCTAATGTGATCCTCCTCCTCCTGCCTTAGCTCCTGAGTAGCTGGAAGTACAGGTGCATACCATCATGCCCAGCTACTTTTCTGGTATATTTTTAAAAACAATTTTATTGTGGTATGATTTTATATAAAACCTACCTGTTTTAAGTGTACAATTTAGTGACTTTTAGTAACTGTTCAGAATGTCCACATTTTATTTTACTAGTGCTTTTGCGTCTATTTAATTCTTTTTTTTTTTGGTACTGGGAAGTGAATCCAGAGGCACTTGACCACTGAGCCACCACCCCCTGCCCTTTTTCATATTTTTATTTAGAGACAGGGTCTCATAGAGTTACATAGGGCCTTACTAAGTTTCTGAGGCTGGCATTGAACTTGTGGTTCTCCTGCCTCAGCCTCCTGAGCTGCTGGGATTACAGGCATGCACCACCATGCCCAGCTATTTAATTCTTGACTCTAACCTATCATAAGTTCACTGATAAATATATGTGACATTAGAAATTTATAATTAAGATCAAGTCAGGAAAATGGAAACCAGAAAGTATGCAGAAGGAAACTTAATTTTTTTTTTTTGGTACTGGAGATTAAACTCAGGGGTGCCATACCACTGAGCTATATATATCCCCAGTCCTTTATTTTTTTTTTAAATTTTGAGACAGGGTCTTGCTAAATTGCTGAGGCTGGCCTCAAACTTGTGATCCTTCCAGAGAACTGAGTGGGATTGATAATGATAATTCCAGAGAACTGAGTGGGACAAGGGGCATCAGATACTGCAGGACAAAGCTAACTAGGGATCACATCAGGAAGTTGATGAGTCCTCTTTACTGGATGTACTGCTGTCCTTTCAGAATTCCAGTTGATAAAATTCGTTTTGCCCAGCCCTCTCAGCTCAGAAATAACAAAACACAAGCCCTGAACGGTCATACTTTGCACCCAGACCTTCTGATAGAGAAGAGACCTATGGTGTTTCCACTTCATGACTTTACATCTCAAATCAATCAGGTCATTTATCTGGATGAAAGCCAGCAAAGAACTGAGAATGAGAGGCAGACCTTCAAGGCTATTTTCAAAGGAAGTCTGAGGACTATTTAAAATTATTTAAAAGGCCTATTAAAGATTGTTTAGGCTGTGGATGTATTTTAGTGGTAGAGCACTTGCCCTGGATTCAGTCCTCAACATGACCCCCTCCAGGAACAAACACTACAAAAAAAAGTTTAAATAAAATAGGCAATTTATAAAGGAAGAAATGTAAACTGCCAAAATATAGTAAGTTATTTCTGATTCTTACAAAGAATCAAATAGATGCATGACTAAAGCAAGATGCATATGTGGAAAGGAACACAGGGAAGAGGTACTGTCATATACTGCTGGTGAGAGTTTAAGTTGCTAAGAAGACAATTTGCACATACATGATTATGTGTGCCCTTTGACTCTGCCCTTCTAGAAATGTATCGCAAGGAAATAGAGAAGTTTAAAGGCCAAAGTCAGAGCAGGCAGAAATAATGTGTTCACTGCAATTACAGAGGAATGAGGTCAGCAGTTCTGTGTTTTACCACCAGGGAGCAATTTCTCTAACTTCCTGAATTGTGGCTTATAAAAAATATTAATGATAACACATAGTTTTTTAGGCATGTTCAGAATAAAAGGAAAGAAAGCATAGATGCACCCAAGCTATGAAATGTTAACATACAATAAAAAAAAAACCTACCCCCTCCCAAGTCCCTAAACTTTAATTTTGCTGACTTCTCAGAAAGAATGAGGCTCACAGGAAAAAGAAACAGAACTACATTTAAAGAAGATAAATTCTGAAAACAAAATAAGTCTATGAGAGAACTTCTACATAAAGGGCTCTGGATGTATTCAAGTGTCCAGATATCCTAGTCTTGGTTTCCAGAAAGCAGAGCCTAAAACAAAGGCTTAAGCTCAGTGTATCCTTTGCAGGGGAATGTGAGCCCCAGAAGCAGAGATGAGTTACAGGGGGAGAGAAGCACTAGAGGAGGCAATTATTGACACAGCCCCATTTCTGAGCACTGGCCATACAATTTTACAGAAGTGTCTAGAAAGTTTTATGAAAATCATCTCAGACCTATTCACCTGTCCAGGGGGATAAAGAGGAAGTATTTCTCTCCATAGAGTGCTTACTTTCCAATAGTTCAGGATTGAGTACACTTGGGCACCTGAGAAATGGCAGAGAAACCCTAGGGGAGGAAAGCAAGAGGGGCAGAGTGAGCTGCCAAACTGAACCAACCAGAGGTTGGTTGGCTAAATAACCCTGGAGAGGAGTCATCTAGAAGGAAGGTTGCCAGGGACCCAAGACACTAGGGCAGGGCTATGAGAGGACAAAATCTGCTCATTTAATGGGATTCAGACTAAGCACACACTATGTAACAAATATGGGGCTAAGTTTAGAGACTAAGACAGTCACAAGTCATGGGCCCTTCCTCAGGAAGCTTTGGGTCTGGTGGGGAGAGGTTTGGGATCCTGTAGGATGAGAAGGAATTTGCCAGGAAAAGGAGAGGGGGACAGGGAGGAGGTCACGAATTTAAGGTGGGGGTGGCAGCATGACTGGTTGGTGCCACAACCATATGCCAGTGTTTCTGAAACACATCAAGTACCTCATGGTGAAGATGGCTCTGCATTTGGCTCTGAAGGCCTCTGAGGAGAAAAAGGTTGATATTTCGGAAGCCACCAAACATGGCAGGGGAAGCCAACTCTTACGATTCCTTTGATTTGATACCCACAAGCATGAAAAGCCCTTCTTGAGGGTACATTTAGCAAACATAGTGTTAATACTGTTAGAAAATGACCCAAACTCCCAGCCCCACCCTAGACCTCAATGTTCAGTAAACAGGACAGCCTCTCAGCCTGTGGGAGTTCATAAAAATAACGTTTGTTTTCCTACTGGCAGAATATCCTCAAACTCTGACCTTTTCTACACATTCTGACTCACTCTGGCTGGCACTCTTTAGAGCAGGGTCAGAAGAGTCATGGAAACACTCCGGGAGAACTTTCTGTGGGGAGATCAGTCCCTTTAGACACCAAGTGAGAAAAGGCTCCTACCTTCCCCTCTTGAGCCAAGAAAGCCCATGGCCCAGAACTTTCCCCCCAGAGTCCTGCATACAGAGGCAGATGACATGGTCTCTGTGGCTGGAACTCCACCAGGGTTGGGTAATAGCTTATCTCTTTTAAAACGGAGTCCCACTTTTGCACACTGCACTCTGAACTTTAATACAGACGGAGGCGGCTCACGCGTCCTTATTTGGTCTTGTGGCTTATACAGCCCAGGCTGGAAGGCCGAGCTGCCCTTCCTCCACCACCTCTGGCACATTTCTAAACTCTATTACTTCCTTTGTCATCCAGAGCAGACAAAGGTCAGTAGGGTTCAATGAAACTCTAATGCAGGCCCAGAACATGAAAGCCTACCTGGGGCCTGACAGGCATGAGGGCAGGGAGAAGAGACCACAGGCTGCACTGCTCACTGTTCCATAAATATCTGGAATCGGATTGGAAGGAAAATAGGTTTCATTCAAAGCCAGCCCCTCAGCTTGCTCAAACTGCATAAAATTCATTTTTCCCAACTTTTGTCTATTTCTATGTGGGTGGGAGGCTGCTGAATCTAGCCAGCTAGGATCTAGGTAGGGTCCCTGGTCTTGGCTGCTAGTAACAGGACCACTCTGGGAGGCAGCAACTGTTTACTGGCCTTGAGGCCATGCTAGAATATAGCTGCTGGAGCACAATTCCTGGGGCATACTGAAACTCAGGGAATGCAAAGGAATTGGATCTAGGCTGAAAAAAAGTTGGAGATTGACATTTTAAAAGAGGGGCCAGCTGGCACCAAAACAGGCTGGTAGACCAATGGTACAGAATAGAGGACACAGAGACCAACCTACAAAATTACGACTACCTTCTATTAGACAAAGGAGCTAAAAGCATGCAATGGAGAAAGGATAGCATATTCAACAAATGGTGCTAGGAAAACTGGAAATCCATATGCAACAAAATGAAATTGAATCCCCTTCTCTCACCATGCACAAAAGTCAACTCAAAATGGATCAAAGATCTAGGAATCAAACCAGAGACTCTGCGTCTAATAGACGAAAAAGTTGGCCCTAATCTCCATCACGTGGGGTCAGCCCCAAATTCCTTAATAAGACACCTATAGCACAAGAGTTAAAACCAAGAATCAACACATGGGATGAATTCAAACTAAAAAGTTTTTTCTTAGCAAGAGAAATAATATGTGAGGTGAATAGGGAGCCTACGTCCTGGGAACAAATTTTTACCCCTAACACATCAGATAGAGCTCTAATCTCTAGGGTATACAAAGAATTCAAAAAGTTAAAAAACAAAAAAATAAATAACCCAGTCAACAAATGGGCCAAGGACCTGAACAGACATTTCTCAGAAGAGGATATACAATCAATCAACAAATACACGAAAAAATGCTCACCATCTTTAGCAATCAGAGAGATGCAAATTAAAACTACTCTAAGATACCATCTCACTCCAGTAAGAATGGCAGCCATTATGAAGTCAAACAACAAGTGCTGGCGAGGATGAGGGGGGTGGAAGGTACACTTATACATTGCTGGTGGGACTGCAAATTGGTGCAGCCAATTTGGAAGGCAGTATGGAGATTCCTTGGAAAGCTGGGAATGGAACCACCATTTGACCCAGCTATTCCTCTTCTCAGGTTATACCCCAAAGACTTAAAAACAGCATATTACAGGGACACAGCCACAATGTTTATAGCAGCACAATTCACAATAGCTAGACTGTGGAACCAACCTAGATGCCCTTCAATGGATGAATGGATAAAAAAAATGTGGCATATATACACAAATGTAATATTATTCAGCACTAAAAAATAACAAGATCATGGCATTTGTAGGGAAATGGATGGCATTAGAGCAGATTATGCTAAGTGAAGTTAGCCAATCCCTAAAAAACAAATGCCGAATGTCTTCTCTGATATAAGGGGGGTGACTCAAAATGGGGTAGGGAGGAAGAGCATGAGAAGAAGATTACCACTAGATAGGGAAGAGAGGTGGGAGGGAAAGGGAGGAGAAGGGGAATTGCATGGAAGATGGAAGGAGAACCTCATCATTATACAGAATACATGTATGATGATGTGAGGAAAAAGAAAAAAAAAGAAGTGAGTCATATTAGATTGGGTAGAGAGAAGTGATGGGAGGGGAGGGGAGGGGAAGGGGGGGAAGGAAGGGCAGCAGAATAAAATAGACTTTGTTATTGCTATATATATATATATATATATATATATATATATATATATATATATATATATATATGACTGCATGACCAATGTGATTCTGCAACCTGTACTCTTAGAAAAATAAGAAATTATACCCCATCTGATTCAAATGTATGATATGTCAAGATCATTGTACTGTCATGTGTATCTAATTAAAACAAATAAAAAAAAGATTGAAAAAAAGAAGAGGGGCCAACAACTTTGAGGATTTCTCTGTGTCACCAAGGGCTAGCCTAAGACAGAGAAAAACAGGGGTGGGGGTTGGGGTAAAGAAATGGTAGGAGAAGGGAGAAGATGATCCGAGAAAAACAAAGAGGAATGAAAAAAGATTGATATAAAAATAAATCCACTTTTAGCCTGGTACAATGTCACATCCCGTAACCTCAGTGGCTCAGGAGGCTGAGGTAGGAGGATCACAAATTCAAAGCCAGCCTCAGCAAAAGTGAGACGCAAAGCAATATCTCTAAATAAAGTACAAAAGTACAAAGCAATATCTCTAAATAAAGTACAAAATAGGGCTGGGATGTGGCCCAGTGGCCAAGTGCCCCTGAATTCAATCCCTGGTACTCTTCCTCCCACAAAATCCACTTTTACAAAGTATGCTCTGATAAGGGCCTCATCCTCAAGCAGTTTTGGAACCTCAACATTAACCAAATGTCCCAAGAGACCCTGGTCCACGTAAGACTTCAAGTCCCCAAACCAAATCATAAGATAGATTTTTCCTTTTTCACAGGATACAAGAGATTAGCAAATCAGCAAATCATGAATATTAGGTACCGTATCAAAATCAGTTACCTGTGCACATCTTTCTTAGAAAGATGCACTTCAAATCACTACAACAAAGCTTGTGAATTTTTATGAGAAATGTTTCTTCAAAAACTGCCAATTTGGGGCTGAAATTGTGGCTCACCTAGCACGTGCAAAGCGCTGGGTTCAATCCTCAACACCACATAAAAATGAATAAATGAAATGGAGGCATTGTGTCCAACTACAACTAAAAAAATTAATTAATTAAAAAACAAAAACAAAAAAACCCTGCCAATTTGTCAGGAATGGTGGTACATGTCTGTACTCCCAGCAACTCACAAGGATAAGGCAGGAAGATTGCAAATTCCATACAAGCTTCAGCAAATCAGCAAGACCCTGTCTCAAAATGTAAAATAAAAAAGCCTGGGAATGTGGCTCATTGGCAGGTTTCCTGGGTTTAATCCCCAGTACCAAAAAAAAAGAAAAAGAAAAAAAGAAAAACTGTTGAATGTGTCTGTTTTTTAAAAACAGAAAAAAATCTATTCAATGAATCTACTTCAAAGAGGTTCAGAGTTTTGTTTGCCCTGATGTGCCTCAATTGGGTGGTTTAAGAGGCAGATGCCTATATCTGAACCTGTTTTCTTCTCTCCCCTCACTTCCCACGGACACTGGTGGTAGCAATGGGTTTCCAAGTATTCTTGGACATAAGAAACAGGGAAAAAGATCTTCAGAGGAAAAGACTGTGTCATACTTTTTTTTTTCCCCTCATGGTAAAGACTGCTTTATTGGTGGCAGTACAAGTCAATAAATATTGATCCCAAAAGAAGAGTTCAGTTATTTATCCAATTACGGGTTCATAGAGAGTTGCATGAAATTGGACCAAATGATTTCTGAGATGACTAAAGTCAATCCTGCTCTCTGGAAAACAAAACTATGGCCAACATGGCATATGCTGTTCTACCAACTGTAAAAATCATGGTGGTTCTATACAGGAGCTGGGTTGTGGCTCAGAGGTAGAGCATTTGCCTAGCATGCATGAGGCACTGGGTTCAATCCTCAGCACATAAAAATAAAATAAAGGTATTGTATGCACCTAAACTAAAAAATAAATGTTTAAAAAAATTAAAAAGAAAAAGAAGCAATAAATGTTTGGAAAAAAAAAAGTGCCTATGTGAAGCAGTGCTGATAGTCCTCTGGGCAATCTGAGGAAGACCCAGCAGGTTCCACAGAATCTTGGCCCAGTTACTGCCACCAATCTCTGTCATGTTAGTTTGAATAGAGAAGAAAGGGGCAGGAGCTTAACCTTTGATTCATCTCTAAATCTTGTATTGCCTAAAATTTCTGCCTCATTCTTTAGGCACTAGACATTCTGGTTGCTAAGCACTCACTGGAAGAATGAGAGAACTGCAGTGAAGATTTAAGTAGAAATGATGCTTTAATATGCTGTGAAGGTTCAGAGAAGGAAGATAAAAAAGGTTCTACAGTATGGATAACTGTTTTACGGGGTGTAGCTCAGTGGTAAAGCACTTGCCTAGCATGAGTAAGGGTTGATACCCAGCACTATAAAACAAACAAACAAAAAACCTTGCATCCTTTTTAAAGTCAAATGCTGTCACTATTAGTGATTATTTGGTAAAACAATCTGAAGAGCAATTATAGGTAAATAAGCAATTTGGTTGACTTTCTTATACTCCTTTTTTGTTTTTTTGGTTTGTTTTCCCTTGGATTTCACTATTTTAAGGCTTTTCTAATTCTTTTGCCCATGTGCATCCCAAAGCTATCTTTGGCAGCTCTTAGTTCCAGAGAACTCATCTGAAGATAATCAAAATTAAAACAGCACATTCAAAATTCTCATAAAAAAAATTGGGACCACAGGCTGGGCATGATGGTGCATGCCTGTTAAATCAGCAGCTTGGGAGGTGGTGGCAGGAGGATAGCAAGTTCAAAGCCAGCCTCAGCAATTTAGCAAGGCACTAAGCAACTCAGTGAGACCCAGTCTCTAAGTAAAATACAAAATAGGGCTGTGGATGTGGCTCAGTGGTTGAGTGCCCTAGCACCCAAACAAAACAAAACAAACAAAAAAAGTGGGGCCACAGAGAAACTACCCAAGCATTGCATCAAGTATGCAAGAACTCTAGCTTGAAAAGCTCTTGAGTAGAAACAGGGGAGGATAGACAGGTTCAATGACAAGAAAACAAAGACAGTGTGGAAAAGATGGAAGTCATGAGAGAGATTAAAGGAGGGAGCAGAGCAGTCGAGAATCAAAGCTGCTAACAGGTTGAGGAAGATGAGTATTAAGAAAAGGTTACTGGATCTTCCCTTTGAGGAACACTGTGAAGCAGGGTTAGCAGAATGGGGGTTGGCAGAAGCTAAATTATGAGGATGGGTCAACGGGTGGTGAGTAGCCAAGCAGTGCTTTAAATAAGTTTGAGAATGTTAAGAAAAGAAGAAACAGAATGGAAGCCAACACAATAGCAGTCTAGGAAAGGCGGCAGTCTGGGGAAGGAGTTTCTATAATCTTGGGGATGTTTGAAGATGGAAGCAAAGAATCAATAGTTTGGTAGAGAATAAAGTCGCTTGAAAGGGGCAAAATAACAGAGACAGGACAATAGGAGATATAGGTAAAAACAAAAATAAAAAATAAAAAACAAACAAACAAACAAAAAACCAAGGCAATTTGTGGCTGTAAAACAAAAAGCTATTGGTTTTCTTTGGGTTAGCTCTTCCTGCTTCATCTGGTTGCTATGAGGATTAAATAAGGTAATATTTGGAAAACACTCAGACCTGAGATGTATACCTAGCAAGTGTCCTGTAAATGTTAGCTGTAGGTTAGGGCTTTTTGAACCCATGGGTGCTTAACCACTGAGCCATGTCTCCAGTCCTTTTTTAAATTTTATTTTGAGACACGGTCTCATTAAGTTGCTTTGGGTCTAAGAGGAAAAAAAAAAAAAAAGAAAAAAAACCAAACAAACAGCTGAGGCTGTCTTTGAACTCATGATTTTCCTGCCTCAGCCTCCAGAGCTGCTGGGATTACAGGCCTAAGCCATTGTGCCCAGCCTGTGGGACTGATTTCTGAGAGTAGAAGCTCATTTCATTTAATGCAAGGGAATGAAATGAGCAATGGGGTATGAGAACTCACAAGAAGGTGGTCCATCAACAATAGACAGGCCTATTCATCTCCTATATTCCCTCAGGCATGTGTCCCTCTGCCATCTAAAAGAACATACTCTAACAAAGTGAGATGGAGTAGAGCCAGGCCATAAAAGACCTTCAATATTCTGCTTAAGTGATTGAACACAACAGGGAGATTTTAAAGCTTTGTCAAAATTTAATCTTTGGTTTAGAAAGGCATATATCCTGGGGAAATATGAATGGGAAAAAAGTCTCCACATAAGTTCTTACAGGACATGATGAGTGCCTCAATTAAGATGGTGGGAATATGAAGATGAAGATAAATATGAGCAATGATGCAGAATTAGACTCTGCCTATCTAGAGAAGAGAAGTAAGGGAGGAAGGCTGAGCAAGAGGGCCTGAGGTATCTGCCAGTGGGACTGCAGGGAGGGAGACAGTGCTAGCAGCACAGATGTGAGAAATAAAAATTTCCAAGAAGAAGGCTTTTAAAAATCTACAAAGAAAAAGTCAGCAAGAGGGGAGTCAGCAAAGGAGACTGAGAGGGAACAGTTGGAGATTGCCTGTCTGACTGGCTCTGGGTAATACATAAACATTTACCAAACACCAGCAGCATGCCAAGAGCTAGGCTGGGTGCTGGTGACCAAGCCATGATGAGCAAAGGGCCTAACAGTTTATAAAAGCAGCTCCCATGAGCAATGTTCTGGTGGGCATCTCAGTTCATAAGTCAGATGAAGGATGTATTCCTACCCTGTAAAAAATTCTAGTGTCTCTGAGGAAGGGGAGTATGGAGTTTAATGGATGGCCAAGAAAAACTAGTGAGTGGTGCCTGAACTGTGGAGGGTTCCTGAAGTGTTAAGAGTGACTCAGAAGCTGTGATTGATCTGTGAGTATGGAGGCAACCCTCATAGACCACGAGGTGAACTCTAAGATAAGGCTTTAAGCTTGGTCAGTGGATTTTGACTGAGCTGAAGTGTATTCTTACTTGAATCCAATAGCATAAATAATCACAAAGGCTTAGGATGTAGCTCAATGGCAGTGCGTGTCTAGTATGTGTAAGGCCTTGGGTTCAACCTCCAGTACTTAAAAAAAATACCAATAACCATAAACTCCTTAACAATTCAATAAGAGCTCATGATTTTTAAACAAAATATTTTTAGTTGTAGATAGATGCATTTTATTTATTTATTTTTATGGGCTGAGGATGGAACCCAGTGCCTCATACATGCTAGGCAAGTGCTCTACCACCAAGCCACAACCCCAGGCCTAGAGCTTACGTTTAATCAGTGATTCAAAAATGTTTACAAATCTTCATATTTGGGGCTGGAGCTGTAGCTCAGTGGTAAAGCTCTTGCCTTGCATATGTGAGGCACTGGGTTCAATTCTCAGGACCACATAAAAATAAATAAAGATACTGTGTGTTTCTCTACAACTAAGTAAATATTTCAAAAAAAATCTTTACATTGTCCAATTGCTTAATATAGATTAACATCTCTTCTATGAACAATGGCATCTTGAATGATATTTTGCTCCTCAGAAATATCTTTTATTTTTTTTACCTTTATTTTATTTATTTATTTTTACATGGTGCTGAAGATTGAACCCAGGGCCTCCCACGTGCTAGGCAAGTGCTCTACTGCTGAGCCACAACCTCAGCCCCAGAAATATCTTTTGAAGTAGACATTATTTTTTTTTATTACTGGTTGCTGGACCCATAATTGGGGTTGAGTCCTATGACCAGTTTGAACAATTTCTCCAGCTTCTTGCAAATGCATTTGCTATGGTTTGGATTTTAACTGTCTCCCCAAGGCCATGAGTTAAAGGCTTAGTCCTCCCTCAGCTTGGTGCTATGTGGAGGTGTGGAAACTTTCAGAGATGGGGCCTAGCCAGACATGGTGGTGCACCCCTGTAATCCAGAGATTAACAGGAGGATCGCAAGTTCAAAGCCAGCCTCAACATTTGAGTGAGGCCCTGTATCAAAAAATAAAAAGGGCTGGGGATATGGCTCAGTGGTTAAGTGACCCTGGGTTCAATCCCTGTACTCCATCCCCCCAAAAAAGAGTTGGGACCTTGTGGGGGATCCTAGGTTATTACAGGCATGCCCTCTTGAAGGGGAATGTGGGCCTTGGTCTCCTCTTCTTTCTCTCTTTGGCTTCCCAGGCATGAGAAGAATATCTTGCTTCACTACTTGCTTTCTGCCATGAAGTGTTGTCTCCTCACAGCTTCAAAGGCAATTGGGCCAGGTAGGGATGAACTAAAACCTTCAAAACTATGAGTCAGGGCTGGGGATGTGGCTCCAGCGGTAGCGCGCTCGCCTGGCATGCGTGCGACCCGGGTTCGATCCTTAGCACCACATACCAACAAAGATGTTGTGTCCGCCGAGAACTAAAAAATAAATATTTAAAAAATTCTCTCTCTCTCCCCTCTCTCACTCTCTCTTTAAAAAAAAAAAAAAAAGAAAGAAAGAAAAAAAAAACTATGAGTCAAAATGAACCTTTCCTACTTATAAGTTGATTATCTTAGGTATTTTGTTATATTAACAGAAAGTTAATATTTGTGCTGCATTTTGCACTGATCCATTCACCAACTTAATGGGCATTCTGCATTCCTTAAGGTTGGTTGTTTTTAAAAAGAGTGGTAGTTTGAGAAAGAATGCCTTTTTCCTATGTGATAATGTTGATTCATTAGCGAGAGAATTTAAGAGTTACAAGGGACTCTGTCAACAACCTAAGTACTGTTGGCCTTAAAGTCAGTCTAAGGCTCTTTTATGAAACCAACACTAATTCATTATGTTTGAGAGACAAAATGGTTCCCTTTTCAAGGGGTATAGGTATGGGTATTTAGTCTATGTAGAAATAAATATATTCCCTAGTAGTATCAGCCATTTGGTGAGGAAACAAACAAACAAACCCTAGACCAGTTATCATCTCTGATTCAGTATTCTGTTGTGCCATCTCTCTCTTAAAACTTGGGCTTTTCTTTTCTTTCTTTCTTTCTTATTTTAAAATATGTATTTTTAGTTGCTGATGGGCCTTTATTTTACTCACTTATATGCAGTGCTGAGAATTGAACCCAGGGCCTTATACATGCTGGGAAGTGCTGTACCACTGAGCCACAACTCCAGCCCCAAACTTGGGCTTTCCTAAAGTTGTAAAGAACAACAATATGGGTTCTTTCTACCTCCTTCCTGCACTTTTTCTCTGAGACCCTGGCCATGGGGGATAAGGACAAAACTAAGCCTAGAGACCCTAAGGCACTTCCCTGGCACTTGGAACAATGGAGGGCTTTCAGGGACTGTGAGTCAGAAAGGCTGAGGGGAAGCTGAGATGCTTGCCATTTCCCAGGAAGACCCTGTCTGCTGATGGTCAGATAGTATTACAAGATGAATCCTGAAAGAGCGGTGATCTCCATATAGGGAAGCTCACCTCCATGGTGAGTTATAGTCTTGACCTGCTTATTATTAACCCCATTTAAGCAGTGACCCCCATGGATACCTGTTCCTCCCTCTAGGACAATACCAAAATTTCTGAGGAGTATGACCAAGGTTTTCATTGATCTAGCTTACTTTGGCTGGTTTACTCTTGCTTCTGTGCTACACCTAGACCAATATTTCTCCTAGAAAATTCTATCATGGGAACCTTTGTCTTCTTCCTTTTTCAATAAAAATTAGCCAATATTGGCATACAAACCCTTCTAAGACTAATGTTTCTTAGATACAGACAAAGAACTAAGCATTAAACATTGCTGCAGAAAATATTCACATTTACAGGACTAGAGATTTATAGGGAAAATATATAAGAAAGAATCCAAGTCACTTCAGTAGGGTTTGGTGACTCACCCCTATAATTCCAGTGACTTGGGTGTCTGAGGCAGGTGGATCACAAGTTCAAATACAGCTTGGGTCACTTTGTGAGACCTGTCTCAAAATATAACAAAAAGGGATGAGGATGTAGTTCAGTGGTAAAGTGCCTTGGGTTCAATCCCTAATACATGAATAAACGAATGAATGAATAAAATCCAAGTCATTTCAAAATCTTTTCCAACTGTACTGATTCTGTGTGGCTAATTCTTTGTAATGCTGGTCAGAAGTCAGTTTTACAAATGTTAAATCAAGCTTTTTAACTTTTTAAAAATTATTTAATTTGTTCTTAATAGATATGTTAAATCTGGCTTTGTATACAGCAAATTCATATATATATTCTCAGGGACAGGATGGCTTTTTTTGTAAATTAACCTCTTGGAAAATTAGGCAGTTGATGTTCTTTCAGAGCAGTTAAAAAATACTTAATGGGCTGGGGTTGTGGCTCAGTGGTAGCGTACTCGCCTAGTACACATGAGGCACTGGATTCAATCCTCAGCACCACATAAAAAAAAATGAAATAAAGATTGTGTGTCCACCTACAACTAAAAAATAAATATATAAAAAATAATTAAGACTTTTCTTAGGTAATATATAATGTTCGTAGAACCAGCATTTAAAAGTGTGTAAAAAATAAGCTTTGTAAAAATGAGTTCAAAACGAAGTATGATTCATAGTAATGTTTTCCAGCTGGGATCAACAAATACCTGATAGTCTGTGGCTAAATTCTCAGGGGTCCATGAATTCTTATAGAAATTTCACTTTAGATAATAATAAAAATTCTATGATCAATTTCATTGACAACTTAAAGTGAATACATTCATGTGATTTTAGCACTTGCTTTGTGTGTGTGTGTGTGTTGTGTGTGTGTGTAACATTGGGGATTTAATCTGGGGGCACTTTACCACTGTGCTACATCCCCAGCCCTTTTTTATTTTGAGATAGGGTCTTGCTGAGTAGCCCAGGCTGGCCTCATATGTTCCTGCTTTGGTCTACAGGATTATAGGTGTGCAACACCATGCCTGGCCTTGCATTTTTACATGTGAGGACACAAGAGTATTCTGAAAGTATTTGAGTTTTGTTTTGCTTCTCTTTCTTCCTTCTTTCCTTCCTATCTATCTATCTAGAGTTCAGATTTGGAGTGTAATTCAGTGGTAGAATGCATACTTAGCATCCTACAAAGCCTTGGCTTTAATTCCTAGCACCAGTATATACATACACACATACATATATCAACAGTACACCCTAATATAAACTATATAGCACTCTGGTTGGGGATGTTAATAATGGAAGAGCTGTATGTTTGTGTGGGGACCAGGGAGCTTGTGGGAAATTTCTGCACTTTCTGCTCAATTTTACTCGGCACCTAAAAAAAAAAAGTTTATTAAAAAAAAATATAAAAAAGAACCCAATACTATATATAAGCTAAAAATGAAGAGAAAGATGTTAGAAGAAACAAAAAGATCCATACATCAATTAAATGTTGTGGGTTGAATGCCAGCTTATGTTTTCTAGACAATAAAGGCTAGTCTACATTTATCAACTCTTTTCTTCTCCAGTTTCATTAGGATCCTAAGCCTCTTTCTCTTATGCATAGAGTTAATATGGATCCATGCAGGCACATTAGGTAGAAGCCAATCCTAGAATTACCAATGTGAAGGCATACTTCAAAATGAATACCACAATGAATGTGTGGGCATCAAGTTCCAGTCTTTCCCTCAATAACTCCTATGGTTTACCAAGTCTTTGTTCTTGAGCTTCTGCCTTGATTTGCTGTCCTTTCCTCTACTGAGAATTAAGACAGCCCTGTTGGTCAAGGCATTAGTAGAATCTGGCAAGATCACATGTTAAATTCTAGTGACTTTTGACTAGTTTCCTGTCCTAGATGCTGGCTATGGTCTATCTCCAAAGAAGGTTAACCCAGAATCACAAAAGGAATACTTGCCTAACTTTGACCCTCTTATTAGCTAAAAACACTTGCTGTAATTGTTACTGACTTGACTGGATCTTCTTGGAAATAGGCACTACTCCAATTCACTCACCTTATCCTAACACTACTAAAATCTCACAACTGACTCACTGGCTTGTGCTGTTGAAGTTCCCACACCTCTGGAATACACATCTGTCTGAGATGTGATAATATGAAGGAAGAGAGGTACAATGGGAATTGAATTTAGGTATAGCAGGAAGAAATTAATAAAATGCAGAGAAAGTCTCCTTTTGTGAAGAACAATAAAATAAAACAAATGAGAATTTAAATTAGACAATATTTTGTTCAAGAATAATGCTGAGCCTGAGACTATCCTAAGTGGTCTCACTGGCCTTGTAAGCAAAAGATCTTATCATCTGGAAGACAGTCTTTTGATGCTCGTCCTATCTTATGCCTATAGAAAGGCCCTAATACTGATAGAATGGGCATCTAAAACATGTAGCAGGACAGTGCCTGTGATCCCAGCAACTAAATAAGACCTGTCTCAAAATAAAATAAAAGGGCTGGGCATATAGCTCAGAGGCAGAATGCTCCTGGATTCAATCCCAGTACTCCCTGCCACACACAAAAAGTCTGGACCCCCTAACTCAAACCACTTGTTACAATGTTCTCTGAGAGATCTTTATAAAATACAAATCAGATCAAGTCATTTCTTGATTTAACATATTTCTTACATAGCTCCTTACAATTTTTTTCTCTTTTGCTGGGTTGGGGACTTAATCCAGAATCTTGAGCATGCTAGGCAATCACTTTATCACTCAGCACTCTCCCCATCAGTTACTCTGCCCACCAGTAAGAGAGAGAGAGAGGGACTGTGTTTGTGGTACTAAGGGATGGAACTCAGGAGCGTTCTACCACTGAGCATTCTACATTTGCAGCCCTGTCCCCACTTTTTAAAAATTTGACATAAGATCTAAGTTGCCTAGGCTGGACTTGAACTTGCAATCTTCCTGCCTCAGCATCCTAAATTACTGGGATTATAGGTCTGCATCACTGTGCTTGGCTCTTTTTATAGTTTTAATAAAATGTTTCAATTTTGTAACCTTAATCCAACACAAAATCTTTGAGACCTGGTATCCCTCTACCTGTCTCACTTCATCTCCTATATTCCCTCAGGCATGTGTACCTCAGCAATCTGAAAGAATATACTCTACATGGAACCCATCTGGCTAATTCCTATTTGTCCATCAAAGCTCAGATTACAGGTAACCTGTTTCTGCTGGCCTTTGGAATAGTCCTGTGTCCTCATATCATGAGTTTGTTGGCTTTAACTAGACTATAAGCTCCCAGAAGGCAAGAATTTACTTGTCATCTTGTACTCCTAGGACCTGGTTTTTGAGATATAATGTAAGCTCAAAAAATGAGTCTTAATGAGGACTAAATGAATGAACAAATGGATTGAAGGAAACTGAAACAAAAGAGCATCTCATGTCTTCTCAGGATCCTGTTTCTTCCTGACTTCCATGCAAACCTGGCTCCATGGGGGCACTGGTGTTTTGTACATAGCCCCAGTTGCAAGTGCAGGATGTGTATTGAACATTGAGAATATAGGTTAAAGGAAAGTGCAGAAAATGAGAAAAAGACTTTAGGTAAAACCTTTGGTAGGTAAGGCCCAAAGAGATGAAATAGTGTGGCTGACAATAACTGATACCAAGTGCCTGGAAAAGTAAGGAAAGAGTAGAGGAATTATAGCTATATTCTGTTCTAGAAGTCAAGAGTAGTTTCCAGAGGTGGGGCAGAGGTCAACATTGACCACAGCTGCTGTGAGGTCAAAAAGATTGTAATTGCAAAGTACCCACAGATATGACAACCAGGAAATGACCAGCAACCATGGCAAAGAGAAGCTTTAATAGCAGAGGGAGGAGGAAACATGATAAGTCGGGTTTTACTGCACTGGGAAAATGAGGACGAGAAGACCTGTGTATAGATAAAACTGGATTGTAAAGGAAGAAAGAGAAGTAGGGCGATAATGGGGAGGGTTAAACAGAAGTTTTCATTTTTCTTTCTTTGAAACTGTGGTGCTGGAATTGTACTTATTATTATTTTTTATTTTTTTTAGTTGTAGATGGATACAATATCTTTATTTTTATTTATTTATTTTTATGTGATGCTGAGGATCGAACCCAGGGCCTCAACATGTGTGAGGCAAGCACTCTACGACTGAGCTACAACCGCAGCCCAAGTACTTATTATTATTTTTAAAAATATTTTCTTAGTTGCCAATGGACTTTATTTATTTTTATGTGGTGCTGAGAATTGAACCCAATGCCTCACACATGCTAGGCAAGCACTCTACCACTGAGCCACTACCCCAGTCCCTATATGCTTATTTTTAATAAAAGAATCTTGAATGAACAGATATGAAATAAAAACAAATAGAGGCAAGTGAAAATTTCCACTAAAGCATGCTCTGGGTGTAAGAAATTATGGAGTAAAGGTCAGGATTATTGATGAAATGCCAGTAATGCAGCTATAAATAACAGATGTCTGGGTGCAGTCTTGGCAGCCAGTTCTAGGAAACAGATCATTGGTAACTATCCGCTCTGAATTCTGAGAATTTTTTTCACAGATAAAGCAACAGAGTAAGCAGCAATTTAACATTCACAAGTTGTTTCAGGGTAAGGATAAAAGACAGGTGAAGACAAGCAAACTCAAAGTAGGAAGTAGAGAAACTGATTTTCAAAAAATGAGATAAAAGGTAATGGTTTTGGGGGTGAGGGTTGTCAATACCAGATGCCAGTTCATATTTGAATTTCAGGTAAATCATGACTATTCTAAATAAATATGTCCCATGAAGAAATTGAGACATACTTACTATTAAAAATAAATTATTTATTAGAAATTGAAATTTAATTGGGCATCTTAAAGTTTATCTTTAATCCTGTTTAAGGTACCTACCTTTTAGCAGGGCAATTATTGTTTGTTGAATCATTAAGTGTTTTTTTTTTAAGTGTATCTTGCATCTTATATATATATATATTTTTTTTCTTAACCTTTTTTAAATTTTTTTTTTAATATTTATTTTTTGGTTTTCGGCGGACACAACATCTTTGTTTGTATGTGGTGCTAAGGATCAAACCCGGGTTGCACGCATGCCAGGCGAGTGCACTACTGCTTGAGCCACATCCCCAGCCCTCATTAAGTTTTTGTTGTAAAAAAGCCCTTAAGAGATAATCTAATATACCACTCATATTATATGAACACAGGATTGATGATCAGAGCACAGATATGCCTGCCTGCTGTCACACAAGGTGGAGTGAGGCAATATCCTACCCTACTGCTACAGAAAAGTAATGCTACCATGCCTGGCCCAAGTCTATTTTTAAGTGTAGCTTTTGGAGACACAATGAAATTTTCTGAAATGCCTTATAGTCAAATTAATTTAATATTTCTTTATTAATTTGTGGTGCTATGTGGGGATGAAACTCAAGAGTCTTGTGTATTCTAGGCTAATCAACTTTTAAAAATACTTTTTAGTTGTAAGTGGATCTTTTAAAATTGTATTTATTTATTTATATCCAGTGCTGAGAATTGAACCCAGGGCTTCATACATGCCACACAAGTGTGCTTCCAAGAGCCACAACTCCAGCCCTAGGCTAATTAATTTTCAAAAATATTTTTATGTGTATTTTTTAGTTGTAGATGAACACACAGTATCTGTATTTATTTTTATGTGGTGCTGAGCATCGAACTCAGTGCCACTGAGCTACAGCCTCAGCCCTCTAGGCTAATTAATTTTAATGAACTTCAGTTAAAAGAGAAATACAGCCATGCATGGTGGTACATGCCTGTAATCCCAACAGCTTGGGGAGGAAGGAAGATCACAAGTTCAAAGCCAGCCTCAGAAATTTAGCAAGTCTCTAGGCAATTTAGCAAGGCCTACTCTCAAAATAAAAAACAAAAAAGGGTGGGGACGTGGCTCAGTGGTTAAGAATCTCTGAATTCAATCCCTGGCACCAAAAAATAAACAAACAAATAGGAATATAGGAACTTGGGGTATAGCTCAGCTGTAGACATGTGCTCAGCATGCACAAGACGCTGGGATAGATCTCTGGCACCAAAAACTATTTTAAAAAAAGAAGAATATAAATATATATTCTCTGACTTCTTTGGGAGCTGTTAAGAATTTATTTTTTCTTCTTATTTTTAGGGTGCTAGGGAACGAACTCAGGGTTTGGTGCATATTAAATATGCTCTATTACTAAACTATATCCTCAGCCTGTAGAACTATTGAGGGAAAGGTGCTTTGTTAAACTGAACAATTATTCATAACCTATCCCAGTTACAAAAAGGATGAGAACTAATAATCTGTACAGGAAATAAGTCCAATGGAGAGTTTATGTCTACTTAAGTTTACGTGGGTAACATCTTGCATGCTTGAGGGCAGGAAGCTGATAATAATCTAATGGAAAAAAAATGAATAAAACCTTCCCAGGTTCTACTTAATAACCTGAAACTATTGTGGGATCACAGAAGATCAGTCCAGGAAACCACCTGCAAAATAAGAACATAGGCCAAGTACTGAAAACTAGAGTGGGCATTAAATATGTTGTAGCAAAAAGATGGAGAATGATAGTGAGGTTGGCATCTGATTAAAAGTATAAATTAGTGCTGAGGAAAATTCTTGTTAGGACACAGATTTGGCTGTGTAACTTTGTAAAGACTGATGAATGAAATGCAAGATTAAGATACTCTTGGTTGAATATTTGGAAGATGTAATGACTCATTATTTAAAAAAAAAAAAAAATCCTTGGCTTACTATACCAGAAGCTCAGGGGACTGGATGAGCAAACTAAGTGCTTTGGCAATGCTTAGAACATCACTCCGTTTATTTTTCTTTCTTTCTTTTTTTTTAAGTTGTTAATGGACCTTTTTTTTTTTATATATATTTATACGCGGTGCTGAGAATTGAATTGAACCCAGTGGTGCCTCACACATGCCAGCCCACTGAGCCACAACTCCAGCCCATTTTTAGGTTAATTTTTTTTTTTTTTTTGGTGGTGGTGCTGGGGATTGAACCCAGGGCCTAGTGCATGCAAGGCAAGCACTCTACCAACTGAGCTATATCCCTAGCCCATCACTCCTTTTCTGTACAGCCCACTCACCAAACCCCAAACCTGTCTTCTGGCTCCAATCCTTCTGCCTTTCCTGCCTCTTTGGGCCACTAGAAGCTTGAATTCCCTGCACTTTTTTGCCTCTGTGCATGTCTCTGGACCTGGTATCTGGAATAGTCCCTGTCCTGACTTCTACTCCTGAAGTATGCCATTGCAGCCCCACCAGGAGGCTGAGGGATTAAAAATGTCTACAATGTCACTGTCCCCTTATCACAATTCTGCTTAACAGACATTTCTTTGAGAAGTGTCTCATTACAGGAGTAATGAGAGACATTTAGATTCTCCTTCACCTAAGCCAAGACTGATGAAAAATGTACCTATGCCTTACATTATGGATGCAAAGCTTTCTTCTGAAAAAAATGTGATTTCCAAAGTTAAAGAAGACATTGAATTAGATGATGAGAAAATGATGACACAAACTAAATTTGCAGTGTAGTTTTGTGAAACTTCATTCTCCTATTAAGCAGGAGGAAGGTGAGATGGGTGAGATGGGAGTGATAGCCAAGGGAGCCTTAGGGAGCCGCTCTGAATGACCATGGCTTCCAGTCCTGAAGCAGAGGCTCTGACCAATTACTACATTTTGTGGTGACTTGGGCATTGTCTCAGCTCAGATAGCAAGGTGGGTCTTCAAGTATAGGTGTCACCTAGGGGGGTTGAGCTACACTCACCTATTCCTTTGAAATCCTACCCCTTGCCTCATTTGAATGGCTTCTTCCCAATAAAAGGGTTCAGCATGCGCTTTTCTCTTTCCATGGACCCCTAAAGTCAGAGGAGCTGTCACCAGACCCAAAGAAAAAGGTATTTCTCTGTCTCTGTGTGATTATTTTGTGTAGCCAAGTTCATCAGGAGTGACCCTGAGTGTTTAGTCATGGAACACAACAGGAGCCCCATCCAAGAAACAAGAATCAAGGACCAAGAACTGTGAGTTACTTTTGTGATTTTGTAAGAAGTGAGTGAGGTCAGAGTTACTTGGGCCTTTAAAAAAACAAAGGTACCTAGGCTCTAATACCATCTTCAATCTAAGGGGATCAAGAATCTGCTTTTTGGGGGCTGGGATTGTGGCTCAACGGTAGAGCATTTGCCTAGCACATGTGAGGCCCTGGATTCGATCCTCAGCACCACATAAAAATAAATAAACAAAATAAAGATATATATATAAAAAAAAGAATCTGCTTTTTGGCTGGGTGTAGGGGAGTATGCCTATAATCCCAGCAGCTCAAGAGGCTGAGGCTGGAGAATTGCAACTTCTAAGCCAGCCTCAGCAATTTAGCAAGGCCCTAAGCTCCTCAGCCTGTAGAACTATTGATGGAAAGATGCTTTGTTAAACTGAACAATTATTCATAACCTATTCCAGTTACAAAACGGATGAGAACTAATAATCTGAACAGGAAATAAGTCCAATGGAGAGTTTATGTCTACTTAAGTTTACTTATGTCTACTTAGCTACTTAGTAAAACGCTCTATCAAAATAAAAAGTAAAAAGGGCTAGGGAGGGCTGGGGTTGTGGCTCAGTGGTTGAGTGCTCGCCTAGCACCCGTGAGGCACTGGGTTCAAACCTCAACACCACATAAAAATGAAACAAAGATATTGTGTCCACCTACAACTAAAAAAAAAAAAAAAAAAAAGAAAAAAAAAAGGACTGGGTAGCTGATCTGATGACCGCCGCATGGAAGGAGGAGAGCAACAGCGCTGTGGTCCCATCTACCAATGCATGGGGTGGCTTTCTCAGCCAGCTTCCATTTAGTGAAAACAGCCAGAACCTACAAGAGCATCATCCAGTTCCTTCAGGCAAGATACTGGTAACCTGCAGGGACAATACAAGATTAGGTAGAAACTATAATATCTTGAAACCATGCTGCTAGAGAGGAAGACACATGGACAACATGAAGAAACAAGGGAAGAAAATGCCCAAAACAAACCAAGCTGATAAAATAATAGATTCCACTGACAGCACAGTAGATGAAATGTCAGAGAAGGAGTTCAAGATGTACATAATTAGAATGACCTATGAAGTAAAGAATGAATTTTTTAAGAGATCAAATACAGACAACAATTGACCTCTCCAACAAAGAGACACAAGACGAAATACTGGTAATTAAAGATTACTTCCAGAAATAGAGACTCTGAAAACAAACAAAAAACAAAACAAACAAACAACAACAACAAAAAAACCCAACAAAAACAAACAAACAAAAATCCTTGAAATGAAGGAAACAATAAACCAAATAAAAAATTCAATAGAAAGCATCAATAACAGACTAGATCCCTTGGAAGACAGAACCTCAATGAAGACAAAATATATAATCTTGAAAATAAAGTTGACTACACAGTGAAGATGATGAGAAACCATGAACAACAGAACCTCCAAGAATTATGGGACAATAGGAAAAGACCAAATCAAAGAATTATCAGGATAGAGGAAGGAACAGAGATAAACAACCAAAAGAATGTATAATCTCTTCAATGAAATAATATCAGAAAATTTCCCAAACATGAAGAATGAATTAGAAAATTAAATACAAGAGGCTTACAGGACACCAAATGTATAAAATTACAACAGAGCCACACCAAGGCATGTCATAACGAAAATGCCTAGCATACAGAATAAGGATAGAATTTTAAAAGCCGCAAGAGAAAAGTTTCAGATTACATGTGGTGGAAACTAATTCGGACCTCAGCAGATTTCTTAAACTAGACCATCAAGGCCAGGAGATCCTGAAACAACATATACCAAGCTCTGAAAGAAAATGGATGCCAACCAAGAATCTTATGTCCATCAAAAGTAAGCTTCAGGGGCTGGGGATGTGGCTCAAGTGGTAGCGCGCTCGCCTGGCATGCTGTGCAGCCCGGGTTCGATCCTCAGCACCACATACAAACAAAAGATGTTGTGTCCGCCGAAAAATAAAAAATAAATAAATAAAAAATAAGATGGACACAATATCTTTATTAAAAAAAAGTAAGCTTCAGTCTTGATGATCAAATAAAAACCTTGTATGATAAACAAAAACTAAAAAATTTATAATGAGGAGGAAATGAAAAACAATGAAAATCAGCAAAGGGAGGAATTACACTAAAGAAAAATCCAATCAAAGGAGAAACCAAGTCAAGTTAAAAACCAAAAATAAACCAAAATGACCGGGAATACAAACCATGTCTCAATAATAATCCTGAATATTAATGGCTTAAACTTATCAATTAAAAATATAGACTGGCTGATTGGATTTAAAAAAGATCCAACAATATGCTGCCTTCAAGAGAATCATCTCATAGGAAAACACATACACAGACTGAAAGTGAAAGGATGGGAAAAAATATATTATTCATATGGGCCATGTAAACAAGCAGGGGTTTCCATCCTAATATCAGATAAAGTGAACTTCAAATGAAAGTTAGTCAGAAGAGATAAAGAAGGAAATTTTATACTGCTTAAGGAAACCATACATAACAATCATAAATATCTTTGACCTAAACAATGGAACATACAAACCATTCTCAATTTCGAAAAGCAAATAGATCAGAACACAATAATACTGGGTGACTTTAACATACTCTTTCACCACTGGATAGATCTTCCAAACAAAAACTAAACAAAGAAACTACAGGACTCAATAATACAATCTGTTAGAATTAACAGACATAGAGATTTCATATGCCTTCTTCTCAGCAGCACATGGATTCTTTTATAAAAAAGACCATATATTATGTCACAAAGCAACTCTCAGCAAATACAAAAAAATAGAGATACTACCTTGTATTCTATCAGATTATAAATGGAATGAAATTAAAAATCAATGGTAAAAAATAGAAGCTACTGGAGACTAAATAATATGATACTGAATGAGCAAAGGATAGCAGAAGACATCAGGGAGGAGATAAAAAAATTCTTAGAGGTGAATGAGAACACCGATACAACAAATCAAAATCTCTGCAATACTATGAAGGCAGTGCTAAGAGGAAAGTTCATTGCACTGGGCTCATTCATTAAAAGAATAAAAAGGAAATATCACGACGGACACTACTGAAATACAGAAGATAATTAGGAAATATTTTGAAAATTTATACTCCAACAAAATACAAAATCTTGATGACACCGACAAATTTCTAGAAACATGATCCACCCAAATGAATTAGGAAGACATACATAATTTAAACTGATCAATTTCAAGAAAGGAAATAGAAGGCACCATCAAAAGCCTACCAACTAAGAAAAGCCTGGGACCAGATGGATACATAGCTGAGTTCTACAAGACCTTCAAAGAAGAAAGAAAACTTCAGACCAATATCCCTGATGAATATAGATGCAAAAATTATCAATAAAATCCTGGCCAATTACATATAAAAACATATTAAAAAGATAGTGCACCATGACCAAGTGGGGTTCATCCCAGGGATGCAAGGTTGGTTCAACGTACGGAAATCAATACATGTAATAAATCACATCAGTAGACTTAAAGACACAATAGATGCTGAAAAAGCATTCAATAAAATACAGCATCTCTTCATGTTCAAAACACTAGAAAACTAGGAATAGTAGGATCATATATCAACACTGTAAAAGCTATATATGCCAAGCCCAAAGCCAACATCATTCTAAATGGAGAAAAATTGGAAGCATTCCCTCTAAAATCTGGAACAAGACAGGAATGCCCTCTTTCACCACTTCTATTCAACATAGTCCTTGAAATTCTAGTTAGAGCAATCAGACAGACCGAAGAAATTAAAGGGATATGCACAGGAAAAGAAGAACTCATATCACTATTTGCCGTGACATGATTTTATATTTAAAGATCCAAAAAATTCTGCCAGAAAACTTCTAGAACTAATAAATGAATTCAGCAAAGTAGCAGGATATAAAATAAATACCCATAAATCAAATGCATTTCTGTACGTAAGTGATGAATCCACTGAAAGAGAAATTAGGGGCTGGGGTTCTGGCTCAGTGGTAGAGTGCTCGCCTGGCACATACCAGGCACTGAGTTCGATCCTCAGCACCACATAAAAATAAATAAAATAAAAGTATTGAGTCTAATAACTAAAATTTTTTTTAAATCCTCAAAAAATATAAAATACTTGGGAATCAATCTAACAAAAGAGGTGAAAGACCTCTACAATGAAAACTATAGAACACTAAAGAAATTGAAAAAGACTTCAGAAGACTTTAGAAGATGAAAAGATCTCCCATGCACCTGATAGAAGAAACAGTAGACCCAAATCTTCATCATGTCAGATTAGGCCACTACTTCCTTAACAAGACTCCTAAAGCATAAGAAATAAAATCAAGAATCAATAATTGGGATGGATTCAAACTAAAAAGCTTCTTCTCAGCAAAAGAAACAATCATTGAGGTGAAGAGAGAGCCTACAATATGGGAGCAAATTTTAACCACACATACATCAGACAGAGCACTAATCTTCAAGATATATAAAGAACTCAAAAAACTTAACACCAAAAAAACCCCCCAAACAATCCAATCAATGAAGGGGTTCAAGAACTAAACAGACACTTCTCAGAAGAAGATATACAAGTGATCAACAAATATATGAAAAGTGTTTAACATCTTTAGTAATTAGAGAAATGCAAATCAAAACTACTCTAAGATTTCAACTCACCTCAGTCAGAATGGTAGTTATCAAGAATACAAACAATAATAAGTGTTAGAGAGGATATGGGGAAAAAGGTACACCCATACATTGCTGGTGAGACTGCAAATTGGTGCAATCACTTTGGAAAGCAGTGTGGAGATTCTTCAGAAAACTTGGAATGGAACCACCATTTGACCCAGTTATCCCATTCCTCAGTTTACATTCAAAGGACTTACAATCAGCATACTATAGTGACACAGCCACAGCAATGTTGATAGCAGCTGAATTTACAACAGCTAAACTGTGGAACCAATCTAGATGCCCATCAATAGATGAATGGATAAAGAAACTGTGGTATATATACACAATGGAATATTACGCAGCATTAAAAGAAAATAAAATCATGGCATTTGGATGGAATTGAAAAATATTATGCTAAGTGAAGTAAGCCAATCCTAAAAAGCTAAAGGTTTTCTCTGATTTGTGGATGCTGATCTATGATGGCAGGGTGGGCATGGAAGAATGGAGGAACTTTAGATTGGGCAAAGGGGAGGGTTGGGAGGGGTTATGGGTTAGGAAAGATGGTGGAATGAGATGGACATCATTACCCTAGGTATATGTATGATTGCATAAATGGTGCATCTCTACTTTATGTACAATCAGAAAATTGAAATGTTGGGCTCCATTTGTGTATGATGAATTGAAATGCATTCTGGTTCATGTTCAACTAAGTAGAACAACAACAACAAAAAAGGGCTGGGAATGTGGCTTTATGGATAAGTGCCCCTGGGTTCAATCCCCAGTCATCAAAAAAAAAAGGGGGGGGGGGCTGGGGATGTGGCTCAAGCGGTAGCGCGCTCGCCTGGCATGCGTGCGGCCCAGATTCGATCCTCAGCACCACATACAAACAAAGATGTTGTGTCCACCGAAAACTGAAAAATAAATATTAAAATTCTCTTTCTCTCTCTCTCAAAAAAAAAAGCCATAAAAAAAAAAAAAAGGAATCTGCCCTACACCCCACTCACACACACATCTGCTCTAGAGCTGAGCAGAGCAAAACCATCCTCCAGTACTATGACTAATCCTCTGTACTTGTGACTAATCCACCCTCTGGGCTGGTTGTCAGTGAAGTATGGAGTCTTAGCGGTCAGAGAAAGACTACTTGCCAAATTAGGAAACACAAATTCAGGTTAAGGCCAAAGAAACTCTGTCTGTTACTGACTAGTTCCAATAATAATTAAAAGGAATTTCCGGGAAGGTGCTATTTGATGAATTCAGAGATCAAGGAGATTTGTGATTTGGTTTTCACCATCCCCCAGGGGGGGGAAAAAAGAAAAGAAAAAAGAAAAAGATTGAATAGCTATACTTGTTAGTTAGTATCCCAGGTACTTAAAGTTCTTGATTCAGTCAACAAGAAGCCTATGATGTGGGTACTACCTTAATTTGTAGATACAGGGGCTGGGTTGTGGCTCAGTGGTAGTGTGTTTGCCTACCACATGTGAGTTCCTGGGTTCGATCTTCAGCACCAGATATAAATAAATGAATAAATAAAATAAAGGTATTATGTCCAACTACAAATAAAAAATAAATATTAAAAAAATTTTGTAGATACAAAGTCATGATTTCAGTTGGCCAATATTATCTGGCACAATCAATGAAGTAATGGAAGAATTCCAGTCTTATTCTAGAAAGGAATAAGATCATATTTAATAGCACTTAAATTATTCTAGAAAGAGACACAATAGCCAGATCAACTAAACTATCTGGATTCTCTATATCTTAGTGTATGTTCCAGTGTGCCTACTTACTTCTCTTTAGGATGAGAAGAATCCTCTCTGATGAAGGGACTCTAATTCCCATTCCCCATGATGAACACAGAGAAGCTAGCTACCCAGTGTTGGAATGGCTCCCAACAGAATTCTTAGGACTTTGATTCTTCTTAATGGCAAGGAAGCAACTCAGCGATACCCTGTCTCTAAATGAAATACAAAAAAGGGCTGGGGATATGTGTCCTGTGTCAGTAGTTGAATGCCCCTGAGTTCAATCCCTGGTGCCAAAAAAAAAAAAAAAAAAGAGAGAGAGAGAATAGTGTCTGTGATGCCCTTAAGGGCCTGGGGAGGAATTCCTGGTATCCCAAATCCAGAAAAATCTCCTTTACTTGCTGGGCTTGTTAACTCCACCTGTTTCTACGAAAGTTCCCTTTATTCTTGATTTCATTTAGCTTTAGTGACTAAAACTCCACTTTGGGCAGACTTGAGTGCCTATATAGTCAGCACAAGAACACCTGAGGCTCCAGCTCTAAATTACCTGTCCAAATCACCACATGATCAGAACTTACTTACTTCCTGTCCTTTTGCATCATCCTCAACCCATTTATGAGGATGACCTGATTATCATCCCTACTTTCATTATTGCATACATGTTACTCATTTTTTAAAAAACTACTTTTGTTATTTATTTAAGGTCATGCAAGAATTTGTTTTTTTTTTAGCTAGAGATAAAAACTCAAGTTTCCTAACATACCTATTACTCTCAAGGTAATACTGTTCTTTTTATTCCTTAGGGGTATTCTCAAAAATATTACCTCAGTGTCACTTCTCCTTTCATACAGGGAAGAATAAAGAATGCCACTACTCTGAGCTGGTTGGCTGATTGCTTACAAAGGCCCTTTCTTACCTTCTCAGATAGACTCTAAGAAGCACTATTATAGAAGTTGACCTGAAACATTATAAAACTGAGCCTAGGCGCTGGGGATGTGGCTCAAGCGGTAGCGCGCTCGCCTGGCATGCGTGTGGCCCGGGTTCGATCCTCAGCACCACATACAGACAAAGATGTTGTGTCCGCCAAAAACTAAAAAATAAATATTAAAAAAATTCTCTCTCTCTCTCAAAAAATAAAAAAAAAACTGAGCCTATCTGTTCACAGCTTTTCAGTAATATTAGGGTATGTTTGTGATGAGTGCCTTCATTTAAAATAGAGGTTGTGTGGCAAACACAAAATTCTTTGTGGGAGTATTCCAGATGAGGTATTTCAAAGAGAGGCAGTTATCTCAGAGCAGCTGATCTGTCTGAGGTACTGAAACACCATGGGCAGACAAATGAATGAAGAGGGGTTTCCAAAATCAGCATCACCAAAACAGTCCCAATAGCATAAGTCCAGTGTACTGAGGACACCAATTATAACTGAACTGTTTTTACTCTATGTATAATTCCAGGATAAGTAGCAGTGGGGATTATTTATTTCATAATGGTTAATGAATCTTCTAGAAGGCCCTGGAACACTTTTATTAATGCTCCCAATAAATAAATTGTGACACAGATATTCCATAAATAATAAAATTTGTATTTGTATGTAAATATATATTTGTAAATATGGGGTGAATGGACTACAACACATCAAATAGTTAATAGTGGACCTCTGAGGAGCAAAGTGGATGGCAGAATAAAGGGAGATAATCCTTTTTTCACTTGCTATATTTTTGTACTGATATTTTTAAAATAATAGTTTTATTTAGATGTAATAATATAATCCATATATCATACAATTTATCCATTTATAGCTTAAAATCATCCCCCCTCCTTTGGTATCTTCACAGAGTTGTGCAACCATCAATACAATCAATTCTGGGAACATATCTGTTATCTCAAAATTAAACCCACTAGAGGGCTGGGGATTTAGCTCAGTAAAAGTGCTTGCCCAGAAAGTGTGAAGCCCTGGTTTTGATCCCTAGTATCATAACACAAAAACAAAAACAGCCTAAACCAAATCAACCAACCAACAAAAAAAGGGGAAAAAATGATAATGCCCATTAATCATTCCACTACAGAAACTAGCTGGTTAAATTCTGTCTCAGCCTTGAAAAACTAGGTCTATCTAACCATGACAGTCTGACCAAACACATGGAGCAACACACTGTCTTAAATTGCAACACACATGGGCAGCTGCAACTTTTCTTATCCCAAGGGTTCTTGAACATCCCACAAATAACCAAGAATTATTTCTTGGAACTTGATGTTCTGGGGAAATTATATGAAAAACTGACCCAATAACCTTTCTTCTGGATATTAATTTGTCTATAATTATTTGTTGCATTGTACAGAAGTACTTGCCTCATATACAAAGTTTTTGGTCGCAACTACAATTTCTGTATAGGCAAGAGTTAAATGGCTATATTAATTTTGGTTAATAAAAAAAGGTCTATGCTGAGTTGTCTTTATATTCCTATCTAGTGTTCTCATGAGAGGGCTCTGGCTTGTTTCAATGGACATATTCTAACATGAATATGTCATTAAATGTACAAGAGTTGGCAAAATGGAGAGTTTTTCAAAATATCAGATATGTTGAGCAGAGCACATAAACCTCCATTTTTAAACTGGGCTTGGTGGTGCATGCCTGTAATCCCACTGACTTGGGAGGTTGAGGCAGGGGGATCACCAGTTCAAGGCCAGTATGGGCAATATAACAAGACCCTGCCTCAAGATAAAAGTTAAAAAGGGCCAGGAGTATAACACAGTGGTAGAGTCACCTGGGTAAAATCCCTAGTACCACAAAATAAACAACAACAAAGGAAAAAACAAGATAAAACTTCCATTTACAGAAGAATAGTCACATCTAAATATGCCCTATTCTGATCCTGAGGACTAGCTCAGGAGCTTTAGGTAAAATCACCATCTCATCTTATTTTACATATATAAAAAGAGGAGCCCAGAGAGGGGAAATTATTTGTCTAAGGATGCACAGATGTTTTATGGCAGAACCACAACTAGAACTTGCATTTTATGACTCTTGGACAAAAACTCTATCAAACTATCTATATTTTCCACATTTTCTTTTCTTTGATCTCACATTCTTTGCATCTATTGTTCTTTCAACTGCCAGCAGTAATATGTCTAAAATGGAAATATGAAGTTTTAATTAAAATACTAGTACTATTTTCACTTTGTTCTCTTCTCTGAAACTTCGTTGAAAAAAATAAATCAAAATTAAACAGCATCAATTTCAATGAAGCAAAAAACCCACCATTTCTGAAAACCACAAAACCTGAGACAACTGCTTTAAACTATGAAATCTGCCCAGAAAGAGAAGCTATATAGCCATCTAGCACATGCTGCACCTTGGACTTACAATAGGATACAGAAATCCCTCAAAACGGAGTCTAACCAACCTCAAAGGCACCCAGTGATCTTTGATTAAACCACAAGATCTAGAGACAAATGGTCCAGGACAAACTTACTTTGGAAGGAATGATGCCATAAGCTATATTTAGGGTTAGGGATGTAGCTCAGTGGCAGAGTGCTCACCTAGCTTGCCCAAGGCCCTAGGTTCCAAACCTAGCATTGCAAATGAAACAAAACAAATACCTACCCCCTCACAACAAAAATCCTATTTCTAGTGCCTACATTAAGCTTGTTTGCCCCAGAAGCATAACATGAGGTGTATAGAATACATTAAAAATATAGGTGACTCCAGAATAAAGGAGTTAGTAGTAATGACAGTAAGATGAGTTAGTAGTAATGACAGTAATGATGAGTTAGTAGTAATGACAGTAAGAATCAGAAGAAGCTTCAGATGCCTTCAGCTTGATATATGCCCTTCTCTGTCCTTATGCCCTCCTCTGTCCTTCAAAACTATTATTCACTAGGGTAGCTGGCCCTATTCAAACATGAGATACAAGCCCCAAACAACCCACCAACAGAAAATCTATGAATGACAACTTCAAAAATAAAAGAAGGAAGAAAATAAATTAGGAGACGAAAACTTTATATAATCTCAAAATATCTTTAAGAGCCTCAAAGAATTTCTGGTAGCCTGATATCTTAAATAAATAAATAAATTTTTAAAAAGGGAGGAGGGTTTTAAAGAAGATACTTCAGGGCTTCAAGAAAAGGATTTTGTGTAAAATAAATGGAAGTTAGTATATAACAGCTTTGAAAGTAGGAAAGGAAAAAATAAATATGCAACTACTGAAAAAAAGATATGATGGTGACCTGCAGTTTTACCTCAGTGGAGAGCACTTGCTTAGCATGTATGAGGCACTGGGTTTGATCCTCAGCACCACATACATACATATATACATACATACAGATATGTGTACATCATATGTGTCCACATACAGGTATGTGTCCCTCTACAACCAAAATAATAATAATAAAAAAATGGAAATGTTTGAAGAAATCTTTAAATTGAAAAGAACACTGACATATAGATTACAGAAGAGATGATAAGTTATGGAAGACAAAGAAGATCTAACATGTTTTTTAATTAATGTTGTTGACGAAAAGGACAAAGCTAATGGAACAGACAAGATAAACCAGGATCTAAGTGTTAAGCAACTTAATTAGACCTTGTCTCCAAATAAAAAATAAAAAGGGCTGGGGATGTGGCTCAGTGGTTAAGCACCTCTGGGTTCAATCCATGGTACTAAAAAACAAAAACGTATGCAGCCAGGCACAGTGGCACACACCTGTAATCCCAGCTACTTGGGAGGCTGAGGCAGGAAGACTTCAAATTTGAGGTCAGCCTGGACAACTTAGGGAGACACTGTTTCAAAACAAAAAAAATAAAAATGACTGGCATATAGCTCAGTGGTAAAGGGTTCCTGGGTTCAATCCCCAGTTCAAAAAAAAAAAAAAGGGAAAGAAAAGTAAAAATCTGACCACCTTGTTACTTTGTTCAGTGTTTCTTTATTAAAAACAAGCAAACAAATATAAAAGCAGAAAAAGCAATATTTAGTATAATATAAAATAAACCTAACAAACATGTTTTATAATTAATGCACACTCATTATCAAAACTATGGAAAATACAGAAAAGTGTAAAGAAAAAAGTATACTCCTTTTAAAACCTTAATATTATAAACAATTTCCAGGGTTGTTAAATATACACAGAAGATGCTGGATTGTGGTTTCATATTCTGGAGCATGGTTATATAATAAATTGCCTACTGCTAGATATTTAGGTTGCTAGCATCTTCTTGCTATTATATATAGTGCTGCAATGAATGTCACAATACACAAAATCATCTTGAATTCTAATTTTGTGATATTTGCAAAACTTTTCCAAACAACCTCTTTCAATAGACAATGTTAGACACAAATGCTCTCTGGTCCCATTTTACTTCTTTTGCACCGATTACCCTAGTCATATTATTTGAAGGCCCAAACTTCTCTTTGGTTCCCAGAATAATCTAGCTTTAAAACAATACTATAGCAGCTTTCAGTTTTCACATAATAGCTTCATATCAGCTAGGTCCACTTTTGTCTCCTTCCTGAACATTCTTGTCCTTTGTATCCTTTAGGAGGAATGGAGCCCCTCCCTGCCTTATTCTTGCCAAAAGGGACCTGAACTGTGCGTTTGATCCTCAACCAGTCTCTTCTTTCGATATTTGGAGAAAAGAACTGTAAGAGGTTTTACTTTCATCACTTAGGTGAGAGGACACTTGGTCAGATCCACTTTGGCTATAAGCATATAGGTTTTTTTTTTGTTTTCTACTATAGGGGGAGATCTCTTACTGGGTGTCAAGAGGAGAGAGGGTTTAATTACCAACATGATCCCAATAGTCTCAGATTCTTCTTTATGCTTCTCTCTTTCACTATGATTTACATGAATTTATTGGAAAACACAAGCTCTTCCAGGAATCGCTACCAACTCAGGCTCATTTGTTTTCTAGTAGGTACTGGATTCCATTTTCTTGTGCAGCTAAACTAAGTCTGTAAAAGTCTTTTTTTTTTCCCCTTTTTTGGTTGTAGATGAGCATTATTTATTTATTTATTTATTTATTTATTTTCATGTGGTGCTGAGGATTGAATCCAGTGCCTCATATTTGGAAGGCAAGTGCTCCCCTACTGAGCCAGGATTCCAGCCCAGTCTTGGGATTTTTTAATGTCACACTGATGTTAAGACAAGAACTGGGGGAAAAAATGAATATTTTTAATGTTGCTGAAACTTAGAAAGCAATGTTGCCCAATCTATTGAATGACAAAATAAATATTTAGAAAAATGCTTCCAAATCAAAACATCTATTTAGAACTTTCCTTAAGGTTAAAAATAACTATCCAAGAATTCAGATTTTTTGGGCTGGGGATGTGGCTCAAGCAGTAGCGTGCTCGTCTGGCATGCCTGCGGCCTGGGTTCGATCCTCAGCACCACATACCAAAAAAGATGTTGTGTCTGCCGATAACTAAAAAAATAAATAAATCTTTTTTTTTTTAAAAAAAAGAATTCAGATTTTTTTTTTTTTAGTTGTAAATGGACACAATACCTTTATTTTACTTATTTTATGTGGTGCTGGGGATCGAACCCAGTGTCTCACACATGTGAGGCAAGCGCTCTACTGTTGAGCTACAACTCTAGCCCCTTAGATTTTAATTAAAGAAAGTAAAAACAATTTCCTTTAGGTCTCAGAAATCTGTTTGCTAATCTCCATTTCTAGGTAAATAGAGAAGAAACAAGGAAAGATACTGCAAAGCATACGCATCACTGGAGTTCTTACAGATCATACATTTTCATGCTGACCATATGAAAAAAAACTTATGGCATAACTGGAGTGATTCACTTATCCAATGTAACATAACTGAGCTACTATTTATTAAGGGTTATGACAAAGGTAATAAATAGATACAGAAGGGCTTTTGACCTAGACTAAGAAATTAATGTGTATATAGGATTTAATGGGACAAGAAGATTTGAGATATGAGTCCAAGGAAACCTGGGCAAATCAGGGATGGTGCCTCAGTTTAAGGTAATTCCCAAGTTGAAGTTTGAAGGATAAATAAGGAAAAGGTGAGGGTGTTAGGAAATGGGGGAAGTATGTTAGCGAGAGGGGCTAACACGTCAAAGATGTGGATGCAGCAGAGTTCAGTGGTACATGCCTATAATCCCAGTGATTTGAAAGGCTAAAGCAGGAGGATTGCATGTTCAGGGCCAGCCTTGGCAACCTAATAAGAATAAAAAATAAAAAGGGTTGGGATATAGCTCAGTGGTATAGAATATGCCTGGGTCCATTCCCAGTACCACAAAAAGAAAAGAAAAAAAAAATGTTTGGATGCATAAGAAAGCACAGTGTGTTTGAGGCACAGCTTAAATATGAGACCAAGAGATGCAGAGAAGGAGTACAAACTGGGGTACTTGACTAATTTTGTTGTGAAAACAGAGATGATATGTGTAAACAGGTGCTGAAGATGAGGTTGAGCAGGGAGGTAGGGATTACAACAGGAACAAAATTTTATTTTTAAAGTTTTATTTTTAACTGACAAATAATAATTATACATATTTATGGGGTACAATGTGATGTTTGATACACATATACATTATGATCAAATCAGGCTAATTCACACATTCATCACTCCAAATTTGTATTTCTTTTTTTTTTTTTAACGTGGTGGTATAGATTAACCTTTAAAATTTTTTATTTATTCTTTTTATATGACAGAACAATGTATTTTGACATATCATACATACATGGAGCATATGTATGTATTTTTGTGGTTGTACATGATGGGGAGTTATATTGGTCATATATCATATAAGAATATAGGAAAGTAATGTCTGATTCATTCTACTATCTTTCCCATTCCCATCCCCCTCCCCAGCCCCCACACCATTGTGAATCAGCATCTGAATATCAGAGAGAACATCTGATGGCCTTTGGTTTTGGGGATTGGCTTATTTCACTTAGCACGATAGTCTCCAGTTCCATTTACTTACTGGCAAATGTCATAATTTCATTCTTCTTTATGACTGAGTATTATACCATACCATATATGTACCACATTTTCTTTATCCATTCATCTGTTGAAGGGCATGTAGGTTGCTTCCATAGCTTAGCTATTAGGAATTGAGCTGCTATAAACATTGATGTGGCTGCCTCACTGTAGTATGCTGATTTTAAGTCCTTTGGGTATATGCTGAGGAGTAGGATAACTGGGTCAAATGGTGGTTCTATTCCATGTTTTCTGAGGAATCTCCATACTGCTTTCCAGAATGGTTGTACCATTTTGCAGTCGCCCCAGCAATGTACAAGAGTACCTTTTTTCCACATCCTTGCCAACATTTATTGTTACTTGTATTCTAGATAATTGCCATTCTGACTGGATTGAAATGAAATCTCAGTGTAGTTTGAATTTGCATTTCTGTAATTGCCAGAGATGTTGAACATTTTTTCATATTTGTTGACTGATCATATTTCTTCTTTTGTGAAGTGTCTGATCAGTTTCTTTGCCCATTTATTGATTGGGTTATCTGTTTTTTTTTTTTGCTCTTAAGTTTTTTGAGTTCTTTATATGTCCTGGAGACATATCTGAGGTGCAGTAGTAAAGCTTTTCTCCCATTCTGTAGGCTCTCTCTTCACTTTCTGATTTCCTGTGCTGTGAAAAAGCTTTTTAATTTGATACCATTCCATTTCTTGATTCTTTTTTTTAATATTTATTTTTTGATTGTAGATGGACACAATATCTTTATTTATTTTTATGTGGTGCTGAGGATTGAACTCAGGGCCTCAGATGTGCTAGGTGAACGCTCTCCTCCTGAGCCATAACCCTTGCCCTCCATTTCTTGATTCTTGATTTTACTTCTTGCACTTTAGGAGTCTTGTTGAGGAATTCAGTTCCTAAGCCAACATGATGGAGATTTGGATCTACTTTTTCTTCTAGTAGGTGCAGGCTCTCTGGTCTAATGCTTATGTCCTTGATCCACTTTGAGTTTTGTGGAGAGTGAGAGATAGGGGTCGAATTTCATTTTGTTACATATAAATTTCCAGTTTTCCCAGCACCATTTGTTGAAGAGGCTATATTTTCTCCAATGTATGTTTATGGAGCTTTTATCTAGTGTGAGATAAGTGTATTTACATAGGTTTGTCTCTGTGTCTTCTATTCTGTACCATTGATCTTCGTGTCTGTCCAAATTTGTATTTCTTTTTTGATCACAAACACATTTGAGAGCTTGTAAATTTTGCCAAACAACAAGTCACTGTCCAAAAGCACTTAATGGGCTGGAGCATGAGTTATAATTGAGGGACTCTCCTTGTTTATTTCCTCATAATCAGGCCTTTCCTGAATTCCCAGCTGTTTCCAGTCTGAGGGCTCGGGAGCAGTGTTTCCATCCCTCTTTTCACTCACCCTCCAGAATGAGGTCTATGCGCAGACCACAGTAGTTATAAAAAAAGCTTCAAGCACAGTTAAATTTTCAAGGAACTGTGTTCTATGTTTTGAACTTATCAAATCAAATATTATCAAAATGGATACAGAAATATTTCTAATCTGGTATTGATTTGAACAGGCAGAAGAAGCTGAGTGGAAAGGGAGGAATGATGCATTAAATATGTGGGATGATCTTTTTAAAAAAATCTACATAATTTAAAAAGCAAATAGGCTTGCAAAGGAAAATCAAAATTGTACAGAAGTGTGTGGAATTAAAATAAGCCTCTCTCTTCTGTGGTCCCAATTGGGTAGTAGGCTGCTATTAAAGAGTCTGTTAGGTATCCTTTTAGAAATTACCAATGATTAAAAAATGTGTTTTTGGGCTGGAGATGTGGCTCAGCGGTAGCGCGCTCGCCTGGCATGCGTGCGGCCCGGGTTCGATCCTCAGCACCACATACCAACAAAGATGTTGTGTCTGCCGAGAACTAAAAAATAAATATTAAAAATTCTCTCTCTCTCTCTCTCTCTCTCCTCTCTCACTCTCTCTTTAAAAAAAATGTGTTTTTGTTTTGATATACAAATTAAATAATTTCATAGATTCTTCATAATATGTTAAGAAGCACAAAAGTCACAAAAAAATACTAAGTCTAGGTTGCATTTTCCAACCCCATAAACTTTCCAGGTATCCTGGAAAGGCTCTCGAATCTCCATTAGGCCTGACTTTTAGCACAATGCACAATGGAACAACAATGTATAAATGTAGCCACAGTGACTATCACGCCAATACCTGTTTTCATTTCCTACCCTCTAAACTGTGTTTCTCTTTCGTCAACATCTAGACTGGAGACTTGCTCAGTCAATGAATTTAATAATAGGTACCTGTTACCATCTGTGGAAAATACATTTTAATATTATATGACTCATTAAATTAGCAGAACTAATCTGTTAAGAAACTGGGTAAGGTTCCCAATAATAACCATTTAATTGTCTAATGGCTAAGATCATATCTTCTTTTCTTGGGAACTGAATTTTTTCCTATAAAGTGTTTATTTGGGTGAGCTCTTCTGGTTAAATGTTTCCCTGAAATCAAACATTAAAGTTCAGAGCAGTAAGAAAGCATTAACCATACACAAAGTCTACTAAATGTACTCTTAAGCCTATGATGGCATTTCAATATGGTAATAAAGTGTTGACCTACTTCACTGTAGAAAGTCAGAAATCAAGCTGGGGACAGTGGCACACACCTGTAATTCCAGTGTCTTGGGAGGTTGAGGCAGTAGGATGGTGAGTTCAAAGTAAGCCTCAGCAAAAGTGAGGCTCTAGGCAACTCAATGAGACCCTGTATCTAAAATACAAAACAGGGCTGGGGATGTGGCTCAGTGGTGAAGTGCCTCTGAGTTCAAACCCTGGTAACCTCTCCCGCCAAAAAAAAAAAAAAAAAGGCAAGAATCAATTCCATGTCTCTGTTTTCAAATCCTAGTACTGCCATTTATTAAATGTACGATCTTAGAGGTTCTATTACTTTCTTTGAGTTTGTTTGTTCATGTGAAAAAAGATAATAAAATTGTACAGTTATTTTAATGAATCAACATAGTGTTAGTGAAAGTATATGTCAGGCATGGAGTAGAAATAGAGTGGTTAAAGTATACGCTGTGTACCAGATGGACTTAGTTCAAATGCCAGCTCCACCACATGTTAGCTGGGTGACCTTGGGCAAATTACTCAACCTCTCACTATGTGTCCATTTTTTATCTGTAAAATGGAAAAAATAATTGGATTATTTTGAAGATTAAGAAAGACCATGTATTAGAATCATTTTTGGTACTAACAGTAATGACTTTATACATATCTTAATTGTTATAGGTTATAGGCCCTCTACAAAACTTCTCTAGATTCTTTCCCTTCACTTTTCTCTGTAACACATCTAAAATAGCCTAAAGTAAGATTCCAAAGTTTTGCTTTTTCTAGGTTATGAGAGGATAAAAGACCGAGGGCTACTTATTTCTATGGACTAACTTCTGTTCTACCCAAAACTCATGTTATATTGAAATCCATTCCAATGTGACTTTATTTATAGATAATGGTTTTTAGGAGGTAATTAAATACATTTTTTTCTCTCTCCACAAGTGAGGACACAGTGAGAAGGTGCCATCTGAAAGCAGTAAGAAGCTCTTTGCCACCTAATCTACAGTGTTTTGTTATGGTAGCCCATGCAGACTAAGGTATATTTATGTACCATTAAGTACCAAACACCAAAACGATGTAGAAGTGGCTTTGGAATAAGATAATGAATAAAGAATGTAAGAGTTGTAAGGTGTATGCTAGAAAAGCCTAGATTACCATGAAGGGACAATCAGTAGAAATATGGACATTAAATTTGATTCTGGTAAGGGCTCAGGAAGTCAAAAGGAGAGCTGGAGAGAAATCCTCCATTTTCTTAGAGAATACATAAATAATCCCGAACAGAATGTTGGATGCGAAATGCCACACTGATAAGGTATCAGACAGATAAGAGGAATAAGTTATTGGAAAATGGAAAAAAGGTCATCTCTGTAAGTTGCATAGAACTTGGCTGAATTGTATTCTAGTGTTTTGTGGAGTTTAGAACTGGTGACGGAAAAAATTAGATATTTAGCTGAGATTTCCAAGCAAAATGTTGAAGTTGCCTGAGTCTTCCTATTGCTTATAGTAAAGCGTTAAGTTGAGAGATGTATCAAAGAAGAAATTATAAAGCAAAAAGGCACTAGAACTTAAAAGAGTTTGGAAAAATTTCAGCTTCTCCATTTTATAAAAAATGAGAAAGCCTGTTCTGAAGATAACAGTAGGGTGTGCCCAAATAACCATTTGATGAGCAGATTAATATGAGCAAATTATAAAATTGGCCATCTCAATAGTAACCAGGAGACGAAAAAAGAAAAAAAAGGGCACACAATAAAATCTGGCTATGTACATGCATCATCCTTCAATAAGAGGGAAATGTACTCCACATCATATATAACCATAAAAATGGGAAGTTTATACTCCATTTACATATGATATGTCAAAATGTATTCTACTGTCATGCATACCTAAAAAGAACAAATTAAAAAAAAAAAAAGAGGAAAATATGACCTCCAATGGAGATTCAAAAATCAGCAGGGCTGTTACTCTCATCATAGGCCCCACTGGGCCTATAGGACAGAATATTGAACCAAAGAGTATTTTTCTTCAGCCTGAAGATCTAACAGAACGTGCTTTCTAAGTTTTGGACCCTTGTGAACCCTAAGTTCTGTTACCCTTTCCTTCTTTCTGGTTTCTTCCTTTTGAAACAGGACTATCTCTCCCACCCTGTCCCACCCATTGTATTTTATGAGCATATAACTTGTTTGATATCCCAGATTTGCAGTTGGAGAGGAAGTCTGTCTCAGGATGAAATTTGCGCTCATACTTGCTTTTGGTAATATTTAGTTTAAACTATAGAATTTAGATTGCAGAGTTAATTCTGGAATGAGTCAAGAATTCTGGAGGCTGTTGGAATGGGATGAATGTAATTTGCATGTAACAAGGACATGAATTTTGGTGATTTGGAATGGCATGCTGCGAACTAAAGTCTGTTGCCCTAAAATTCATATGTTGAAGCCCAAACTCCAGATGTGACTGTATTTGGAGATAGGGTTTTAGCATGAAATTTACAGAACTGGGGGTCTTAAAAGAGGAAGCAAAAGAGAGATCTCTCTTTCCACCATGTGAGGAAAAAGTGAAAAGGTGGTCATCTGCAAGCAAAGAGAACCCTCATCGGAAACTGACCCTATCAGACCTTGATCTGGAATTTTTGGCCTGCAAAACTGATGAAGTATTTTTGTTGTTTAAGCCACCTGATCTGTAGAATTTTGTTATAACGGCCCAAACCACATTTTCCTTGAATCTTTAAATTAGCATATATATATACATTATATATTTTAATATATATTTTAGTTATCAATGGACCTTTATGTATTTTTTATTTACATGTGGTGCTGAGGATTGAACCCAGTGCTTCACACATGCTAGGCAATTAGCTTCTTAAAAGTATTTATTTCTACCAAGTTTACTATCCCTCCACTCTATCATTTCACAAGTAGGGAACTGATGCTGACACTGCATGATCTTCCCAGAACAGATTAAAAATGTAATACAAGATCTTGATAACCAAAGGTCTTGGCTTCATTATTGTTCTCACGAATCAGATCTGTCCCTTAAAAAGAAAACAACTTGTGTTGCTGGGCCAGAGCAGGCACTGTATAGGCAGGAGTCTGTGTGCAAATGGGATGCCTGGCAGAAACCCAAAATATCATTAATACTAATGTTAATAGGGAGAAAACAAATAAAAACATGCCCACAGAATAAAAGGGCTGTATCATATATGAAAACAGGAGTTAATGACTTCTTCCACAAATTGACTTGAAACCATATATTTTTCAAGGTTTACAGATGAAGAAATTTAGAAACAGAAAAAAAGTAACCTGTCTAGGTTATACAGTTAATAAGCTGATATAGCTAGGGTTTCAGTCTGGGTAGTCTAGCACTATCTACATCTGTGCTCTTTAAAACATTACAAAATCCATTGACATAGGAAGAGAAGAAATTCTCCCATGATGATCCCAACAGTTTACCCTGAACCAAATAAGACTGAGAAGAAATCTAAACCTTTCCTTATCATTTTGTAGGATACAGAAATGAACAGAATTCCCTCCCCCTAATCTAATAAAATGGACATCAATTCCTAACATTGCCTAATATGATAAAGAATATATTTCATATCCAGCAACAAACATCCATTAATGATTAAACACTAGATGTGTTCTTAATCAAATCATTAAGATATAAAATTGCCTGATCTTAATCATGTTGCTTAACATAGTTTAAGGGATTTCTTATAGTTCAAGGATTTCTCCCAAAGCAATAAGAAGTAGAACAAAAATAAGAGGCATATGTTAAAAAAAATGGAAACCTATATTAGTATTATTTGCAGATAATTTACCTATAAAACTTAAGAGAAGCAAGGGAAATACTAGTAGGTTTTTAACAGAAATTTTGTTTAAGTGATAAACAGAAAAGAAATGAACATGAAAAATCAATAAATCTACACACTAGTAGTAAATTCTTATAAAAACCTTATTCACAATAACAACAAAAAATAAACCAGTCAAAATCACCTTAACAAGAACTGTGTAACACATAAAGGAAGAAAACTACAGGGTGGGGGTGTAGCTCATTGGTTAAGTGTTTGCCTAGCATGTGTGAGGCCCTGGGTTGGATCACCAGCATTGCAAAAAACAAAAACAAAAAAACACTAAAAATCTATCAACAAAATTAAAAAAAAACTATTAGAATCTAGGTGCACACCTATAATTCTAGTTACCCAGGAGAGCACTCACCTAGCATGTACCAAGCCCTGGGTTCAATCCCAGTACCACATACATACAAACTACAAAAGTTATCTACTTTGGTCAGTAATTCATCATCTAGGAATCTACTTATGGTTCAAAGATTTACTAATACAATTTAAAATTCTTAAATATTTGAAAAATTTAAATATTCCATAATAAGAGAATGTTAAATAAGTTTTGATACATCTTTCTTTCTAATAACAGATTTTCCTTTTAGTGTGGTGCTGGGAATCGAACCAAGGGCCTTGAGAATGCTAGGCAAATGCTCTAATACTGAGCTAAATCCCCAACCCTGTGGTAAATCTTTCTGATCAAATCTTTACAACCTTTAAAGACTTAAGGCCATATGCCAATAATCCCAGCTACTTGGAGGATTAAGGCAGTAGGATTGCAAGTTTGAGGCCAGCCTGGAAGATTTAGGGAGACCTGTTCAATAATCCCCAGTACTGAGAGAGAGAGAGAGAGAGAGAGAGAGAGAGAGAGAGAGAGAGAGAGAGAGAGAGAGAGAGAAAAGAAGGAGGAGGAGGAGGAGGGGGGAGGGGGAAGGGGAAAGGGGGAGAGAGGGAGGGAGGAGAGAGAGAGAGATGAAAGAGAGAGAGAGAGGAGACAGAGGGGGAGGGAGGGAGGGAGAGAGAAGAGAGGAGAGGGGAGGGGAGGGGAGGGGAGGGGAGGGAAGGGAAGGGAAGGGAAGGAAAGGGACTTAAGTATTACCCACTTACCTATCTGGCTAATATCAAAATGTGAGTAGATTTGGGGTTTCCTATAAACCTTGACAGTTGTCAAATGGAACTGGCAGCTTAAAAGTGGTGAGCTTTTTTAAAATGAAAGCACTTAACATAAGGTAGATTCCTACATTTGATGGGCATCACCTAAAATACATATATTTTAAATGTTCAATTCCACTTAAAAATTTTTTTTTAGTTATAGATGGACACAACACCTTTACTTATTTATTTTTATGTGGTACTGAGGATTGAATCCAGTGCTTCATTTGTGCGAGGCAAGCTCCACCATTCATCTACAACCCCAGCCTCATCTAAAATATTTTTAAGCCAGGCATGGTGACACATGCCTGTAATCCCAGAGGCTCAGGAGGCTGAGGCAGGAAGATTGAAAGTTCAAAGCCAGCCTCAGCAATTTATTAAGCAACTTAGTGAGAATCTGTCTTAAAATAAAATAAAACAATAAAATAAAATAAAGGGATGGGAATGTGGCTCAGTGATTAAGCACTCCTGTGCTTAATCCCTGCTAACAATAAATAAATAAACGAATAAATAAATAAATAGATATTTAAAGTCTCATATATTATGTCATGAAGAATTCATGTTATCAAATTTAAATAATTTAGCATTAATTTAATTTTAAACAAAATTGGTTATCATGCTTCCATATGTTTTAAACAATGCATGTTAAGTGCTCCACATATAAAAGTTCATTTGGTTATTACAACAGAACAAACTTGAGTTTCAGAAGAATTTAGAATTTGTCAATCACATTAGATGTGAAGTTTGAATATAAATAAAAGATTGTCTGATTTACAAAGGCTTATGTATTATTTAATGGCATGGGAATATGATCAGTGCTCTTGTGGGAAAAAAAAGCAGGATGCAATATTCTATACCATCTGATGCTAATTTTGTTTAACACTGGGCAGACAAGTCTCCTTTTCCGTATAATTTTCTGAAGTATCCTCTCCCCACATCTCAGTTTATAGGACACCACACTTTGAATTCTTTTTATTATCATTGTTTGTGTTTTTACTTCCTCTTCCTTTTGATGAGCCTTACTCTCTTATCACTCCAACTTATCTATGGGTAAATTCATTCCTTTTAAAGATTTAAATAAATAAGGATGTCTAATCTTTTATTTCCCTGTTAACTCATCTATTATCCTTTGCATACTACCCTAGCTAATCTTTATCCACTCTTAAGTCTAGGGGGATTTCCATTATCTCAAATTCTAGTCCTTGAAATCTTGCCATTACAACCTCTTAAGTAAGACTTGATTTATACCATCATCTCCATCTCAGACACTGTTACTCTAAATTGAGATATTTTCCTTTTACCAGGACAAATGCAATAGATTAACTGATCTAATCTATTGATCCTAATCTCTTCAATTTATGCCATTATCAGTGACTGTTCTAAAGCATAAAACTCATCATCCTTCTCCACTATTCAGTTCACTTTTCTAAACTGATGTAATGTTCAAAGAGAAAGAGATGCATATTTTGCCAAGGCTAATTCATTCTTAGCTTACCTGAACTCTACTGCATTTCCCATTCTTGTGTGTTTATGAGTGTGTGGAGTGGGAAAAGTTAACTAAAGAAGTTGGAATGAAAAAGGAACCTCAAGGGGCTGGGGATGTGGCTCAAGCGGTAGCGCGCTCACCTGGCATGCGTGCGGCCCGGGTTCGATCCTCAGCACCACATACCAACAAAGATGTTGTGTCCACCGAGAACAAAAAAATAAATATTAAAAATTCTCTCTCTATCTCTCTCTCTCCTCTCTCTTTAAAAAAAAAAAAAAGAAAAAGGAACCTCAAGGAGAATGACTGAGTTCATGAAGAATACAGAGAGCCAATCTAAGCCTAACAATCCATTGAATTTTTCTCAACAAGGTGTTCTTAAAAAATTTAGAGCCACTGGTAATTTCTTCCCACTTCCAAACTCTGCTGTAGATATTCTAAAGGTGGTAGGCAGATCTCCAAGTACCACCCTACTTCTTTTTGGTCTGCTTTCATTCATTCCCTCTACTTAACCTACCTTTTGTTCATTTTTGCTATGGAGTTTACACTTGAAGTACACTTCCTTGCTTGAATCCCAAGGAGTTGTATACCTAGGCTCCAGCCTAAGTCAATCCCCTAGATCTTCATTAATCTAGCTCAACAAAAAATAAAAGTCTATGTGGAGTATAAAGTATACATGTTTTTCAACACAGTGAAACTAATTAAGCACTTTCCCCTTCCTATAGCCATTCCTAACACCCTGTTGGCATTACAAAGTCTGAAAATATTAGATACCACTTTGCCTAGTGTATAACAGCTACAGTGGTTGGGAAGGTAATACTATCTTCCCACCATAGGCGGTGGTGGTAAGCCATGCAGGGCAGGAGACTTGAGAGAAAGTCCAATGGGACTTCTGTTTTTTTCTCCATAACATAAAGAAATGTGTGGGAGGAAAATATCCCTTTTCTTGGCAGGACACAATTGTGCTTACATGCCACATCTGAAACTACTTCAGTCACTTTGTAACCACAAGGAGAGGTGTGTTGATTTGATAGAATAGCCACGGTAAAAAATGGGAAGGACTTGAATTTTTAATGATGCTATTGAGACACACTGGACTTAATCTTGCTTCTGGATGACTTCATATGAAAGAGGACAACTCTTACTGTTAAAGCCACCTAACTGGATCCCAGCCGACTGAGCATTCATTTGTAATTTATTACTCACAGAGACTAACTACCACTTTTAGCTTTTTATACCTACCTAGGATGTGTGCCTATTGGTGGTAACTCCCTTCACTCATCTAATAATGTACTGGTTCTGCTCTAAGAACAAAACCTTAACTCACACACCAAACCAAAAAACAACTGGGATCACATTTGTTGGAAAAATGTAGAAATTAAAAGTAAATATGTGAATGAGAGTGATGAGGATATTCTTTGTGTACAGACTTGACAACTTCTTATTTGACAGCTTTTCTCTGGTCCATAGTTGTTCATCTGGAATCTACATAAGGGAAACCACTTACTAGTAAGCCAGATGAACTGTGTCTCCCTCAGAGATGTCCCTTGTATATCCCAGAATATGAGGTCAACTGTTTAAGTAAGGTTACTAGTTTATCTTAGAAATTGGTTACTGTTTGTTTACTTATAGATAGGGACATTATCCAAACTGGGGTTAACGCCCAGTGTCTGATAATTATGATATAACTAAATACAGATTTCAGTTAAGATACAACTTCTTTCTTTAGTGTTCCTGTCCTGTAAAAATAGCAGAGCAAGCTGGGTGCGGTGGTGCTCACCTATAATCTCAGTGACTCAGGATACTGAGATAGGAGGATTGCAAGTTCAAAAACAACTTCAGAAATTTAATGAGGCCCTAAGAAACTTAGTGAGACCCTGTCTCAAAATAAAAAGGGCTGGGGATGTAGTTCAGTGGTGAAGTGCTTGTGAGTTCAATCCCCAGTACCAAAAAAAAAGAGCAGAACAAATTTTGTGGTTTAAAGATGGATTGAAAACGCAGGCAAAACTACCACTTTTAGCTTTTTATGTATACCTAGGATGATCAATTTTTTTCTTTGCATACCAAAAGGAACTTGGTTTGTTTTTATCTGTCTTACCCACTAACATAAGAGGAAATCATAAAAAAGGGAAGCAAGTACAAACTCATTTATAATAAACTCCAAAAGCTATCTTGCTCACCAGAAACAGATTTTGAAGCCTAAAATGTAAAACTTAAAAATGCCAGCTATTTTTTTTTAAGTTAAAGAAGCAAGTCAGAAACAAACACAGTAAAATATTTTCATATATGCCAGAAAATAGGAGAAAAGGCATGTAGTATGCATGGTACATTAAAAAATTATAAAAATTTTCAAATAGAAAAGTTAAAAAAGAGTATAATGAATACTCTTGTACCTTCTATCAAGATTCAAATTGTTGGGCTGGGGATGTGGCTCAAGCGGTAGCGCGCTCGCCTGGCATGCGTGCGGCCCGGGTTCGATCCCCAGCACCACACACCAACAAAGATGTTGTGTCCGCCGAGAACTAAAAAATAAATATTAAAAATTCTCTCTCTCTCTCTCCTCTCTCACTCTCTCTTTAAAAAAAAAAAAAAGATTCAAATTGTTAACACTTGCCATTTTGGGCTAATTTATTATATATACACACACGAGTGTGTACATATGTGTATATACAAAATATGTGTGTATAAATACATATATATATAAAATGTATGTGTACATGCATATATGGGTATATGTATGCACACATACATATATACATATGCACATATTTCCTGACTTATTTTAATTATTATTTTTTGGTACTGGGGATTGAACTCAGGAGCATTCAACAACTGAGCCACATCCTTAGTTCTATTTTGTACTTTATTTAGAGACAGGGTCTCACTGAGTTATTTAGCGCCTCAACATTGCTGAGGCTGACTTTGAACTTGCAATCCTCCTGCCTTGGCCTCCCATGTGCACCACCACACCTGGTTTTCTCACTTATTTTGAAGTAAATTACAGACAGTTATATTTAACTTTGGTTTCCAATATCTGCTCTTCTGAATATATATAATAGAAGACTTTTTAATTCCATGTCTTGTGAAATTCTTAAGGTTAAAGAAAACAAATAATTATTTTTGTGTTGTTGGAAAACAAGATGGTCAGTGTAAGAGTAAAGATTCAATTGTAAAAATCAAAGATGTTAAGCAAAAATCCCTAAAATATAAATGCTGAAGTATAATCATCAGTATAAGTTACTGGTTTTTCTTTCCCCTTAAAAAAAAAAAGATATATCCTAGCTCTATTCACTATAAGGGTCAGGTAGCAATGAGAAATAATAACTCTATACCAAATAATACTCCTAGATGTTGGTTATAGTCTTCAAATATCATTCCTTACTAAGATATACCAAGGCTTCCTGGAGAAATGACTGATTTCAGAATTAGGGCAGGGAGGCATATTAGAAGGTACTGGAAAGACTTGTTGTCCATAAATCATAAAAGATTTAAGAGAGCCATCAGAATATATACGAACCATCAAGAAGAAGTTCACTAGCCAGAGATAGACAACTTAGGAATTAAAGAACATGATGACTGTTTTAGTCAACTTTTTCACTGCTATAACCAAAAGACCTAACAAAAACTTTTTAAAAAATATTTTTTAGTTGTAAATGAATACAGTATCCTTTTATGTCTTTATTTATATGTGGTGCTGAGGATTGAACCCAGTGCCTCACATGTGCCAGGCAAGCACTCTACCATGGAGCTATAGCCCCAGCCCCAAGAACATTTTTTAGAGGAAGAAAAGTTTATTTGGCATTCAGGGTTTCAGAGACTGCCAACTCTGTTGCTCTATGCCTCTTTTTTTTTTTTTTTTTTAAATAGTCACCATTTTTTTTTAAGTTGTAGTTGGACACAATACCTTTATTTTATTTATTCACTTCTATGTGGTGCCAAGGCTCAAACCCAGCGCCTCACACATACAGCAAGCGCTGTACCGCTGAGCCCCAGCCCCAGCCCCTCTATGCCTCTTGAGGTGAGGTAGAACATCATGGTGGAAAGGTGTTGAGGAGGAAAGCTGTTCAGAACATGTACCAAAAAGAAGAGAAAGCTCCAGTCACCAGGGACAAAATACATACCCTAAAGGCATGCCCCCAGTGACACATCCTATCCACTTATATTAATCTTTATTAGAAGATTAATGTACTGATTAGTTTAAATAAGCTCTCATAACCCAGTCATTTGACCTCTGAACTTTCATTGTTTCATGCATGAGCTTTTGGGGGACACCTCACATCTAAACCATAAGCATAACTGAACCTAAAACATGGAATACATAAAAACACATACATTTCTAATGAAATCAAAAAGTGTCCCCTATCGTCCAAAAACCAATGGATCACAATTAGGGCATCAATTCTTTATTCTGAGAACATCAATTAGAGGGAAAGATAAATATATTGCCTTATTGGTTCAAATTATATAGCAGGTAGTTAAATAGTCCCAAGTTAATTACGAAAGTGCTGCAAAAAAGAATTACAGCTAGTACATATGTAACATGGGAGACAATTGCCTCACACACATGAGATTCAATCCTCAGCACCACATAAATAAATAAATAAAGATTTAAAAAAACCCACTATTTTATCACTTCTAATTAATGATTCAGGTTATAATCATAAGAACATTACATAAAGAGTTGATGGTTTCTTTAAAATGAAGGAAACAGCTATTGTATCTCTTGATACAATGTAATATGAGTACACAGAACAGCCTATGAAGTAATCTTGTTCCCCAAATCTAATCGGGCTTTTATAGTTAATTTCCAGTGCATAAGAAATATAGAAGATAGAGGATTAACTATACCAGGAAGAAACAGACAAATCCAGAATATAGGATATTCTATATGAAAACAAACTCATTTTTTTCAACAAATCAATGACATGGAGGAAAGGAAAATTAAATGCAGAATATTAATATACTATAATGTATATACCTTGTTTAGATTCTGATTTAAATAAACCAACTGTAAAAATGTTTTTGAGTTACCTGGAAAAATTTCAATATGGGCTTGGTGTTGGAGGATACCAAAGAATTAGTTATTGTTTATTTTGTTAGATGTGATGATAATGGCATTATAGCCATAGACAAATTTTCATGTTCTTTAGATTTGCATGCCTAGGTATGTAAGGGTGAAATAGCCTAATGTCTGGGATTTTCTTTAAAACACTTCATAGCTGAGCTGGGGTTGTGGCTCAGCAGTAGAGCGCTCGCCTAGCACGTGTAAGACACTAGGTTCGATTCTCAGCACCACATAAAATAAATAAATAAAATAAAGGTATTGTGTCCAACTACAACTAATATATATATATATGTATATATATGTATGTGTATATATATATATATAACACACTTCATAGCTGGTGCGGTGGTGCATGCGTATAATCGGGAGGCTGAAACAGGAGGATGGTGAGTTCAAAGCCAGTCTCAGCAATGGTGAGGCACTAACCAATTCAGTGAGACCCTGTCTCTAAGTAAAATATAAAACAGGGCTGGGGATGTGGCTCAGTGGTTGAGTGCTCCTGAGTTCAATTCCTGGTACCACCCCCCATCAAAAAAACCCAACATACTTCATGTACACACAAGATGTTAAGTGGGGATAGTTGAAGCAAGTAAAGCAAATTAGTGGGATATTACTGGGATTAGGTAGTATAGACATATGGGAGTTCATAGTACTGTTCTTTATACTTTTGTGTGGTTATGAAATTATAATAAAAAATTTTTGAAGACATAGATATATAGAGAAATATCTATATCAAGACAAAAACATCTGAACACATGTTGAAGAAAGTCATTTCCATGTCATTTAAAAATAAATGTGAAATAGTTTTAAGTAGAATTGTCAATAAGATGTTTTTATCTACCCATACTATTTTTTTTGTTTTTTTTAATGTACAACTACATATTTATTGCTAATTTCTACATTGTTAAAAGATAAATTACAATATCACAATGACACTACTGAAATACAGAAGATAATTAGAAATTATTTGAAAATTATACTTCCAACAAAATGGAAAATCTCAAAGACATAAATTTCTAGAGTCATATGATCTAACCAAACTGAATCAAGACAACATATACAATTTAAACAGATCAATTTCAAGAAAGGAAATAGAAGACACCATCAAAAGCCTACCAACCAAGAAAAGCCCAGGACCAGATGGATTCTCAGCTGAGTTCTACAAGACCTTCAAAGAAGAACTAATACCAGTACTTCTTAAATTATTCCATGAAATAGAAAAGGAGAGAGCCCTTCCAAACACTTTTTATGAAGTTAATATCACCCTGATGCCAAAACCAGACAAAGACACATCAAAGAAAGAAAATTTCAGCCCAATATCGCTGATGAATATAGATACAAAAATTCTCAATAAAATTCTGGCAAATTGGGATTCCAACATGGCGGCGGGCGCGGAGAGATCAAGTCTCTGACCTCTTCAGTTGTGCGGGCATAGGGAGTCGTAAACAATCTAAATTCTGTTTGCTCAGGATCACTAGGCAATGCTGAGCTGACGTGGATCTGGGGCGAACAGTAGGGGCCTCTCAGAGCACACACTGAGCCCGGATCAGCTGAATTCAAGCTCCCGATCGCCTGTTTCCCGCAGAAAAACAGCTGTGACTCAGCACTAATCCACTCGGCTAAAACAACTGGTCAGCCCTTCTGATCCTACGGAGGTAAATGCCAACCGAGCCTTCATAGGTAGTGGCCACAGGTTTGAAACGGGGCTTGGGAGAGACAGTAAGGACCCACCCGTTGCATTGGTCACCCAGCAAAGGGAAACGAACTGTCGCCATTTGCAAGAGATACCACCATGGCAGAGAACTAATGTCACCAGACTGCGGCAGAGGAGATAACTTCATTGAAACCTGCGGCTACACTGACTTCTTCCCTTCCCTTCTAATACCTTTCCTCCCAAGCATCAAATAAATTTATAGGAGTAAACAGTAACTCAGCAGTCAAACAGAACAAGAAGTAACATGAGCAGCTTGAAAAGCAAGGAAGAAAAGGAGTACAAACAATGCAGGACAGCCTAAATAATCAGGAGGACCTAGAGTCATCAGAAAAATGGTCATATAAAGAACTCAAGGAACACCTTAGACAGATGGAATGGAACCTTAAAGAGGATAAGAGACAGCAAATTCAAGCAGCGAAAGAACACATTGAGAATGAATTACATAAACAGATAAAAGAAGAAGTTAAGCATCTTTATCAGGAGATAGAGATTATAAAACATAATCAAACAATAATTCTAGAAATGAAGGAAACGATAAACCAAATTAAAAACTCAATTGAGAGTATCACTAACAGAGTGGAGCAAGTAGAAGCCAGAACGTCAGATAATGAAGACAAAATATATCATCTTGAAAAGAGTCTAGCCAACTCAGAAAGGCTGGTAAAAAATCACGAGAAAAACATCCAAGAGATATGGGATAACATAAAAAAACCAAACTCACGAGTCATCGGGATAGAGGAAGGTACAGAGATTCAAACCAAGGGAATGAGTAACCTGCTGAGTGAAATAATTACAGAAAACTTTCCAGAAATAAAAAAGGAAACGGATATACAAATTGTAGATGCATACAGGACATCGAGCACACAAAATCACAGTAGACCAATGCCAAGACACATTATTATGAAGATATCCAATATACAGAACAAAGAGAAAATATTAAAAGCTACAAGAGAAAGGAGGCAGATTATATTCAGGGGTAAACCAATAAGGTAAACAACGGATTTTTCATCACAGACGCTGAAAGCGAGAAGATCCTGGAACAACGTATTTCAAACACTGAAAGACAATGGATGCCAACCAAGAATTCTGTATCCAGCAAAATTGAGCTTGAGGTACGACAACGAAATAAAAATCTTTCATGATAAACAAAAAGCTAAAAGTTTTGATAAACAAAAGCTAAAAGAATTTGCAGCCAGAAAACCAGCATTGCAAAGCGTCTTGAGCAAAACACTACACAAGGAAGAAATGAAAAACAACAACCAAAACCATCAGTGGGAAGTGCCTCGGTAATGACAGAGGGCGGGGGGAAAGCTAATCATGGAGAAACAAACTAAATTAAAAAAACAGATAAATAATCAAACATGGCTGGCAGTACAAACCATATATCAATAGTAACTCTAAACGTTAATGGCTTAAACTCTCCAATAAAGCGACATAGGCTGGTAACATGGATTAAAAAAACAAATCCAACAATATATTGCCTCCAGGAGACACATCTGATTGGAAAAGACATACACAGGCTGAAGGTGAAAGGTTGGGAAAAAATATACCATGCACACGGTCCTCGTAAGCAAGCAGGGGTGGCCATCTTCATATCGAATAAAATCGACTTCAAGACTAAGTTAATCAAAAGAGATAAGGAAGGACATTATATACTGATAAAAGGAACCATTCACCAACAAGACATAACAATTATCAATATTTATGCACCAAATAATGGTGCTGCGACGTTCATAAAACAAATTCTCCTCAAGTTCAAGAATCAAATAGACTACAACACAATAATTATGGGTGACTTCAACACACGTCTCTCACCATTGGACAGATGCTCCAAACAAAAGTTGAATAAAAAAACTATAGAACTCAATATCACAATCAATAACCTAGACTGAACTGAAATATATAGAATATATCAACCATCATCAAGTGGATATACTTTTTTCTCAGCAGCACATGGATCCTTCTCAAAAATAGACCATATATTATGCCATAGGGCAACCCTCAGTAAATATAAAGGGGTGGAGATAATACCATGCATTTTATCTGATCATAATGGAATGAAACTGGAAATCAATGATAAAAGAAGGAAGGAAAAATCCTACATCACATGGAAAATGAGCAATATGTTACTGAATGATCAATGGGTTACAGAAGACATAAAGGAGGAAATAAAAAATTCTTAAGAGATAAATGAAAATACAGACACAACATATTGGAATCTATGGGACACAATGAAAGCAGTTTTAAGAGGGAAATTCATCGCTTGGAGGTCATTCCTCAAAAAAAGGAAAAACCAACAAATAAATGAGCTCACACTTCATCTCAAAGCCCTAGAAAAGGAAGAGCAAAACAACAGCAAATGTAGCAGAAGGCAAGAAATAATTAAAATCAGAGTGGAAATCAACGAAATTGAAACAAAAGAAATTATTGAAAAAATTAACGAAACTAAAAGTTGATTCTTCGAAAAAATAAATAAGATCGACAGACCCTTAGCCATGCTAACGAAGAGAAGAAGAGAGAGAACTCAAATTACTAACATACGGGATGAAAAAGGCAATATCACAACAGATGCTACAGAAATACAGAAGACAATTAGAAATTATTTTGAAAACCTATATTCCAATAAAATAGAAGATAATGAAGACATCGATAAATTTCTTCAGTCATATGATTTGCCCAGACTGAGTCAGGACGATACACACAATTTGAATAGACCAATATCAATGGATGAAATAGAAGAAGCAATCAAAAGACTACCAACCAAGAAAAGCCCAGGACCGGATGAGTATACAGCGGAGTTTTACAAAACCTTTAAAGAATAATTAATACCAATACTTTTCAAGTTATTTCAGGAAATAGAAAAAGAGGGAGCTCTGCCAAATTCATTCTATGAGGCCACCATCACCCTGATTCCGAAACCAGACAAAGACAGCTCAAAGAAAGAAAACTACAGACCAATATCTATGATGAACCTAGATGCAAAAATTCTCAATAAAATTCTGGCGAATCGGATACAAAGGCACATCAAAAAAATTGTGCACCATGATCAAGTAGGATTCATCCCTGGGATGCAAGGATGGTTCAATATAGGGTAATCAATAAATGTTATTCACCATATCAATAGACTTAAAGATAAGAATCATATGATCATCTCGATAGACACAGAAAAAGTATTCAACAAAGTACAGCATCTCTTTATGTTCAAAACATTAGAAAAACTAGGGATAACAGGAACTTACCTTGACATTGTAAAAGCAATCTATGTTAAGCCTCAGACTAGCATCATTCTGAATGGAGAAAAATTGAAGGCATTCCCTCTAAAATCTGGAACAAGACAGGGATGCCCTCTATCACCACTTCTATTCAATATAGTTCTCGAAACACTGGCCAGAGCAATTAGATAGACGAAAGAAATTAAAGGCATAAAAATAGGAAAAGAAGAACTTAAATTATCACTATTTGCAGACGACATGATTCTATACCTAGAAGACCCAAAAGGGTCTACAAAGAAACTACGAGAACTAATAAATGAATTCAGCAAAGTGGCAGGTTATAAAATCAACACGCATAAATCAAAGGCATTTCTGTATATCAGTGACAAAACTTCTGAAACGGAAATGAGGAAAAACACTCCATTCACAATATCCTCAAAAAAAATAAAATACTTGGGAATCAACCTAACAAAAGAGGTGAAAGATTTATACAATGAAAACTACAGAAGCCTAAAGAGAGAAGTAGAAGAAGATCTTAGAAGATGGAAAAATATACCCTGTTCATGGATAGGCAGAACTAACATCATCAAAATGGCGATCTTACCAAAAGTTCTCTATAGGTTTAATGCAATGCCAATCAAAATCCCAAAGGCATTTCTTGTAGAAATAGATAAAGCAATCATGAAATTCATATGGAAAAATAAAAGACCCAGAATAGCAAAAGCAATTCTAAGCAGGAAGTGTGAATCAGGCAGTATAGCTATACCAGATTTCAAACTATATTACAGAGCAATAGTGACAAAAACAGCATGATACTGGTACCAAAACAGGTGGGTGGACCAATGGTATAGAATAGAGGACACAGAGACTAATCCACAAAGTTACAACTATCTTATATTTGATAAAGGGGCTAAAAGCATGCAATGGAGGAAGGATAGCATCTTCAACAAATGGTGCTGGGAAAACTGGAAATCCATATGCAACAAAATGAAACTGAATCCCTTTCTCTCGCCATGCACAAAAGTTAACTCAAAATGGATCAAGGAGCTTGATATCAAATCAGAGACTCTGCGTCTGATAGAAGAAAAAGTTGGCTCCGATCTACATATTGTGGGGTCGGGCTCCAAATTCCTTAATAGGACACCCATAGCACAAGAGTTAATAACAAGAATCAACAAATGGGACTTACTTAAAGTAAAAAGTTTTTTCTCAGCGAGAGAAACAATAAGAGAGGTAAATAGGGAGCCTACATCCTGGGAACAAATTTTTACTCCTCATACTTCAGATACAGCCCTAATATCCAGAGTATACAAAGAACTCAAAAAATTAGACAATAAGATAAAAAATAACCCAATCAACAAATGGGCCAAGGACCTGAACAGACATTTCTCAGAGGAGGATATACAATCAATCAACAAGTACATGAAAAAATGCTCACCATCTCTAACAGTCAGAGAAATGCAAATCAAAACCACCCTAAGATACCATCTCACTCCAGTAAGATTGGCAGCCACTATGAAGTCAAACAACAAGTGCTGGCGAGGATGTGGAGAAAAGGGTACACTTGTACATTGCTGGTGGGACTGCAAATTGGTGCAGTATGGAGATTCCTGGGAAAGCTGGGAATGGAACCACCATTTGACCCTGCCATTGCCCTTCTCGAACTATTCCCTGAAGACCTTAAAAGAGCATGCTACAGGGATACTGCCACATCGATGTTCATAGCAGCACAATTCACAATAGCTAGACTGTGGAACCAACCCAGATGCCCTTCAATAGATGAATGGATAAAAAAAATGTGGCATTTATACACCATGGAATATTACGCAGCACTAAAAAATGACAAAATCATGGAATTTGCAGGGAAATGGATGGCACTAGAGCAGATTATGCTTAGTGAAGCTAGCCAATCCCTAAAAAACAAATACCAAATGTCTTTTTTGATATAATGAGAGCAACTATGAACAGAGCATGGAGGAAGAGCAGGAAGAAAAGATTAACATTAAACAGAGATATGAGATGGGAGGGAAAGGGAGAAAAAAGGGAAATTGCATGGAAATGAAGGGAGACCCTCATTGCTATACAAAATTACATATAAGAGGTTGTGTGGGGAATGGGAAAATAAACAAGGAAAGAAATGAATTACAGTAGATGGGGTAGAGAGAGAAGATGTGAGGGAAGGGGAGGGGGGATAGTAGGGGATAGGAAAGGTAGCAGAATACAACAATTACTAATAGGGCATTATGTAAAAATGTGGATGTGTAACCGACGTGATTCTGCAATCTGCATTTGGGGTAAAATTCATAACCATAAAAAATTCATAACCCATTTCAATCTAATGTATGAAATATGATATGTCAAGAGCTTTGTAATGTTGTGAACAACCAATAAAAAAACAATTCTGGCAAATTGCAACCAAAAAACATATTAAAAAAAGATAGTCACCACGATCAAGTGGGGTTTATCCCGGGATGCAAGGTTGGTAGGTTCAACATATGGATATCAATAAACATAATTCATCATATCAACAAAATTAAAAATAAGAACCACATGAACATCTGAATAGATGCAGAAAAAGCATTTGACAAAATACAGTTCAAAACAGTAAAAAAAAAAAATAGGGATAATAGGAACATATCTCAACACTGTAAAAGCTAGCTATGCTAAGCCCAAGGCCAACATCATTCTAAATGGAGAAAAATTAAAAGCATTTGCTCTAAAAACTGGAACAAGACAGGGATGCCTGCTTTCTTTCACCACTTCTATTCAACATAGAACTTGAAACTCTAGCCAGAGCAATTAAGCAGATGAAAAGGAATTAAAGGAATATGATTAGGAAAAAAGGAACTCAAACTATCACTATTTTCTAACCACATGATTCTATATTTAGAGGATCCAAAAAATTCCACCAGAAAACTTCTAGAACTAATAAATTAACTCAGCAAAGTAGCAATGTATAAAAACAACACCCATAAATCAAAGGCATTTCTGTACATCAGTGAAAGAAAATAACAGCCACAAACAAACAACACCAAAGGGAAAAAAAAAAAAACAAAAACAATCAAACAAAAAAACTTAGGAATCAACCCAACAAAAGAGGTAAAAGACCTCTACAATGAAAACTACAGAACACTAAAGAAATTAAAGAAGACCTCAAAAGATAGAAAGTACTCCCTTGTTCTTAGATAGGCAGAATTAATATTATTAAAATGGCCATTATACCAAAAGCGTTATACAGGGGCAAGGGATATAGCTCAGTTGGTAGAGTTCTTGCCTTACATGCACAAGGCCCTGGGTTCAATCCCCAGCACTACTAAAAAAAAAAAAAAAAAAAAAGCAAAAGCGTTATACTTTATACAGATTTAATGCATTTCCAATTAAAATCCCAATGACATTCCTCATAGAAATAGAAAAAGCAATCATGGAATTCATTTGGAAAAAATAAGAGACCCAGAATAGCCGAAGAAATTCTTACCAAGAAGAATGAAGCAGGAGGCATCACAATACCCGACCTTAAATTATACTACAGAGCTATAGAAACAAAAAGAGCATGGTATTGGCACCAAAATAGATATGTAGACTAATGGTACAGAATAGAGGACACACAGACAAACCCACATAAATACGGTTATCTCATACTAGACAAAGGGGGGAAAAACATACATTGGAGGAAAGCTAGCCTCTTCAACAAATAGTGTAGGGAAAACTGGAAATCCATATGCAGCAAAATGAAATTAAATCCCTATCTCTCACTCTGCACAAAATTCAACTCAAAGTGGACCAAGGACCTAGGAATTAAACCAGAGACCCTGCACCTAACTGAAGAAAAAGTAGGCCCAAGTCTTCATTATGTCAGCTTTGGACCTGACTTCCTTAACAAGACTCCTAAAAAATCACAAGAAATAAAATCAAGAATCAATAAATGAGATAGATTCAAATTAAAAAGCTTCTTTTCAGCAAAGAAAACAATAATGTGAGGAGAGAGCCTATAGAATGAGCGAAAATCTTTATCACACACACATCCAGTTAGAGCACTAATCTCCAGGATATATAAAGAACTCAAAAAACTTAACATCAAAAAAACAAATAACCCAATCAATAAATGGGCTAAGGAACTAAGCAGACACTTTACAGAAGAAGAAATATGATCAATCAACAAGTATGTGAAAAAATGTTCAACATCTCTAGCATTCAGAGAAATGCAAATCAAAAGTACTCTAAGATCTTATTTCACTCTAGTCAAAAAGAAAATACAAGCAACCATAAGCTGGTGGGAGGCAAATTGGTGCAACCACTCTGGAAAGCAGCATGGAAATTCCTTAGAAAACGTGGAATGGAACCACAGTTTGACCCAGCTATCCCACTCCTTGGGATATACTCAAAGGACTTAAAAATCAGCATACTCCAGTGACGCAGCCACATCAATGTTTATAGCTCAATTCACAATACCTAAACCAACCTAGATGCCCTTCAGTAGACGAATGGATAAAGAAACTGTGGGGTGTGTGTGTGTGTGTGTGTGTGTGTGTGTGTGTGTACTGTATGCTTGTCATCTGCATTTCAGTCATAGAGGGAATACAAGGCATTTGAAGATTTAGAATTGACCTTTATTTTATCACTCAGGACAGTTGGGGTCTGTGACACTGTTAGTTTGGGCTGCTTTAAATTATGATTCCTGGGCTGGGGTATAATTTAGTGGTACAGAGCCTGTCGAGTGTACTTGAGGCCCTTGGTATGATCCCTAACAAAACACACACACACACACACACACACACACACACACACACATGTGTATATATACCATACATATATAAATACACATACACACACACATACACACTGGAATTTTATATAGCCTTAAAAGAAGAATGAAATTATGGCATTTGTGGGTAAATGGATGGATTTGGAGAATATGCTAAGCGATGTAAGCCAATCCCTAAAAACCAAAGTCCAAGTGTTTTCTCTGATAAGTGAATACTGATTTATAAAGGGCGAGGGGGAAGAATAGAGAAACTTTGGATTGGGCAGAGGGGAGGGAGAGGGAGTGGGGGTGGAAAAGATGGTGGAATGAGACGGACATTATTTCACTATGTACATGTGCGATTGCATGAATGGTGTGACTCTGCATCGTGCACAACCAGAGGAATGAAAAGTTGTGCTCCACTTGTGTTTAAAAAAAAAAAAAAAGATAAATTACCTGTTATCAATAATCATAACTTGGGAGGTTGGAATCCCCAAAACATCACAGCTCTGCAAAAGTTCTTTCTTACGAATCTCTCCTTGATTGTAGTAATTTCCTGAGAATAACAAATATAGTAGTAGATTTCTTTAACAGTGGAGACCTGTTTATTTTTCTTCTTCTTTTCCCTGTTTATTCTCATCCCATTTGTTCCCTATAGGATTTAAGCTACCTGAAAAATGTGTGATTATAATAAGGAGTTGAAGAAAATGTAATACTTAAGCTTGTTATAAACTATTCCTATGAGAAGACTACTAGCAGTATACTTTTATTTATTTAATTTTTTAGTTGTAGATGGACACAATACCTTTATTTTAAAGTGGTGCTGAGGACAGAACTCAGTGCCTCATACTTGTGAGGCAAGAGCTCTGCCACTGAGCCACAATCCCAGCCCCCCAGCAATATACTCTTTAGAATCATCATTTACATGCTTGTCAGTCTGTCTCTCTAACTGTATGCTTGTCATCTGCGTTTCAGTCATAGAGGGAATACAAGGCATTTGAAGATTTAGAATTGACCTTTATTTAATCACTCAGGACAGTTGGGGTCTGTGACACTGTTAGTTTGGGCTGCTTTAAATTATGACTCCTGGGCTGGGGTATAATTTAGTGGTGGAGAGCCTGTCGAGTGTACTTGAGGCCCTTGGTATGATCCCTAACAAAACACACACAGACAACAGACACAGACACACACACACACACACACACAAACACACACACACCAATCATCAACTATCTAACATTTATGAAAAAAGAGGGTGCTACTCCTGGGTATTATAAGAAAATGTACAGGCACCATTTGGGAAAACATCCTCTCTTGAAGTTTGGTATTCAAAACCAAACTTTATGTATATCCAAAGTTTTTGTATTCTTTATTTTCCCAACATATATACTACAGTCCCTGAGAATAATCTTCCCTCTGTATATAGGACTCCTCTGCAGTCTTATAAATAATACAATGAAATTGGTACCATTTAAATTGCACATTCACTGTAAGCAACTACCTAGTTAATATAGCCCCTTAATTCAAGTTTCCAACAAATAATGACCTGTGATTTATTCATGTTACTTAACTTTCTGGGATCAGTTTCTTTACCTCTAAAATAGCTAAGCTCATAAGGTTTTCTGGAGGGTAATTTGAGATAACATATCAGTGTACCCAGTTGGGTACTGAGTTAGTTTTTTCTTTCCACGAACTCTTTACTTTTACTTCCTGCTTCCTCTTTGTTTCTTTCTGAATTACAATTCATCTTTATCATCCAGATCATATGTCAAATGCCTTCTTCTATTTTCCCTGGAAAGTAATCATGTCCAGTATTTTACTTCTAACTATGAATTTTCTCCATTATCAAATTATTAATTAACTTGTAAATGTCATTGACCTTAAAAGTCATGTGATGAAACTTGTATCATCCCTAATATTCAGCATACTGTAGGTATTCATGAAGAACTTTAAGAGAAGCTCTGCTTACTACAGGTAACTCAAAGAAAAACTACCATGTGAAACCCTTCAACTTGAGTTGGGGTTACCCTAGATATGAACTGTCTCAATAGGAGACAGTCATTACATTGTATCTGACAAAGAGACTAACACCCTAAAAAAACTGTAGAGAACAGTTTTAATTCTGGACTGTCTTCGACATACTTTTCCCCTCAGTTTTCTTTCTTTCTTTTTTCTAGCAGTACTGGGAATTCAACCCAGGGGCACTTTACCACTGAGCTACATCCCTATTTTGAGACAGGGTTACACTAAATTGCTTAGAGCCTTGCTAAATTGCTATGGCTGACCTAGAACTTACAATCCTCCTGCCTCAGCCTCACAAATTTCTGGGATTACAGATATGTGCCACTATGTGTCTGGCTGGAAAGTTTTAATTTTTTAGAATGAGAAAGGGACTGAGAATCAAGGTATTATGGTCTCACAACATTTGGCTGCCCACTAGCTACATGAATTCGGAGAAATTCTTTTTTTTTTTTTTTTAGGTTCTGGGGATTGAACCCAGGATCTTGTTTTTGAGACAGACTTTTGCACAATTTCTGAGTTTGGCCTTGAACTTGTTGTGATCCTCCTTCTTAGTTTCAGGAATTCCAGTACAGTTTTCCCTTGAATACCAAGTAATAAAAAAATGTATTTGGAAGAAAAAAGGTCCAAGTTTTTTCCCATTATAAAATGAAGGAGCTGGGAATGGTGGCAACACCTGTAATCCCTGTCACTCAGGAGATTAAGGTAGGAGGATTGTGAGTTCAAAGCCAGCCTCAGCAATTTAGTGAAGCCCTAAGTAACTCCGTGAGACCCCGTCTCTTAAGTAAAATATAAAAAATGGCTGGAGATGTGGCTCAGTGGTTAAGCACCCCTGGGTTCAATCCCTGATACCAAAATAAATGAATAAATAAAATAAAATGAGGGAGCTTATGCTTTGTCAAGGTCTACCCAGGATAACAAAAACCATATCATACAGTAAGAGAGAATTTAATGCAAAGATTTTGATATATCACCAATGAAAGAGTGAAGGGCTAAACAGGCACCAGTGAAGTGGTCAAGAGATTAGGGATAGCAAAAAGTGACTACCAAGATAAAGGAAGGAGGCAGTAATATTGAAACAGAGAGGCCTGGGCTCCCAAAGGAAGTTGAAACCAAGAGGACTTGATTCCCTTCCATTAGAATGTGTCTACATACCCTAGCTTAAGAAATCATGATTCAAAAATGAAATTAGAATTTTTAAATGGCCAAAGGATTTAACTAAACATTCTCCAAAGAAGATAACCAACAAGCATGTGAAAAGATGCTCATCATTAGTCATTAGGAACATGCATATCAAACCCACAATAACATATCACTTCATGCCCATTAGGATGACTATAGTTCTGAAAACAGAAAATTACAAGCATTGAAAAGGATATAAAGAAAGTGGAACTGGGGTTAGCGATTCAGCTCAGTAACAGAACGCTTGCCTAGCAAGTACAAGGCCCTGAGTTACATCCTCAGTCCTGAAAAGAAACAAAAGAAAGTGGAACCATAGTGCACCAGTGGTGGGAATGTGATATGGCACAGCTGCTATGGAAAACAGTTTGGAGATTCTTCAGAAATATAAACAGAATTACCACATGACTGAACAATTGTACTCACAAGTATATACTCAAAAGAACTAGAAACTGGTACTGAAACATACTTGTAACACTGTTCAAAGAAGCATATTCACAGTAGTCAAAAAGTAGAAAATCTAAGTGTCTACCAACAGACAAATGAAAAAACAAATTTGGTATATATATATATATATATATATATATATATATATATATATATATATATAAAAAATATTCAGCCATAAGACAAAATAAAATTTTGATACTTGCTACAACACTGATGAAGTTTAAAAAATTATTCTAATCAACATTAAGATAGATATAAATTGATGATTACTATATGATTTCACTTGTGTGAGGTACCTGTAACAGTTAAATTCATAAGAGACAGAAAGTAGAAAATGGTAGTTGCCAGAGGCTGAGGAGAGGACAGTTATTGCTTAATGGGTTACAGTGTTTATTTTAGATGATGAAACAGAGGTGATGGTTACACAATCTTGTGAATGTACTTACTACCACTGAATTGAACACTTAAAAAATGTTTAAAATTGTAAATTTTGTTATGTATATTTTACCACAACTTAATAAAACATTAATAAAAATATTTTAATTTAGAGTTATCATTATAAAACTTAAATTATATCTTTACAATTGATGAACAAATACAGTTAAAGGACTGTTTAAATAAAAAAATATACATACATCTATCCAGCTAAAATCAAGAAACATTGGGTCTGGGGTTGTAGCTCAGTGGTAGAGCACTTGCCTCACATGTATGAGGCCCTGGGTTCGATTCTCAGTACCACATAAAAATAAACAAATAAAAATAAAGATATTGTGTCCATCAACAAGTAAAAAAAAAAAGAAAGAAAGAAAAATATTATCATATGCTATTATCAACCAATCTAGCTGTACTTGGGAGAAGTTTTACTATTTCTAAAGAAACTGCATTCATCTTAACTTTAATTTTGGAAATGTTAATTTTTGTTAACTTCTCTGTTTGCAGTTGGTCATTAACAAGTCCAAACATATGGGAAACTATCTTTTTCTGAATATGGCAGGCATTTATTTATTAGATGGAATGAGAAGTATACAGAATCAGAACAGAGTCCAGCACATCTCAGTTATGTTACAGCAAGTATTTTCAATACCAAAAATGAATTAAATTTGTTGACGATTCCCATCCTATGCTTTTTTTTTTTTTTATACTGAGGATTGAACCCAGGGACGCTCTACCACTGAGTTACACCCTGAGACAGGGTCTGGCTAAGTTGTAAGGGTTGAAACCTCAAACTGCAATCTACCTGCCTCAGTTTCCCAAGTTGCTGGAATTACAGGTCTGTGCCACAGCGCCTGGCCCATTTTAATCATTTTAAGTATACTGGTCTGTGCTACTGCACCTGGCCCCACTCTATACTTCTTTCAGATTAGTACTACTGTACTTTCTTTTTCATACTTGCTTCTTTTCTTTTTACTGTTCAGAGGCTCTGTTTTACTGTTTTTTTTTTTTTTTTTTTTTTTGTCTCGGTGGCATTTCTTTCTCTTTGGTCTCTGAAATGATCTCTTCCCTAATGTTTCATTAGCATTTCTTTTAGGGCTTTTCATTGTTTAATCAAATTGCCTATTTTTATAGCAAAAAAACCTAACTCATTACATAAATAATGAAAAGCTCTGAAAAGGGTGACATGCTCCAATTAAAAAAAGCAATCAGTAAGACATCAACAATTTTTTGCTGTGTTTTTTTTTGCTGAGTTTTGCTGTGTTACCCAGACTTGAATTCTTAGGTTCAAATGATCCTCCTGCCTCAGCCTCCTGAGAAGCTGGGACAATAGGGGTATACCACCATACCCACTGACATCAACATTTTCATATGCACTTACACAGTTGATGAGTTTTAAATAGAGGGTATGTATAAGGTGATGTGGCATATACATTCTAAGCTAGTTATAAGAGAAAGGTAAGTTAACATATGTTTAAAAATATATATGTCTAATAAATAGCCTACAAGTTAACCTATTAGCATCAGTGTTTATAAATAGTTTATAAATTGTTTTCAGTTACACATTGGATGTCTACGTATTCTTTGGTTGGTATGATCATATGATAACTGTACTAACAACTTTTAGAGAAAAGTACCTAAGTATTTAGATATATGTTAGTAAAAAGAACCAGTGAGATAAACTTTGAGTCATATTCTGATTTTTTTCTAACTCCCTTAAAGTAATAAAATTCATATTTTAAAGTATTACCAATTTATTCCATTTTTACCTCCCCCGACATGCTGGGGATTGAATGCAAAGCTTCAAGCATTCTAGGCAAGCACTCTATCACTGAACCAAATCCCTGATCCTTATTCCATTTTTAGCAGGATGCAATCAACACTCAAGATCATATGTTTTTAGAAATCCCAAATGTATTAGGTTAGACAGAATAGAATAAGATGAAAATAACACTTTTGAGAATGGATTTAAATATATCTAAATAAAGATTACTTTGGGGGCTGGGGTTGTAGCTCAGTGGTAGAGTAGTCACCTAGCACATGAGAGGCACTTGGTTCAATCCTCAGCACCATATAAAAATAAAAGTATTGTGTCCATCCACAACTAAAAAAAGTTTTAAAAAATATTACTTTGATGAATTATTATCAATTAAAAAGCAATTATTACAAATAATCTAAAACAGGGGCTGGGGTTGTGGCTCTGTAGTAGAGTTCGAGGTACTGGGTTCAATCCTCAGCACCACATAAAAATAAATAAACATCCTACTACAACTAAAAAATAAATAAATAAGTAACTTAATACACCAGATGCCATAAAGCACACCTGTAATAATAGCAGCTTTGGAGGCTAAGACAGGAAGATTGCAAAGCTAACCTCAGAAATTTAGCAAGTCCATAGCAACTTAGTGAGATCCTATCTCAAAATAAAATAGCACCCATGGGTTCAATCTCTGGTACTAAACTGAAACAAAAAAAATAATTTCTTCTTTAGGAAACATGATGTATTGATACCTGGAGAAACACTCTTAGTATAGAATACCTGAACATGAAATAAAGGTAAACATGTTCTCGATGTATGATTGAACTAGCAGAAAAGCAAAGGCTTTTTTCTAAAGGACCAAAACAATAGGTAAGTGTGAATCCTGAGAGGTATTATTCTGTTGATCCTAGGGCACTTGCGTGTTGACAATCTAAAGTTAGGGAGAAAAGCTTAGACAAAAATAAGATGTTTATACGAAAGCTAGGACCTTCAAAAGGCAATTCCTTCAGAGGATGAAGTAGAAAAAAGCCCATTCTAGACAGAGATCATTGAGATACATTTCCTTGACAAGAAGAATGTTAGCAGAAGTGATACTGTATGATTTCTTTTTTTTAAAATTTATTTATTTATTTATTTATTTTTTAAAGAGAGAGGAGAGAGAGAGAGAGAGAATTTTTAATATTTATTTTTCAGTTCTCGGCGGACACAACATCTTTGTTGGTATGTGGTGCTGAGGATCGAACCCAGGCCGCACGCATTCCAGGCGAGTGTGCTACCGCTTGAGCCACATCCCCAGCCCCTGTATGATTTCTAAGGCAAGGTCATGAAAGACAATATGACTACCCCCAGCAGAGATTCCTTCTCAGGACACCTGTGAGGAAGCCTAAGACACACAGACACTGGATATACCACACGTGGATGTTCTGGTTGGTATCTCTAGCTAAGTCCCTAGCTGAAGGCCAGAGACTTAAGTGAATGAATCTTCAGATGATTCTAGTTTCCAGTCTTTGGTTCCTCCAATTAAGGTACTGAGCAGAGACAGTATTCTCAGTATGACACCATAAGAACAAGTATTCTTAATGTCTTAAGCCACTAAGTTTTCAGATAATTTGTTACATAATATTAGACAACTAATATGCCTGGGTTTGGATCCTAAATTTATACCTCCTCTGTGGCCTGAAAAATCTCAATCTAACATTTTAGAGTCTTCTGAGGTAGGTGGTGTGTTTAGCTGCCTGGCCAAAGTAAATCATGAAAGTATTATCACAAATACAGTTCTGAGAAACATGTGTTTACTTCTACTAAAAAAAAAAAAAATCACAAAATACACATAGAAATGTGTCACCCAGAATGAGTTATCAGAACAAAGAGCAGACTCAAATATACAGATTATAGAAACTGGAATTATTAGATATGTGTTTTATACATTTAAAGAAATGAGGTTATCAAAATACTAGAGGGTAACAGAGACTATAATATTTGAAACATGAACCTCTAGACATTAGACACAGTTTAAAGGACAAACTGCATAATTACCATCTCCATACATTTGTAAGATCTTAAATATAAAACTGTTCACAGCCTAGAATGTTGGTAGGCACCTAAAGTCCCTCCTTACTCAGGAGGCTGAGGCAGGATGATCCTCAAGTTCAAGGCCAATCTGGAAAACATGGCAGGACCCTGTCTCTTCTAAGAAAAACATTGGGGCTAGGGGTGTAGTTCAGTAGTAAAGTGCATGCTTGAAGCTCTGGGTTTAATCTCTAACACCAAAAATGAAACTATTAGCAGACATGAAAGAAGGCCAAAATAAATGAGACATATCATAATAGATGGAAAGACTTTACAATATAAAAGTCAAGTCTCCTTATATTAAGTCAGTGAAATTTCAATAAAAATGCCAGCAAAGTTTTTCCTTGAACATGACCAAGCTAATTATAAAATGTATTTAGAAGAAAAAAAAAGTCAAAATCAGCAAACATGCCCGAAGCAATCTGGTCATATCAGATAGCAGTGCAATAAAAGCTATAGTAATTAAGATAGGAATGTCAGACTGAAGGAACAGCACATAGACCAGAAATACAAGGGAATCTAATGTTTGAGTCTGCAGTTGCAATCTAGAGAGGAAATGATGGGCTGAATTGGTATTCTTGACTATAATCTTTCCTTTCAAACCTTTTCCACATTGCCATCAGAATGAGTTTTTTTTTTTTTTTTTTTTTTTTAATCAGGGATTGAACCCAGGGGCACCTTGACCACTGAGTCACATCCCCAGCCCTTTCTATTTTTTGAGACAGGGTCTCACTAAGTTGCTTAGGGCCTCCTTGCCAAAATACTGAGGCTATCTTTGAACTCTTCATCCTCCTCTTCAGCCTCCCCAGCCACTGGGATTACAGCCTGCTCCACTACTGTGCCAGACTAGAATAAGCTTGTTTGTTTGTTTATTTATTTATTTATTTATTTTTTAGTTGTAGATAGACACAATCAATACCTTTTATTTTTATTTTTTTTATGTGGTGCTGAGGATCGAACATAGTGCTTGGTAGGCAAGTGCTCTATAACTGAGTTAAAACCACAGTCCCTAGAAAAAGCTTTTTTTTTTTTTTCTTTTTGGTACTAGGGTTACTTAACCACTGAGCCACATCCCCAGCCCTTTCTTGTATTTTATTTAAAGACAGGGTCCCATTGAGTTGCTTAGAGCCTCGCTAAATTTCTGAGGCCAGTTTTGAAATCAAAATCATCCTTGCCTCAGCCTCCCCAGCCGCTGGGATTACTACTGTGCCCAGCTAGAATAAGTTTTTTTTTTCTTTTAATATTTTTAAATTGTAGATGACACAATATCTTTATTTATTTTTATGTGGTGCTGAGGATCGAACCCAGTATCTCACATGTGCAAAGCAAGCTCTACCACTGAGCTACAGCCCCAGCCCTAGAATAAGCTTTTTTAAAACAGAGAATTGATTATATTAATTACACATTATTGGATGTGCATATTAGCAGGCATTTTGGTGGTTACATAAATTTGGGAAATGCTGGATTAAACAAAATTAAATAATTTTTTTTTTTTTTGTACCAGGGATTGAACTCAGGGGCACTTAACCACTGAGCCACATCCCCAATCCTTTTTATATTTTACTTTGAGATAGGATCTTACTACGTTTCTCAGGGCCTTGCCAAGTTGCTGAGGCTGGCTTTGAACCTGTGGTCTTCCTGCATGAGTCGCCCAAACCGCTGGGATTACAGATGTGCACCACTGTGCCCAATTAGATCTTTTTTTATTTTAATAGTAAGACTTCTCAATGATGTTTATATTCTCATAAGGACTGCAAACTTCTAAATGGGGGATAGCACATCTGGCTAAGTTCCCTAAAATTGTCAGGCCAAAGTATTTTTTTTTTTTAAATAGCAGAAATTCTCAGCACCACATCAAAATAAATAAACAAAATAAAGCTTAAAAAATGTACACTGGGAATCAATACAGATATTTTATAACTGACATGGCATGCAAAGCAATACAAGAGGTAGACTGGGTATAATGGTTTAGAACAACAACAACAAAAAAAGCTACAGTACTCTGGTTGTTACTTAAACTCTTTGTGATTTAGTTGCTACACTTATAAAATGGGAATAATAGTATTATCTTCTTCATAGGGTTACTGACAGGATTAAAAGAGGCATTAGTAACAAAAAAATTATCCTTTCCCCTGCTTCTCCCTTCTCCCTAACCTGGGGCTCTAGTTAGAATGAATTATTTATACAAGTTCAGGACTTACTGATGTCTTTACTACTGTCTAGAATGACTTACTCTGCGTCATAGGTAACCAACTATTATTTTTAAAGACTAGCTCAAAAGAAAACCTATTTGGAGAAACTTTCCTTAATCTAGTCTCCTCAAAGAGAATTAATGCATTTTTATATTTTGTACCCATAGTACTTTCTCCATTACATCATTATAGCTTTCATTATACTGTGTCATAAATTATCAGTGTCCTGTTTTGTACATCAGAATGATAAGTCAGGAGTGTGAAAAATGTTCCATACATATTTTTGAATGAGTTGTGATTTAAAATATAATTTTAAAAATCCAAGTTAGAACAATTTAAAATGATAATTTAGATTCCAGAGGAAATAATGAAAGACAACAACAAAAATGCTGACTGCTGGGGCTGGGTTGTAGCTCAGTGTGCGCACCACTGTGCCCAACTAAATCCAAGATAGAACAATTTAAAATGATAATTTAGATTCAGAGGAAATAATGAAAGACACACCTAGTACATGTGAGGCACTGGGTTTGATCCTCAGCACTACATAAAAAATAAAAAATAAAGGCATCGTATCCATCTATAAATTAAAAAAATAAAATAAAAAAATAAAAAATAAATTTTAAAAATGCTGGCTTCTAAGTATATGCTCACATTTTTTTCTCTTTTCTTTTCTCTTTTATGGCTTGAAGCCAGGACTTTGCATAGGCTAGGAAAGTGTTCTACCCTGAGCTACATTCTCAGCCCTTTGTATTTTTTTATTTTGAGGCAGGGTCTCTCTAAGTTGTCCAGATTGGGCTGGAATTTGAGATCCTCCTGCCTCAGTGTCCCAAATAGCTGGGATTACAATTTTTATTAGGGGGTGGGGGAAACATGGGAGGCTGGAATTAGAGAAAGGCAAATCAAAACTACTCTAGGAGTTCATCTCATTCTAGCCAGAATGGCACATAATCAAGAATACAAACAATAAGTATTGGCAAAGATGAGGGAAAAAAGATAACTCATTCATTGCTGGTGGGATTGCAAATTGGTACAACCACTTTGGAAAGAAGTATGGAGATTTCTCAGAAAACTTGGAATGGAACCACCATTTGACCCAGCTACCCAACTCCTCAGTTTATATCTAAAGGACTTCAAATCAGCATATACAGTGACACAGCCACATCAATGTTTATAGCAGCTCAATTCACAATAGCTAAACTGTGGAACCAACCTAGATGCCCTTCAACAGATGAATGGATAAATAAAATGTGATATAAATACACACTGGACTATTACTCAGCCTTAAAGAAGAATGAAATTACAGCATTTGCTGGTAAATGGATGGAACTAGAGAATATAATGCTAAGTGAAATAGGCCAATCCCCTAAAACCAAAAGCTGAATCTTTTCTCCTATAAGCAGATGCTGATCCACAGTAAGCGGGGAGGGGGCGGATAGGGAAGAATGAATAAACTTTGGATTGTGCAGAGGGGAGTGATGGGAGGGATGGGGCAGTGGGGATGGGAAAGATGGTAAAATGAGATGGACATTATTACCCTATTTACATGTACGATTACACTCCTGGTGGGGTTCAGCACCACTTACAGCCAGAGGAATGAGAAGTTATGCTCCATCTGTGTACTATGTGTGAAAATGCATTCTACTGCCATATATAACTAATTAGAACAAACAACAACAACAAACAAAAGCCTGGGAGGCTGGGGGTTCAGCTCAATGGTAGAGTGTTTGCCCAACATGTTTGAGGCTCTGGGTTTGAACCCCAGCAGCAAAACAAAAACAAAAACAAAAGACAGAAAATGAGGCAGGAAAAATTTGGGTTTCTGATACTAAATTTTTATGAGCCTTTTTATAAAAATAAGAACTTTATTAAAGATCACACTGCATCTACAATATTTTGCAAATAAAATCCAGGCTTCTCTTGTAGATCTTGAAACAAAAACTTGCCTATATTTGACTCCCATAGTTGTAGTATGAAATATAAATAAGATTAAAAGCAAGGAAAAAATCAGGCTGTTACTTGCAACTATTTGCAAATAATATCTTTAACATTAAGAGAGAAAAAAGTGCTTAGATCCAAATTCTCAACAAATAATAAAGATGATTTAATCTTATTGATAACAAACGATGAATTTCGGGGGAAAAAAAGTAAGAGAGATACTCTTCATTACTACCACTCAGAATGTAAAACTGGTATGCCTTAGGGAATTCAAATTATATGCAAAGCCTTAAAACAGTCAATTTTAGACATTGAGCTCCATGAGACAGATAGAATAGGCCTACCATAAATGTTTAACATATGCTAGGTAAGTGAAAAAGAAATGTTAAGTGAAAAGAATACATTTGTATTAAATGTGATTTCTGTGAAATTTGTATAGAAAGGATTGAAATAACACAACCAAATAGGAAAAGAGGTTATGAGCAACTAAAAACAACTGATTTATTGAGATATAATTTGACATACTATAAAATCCACATATTGTATACAGCTCGATTACTTCATTTACACAGCTGTGCAATTATGGCCATGATTAAGCACCAAGGTCACTTTTTTTTTTTCTCATTTGATGTTTTTGTATCAGAATACTAGCCCTATTCGTCGAATGGCTCTTTCACGGAAAGTTGGGTGGAGATGAACTCTAAAATTATCTACAAAATTACTATTGATCTGAGTCCCTCCTCCAGTTTGACACAGGCAACTTTCTAGCACAATACGGATTCAGCATGCAAGAAGGTCCTTTGCTATTATTAGAAGCAAAATTTTAAGGACTGAACAGGCACCATACAGAATAAATTGTTTTTGCTGTAGTACATAGTAATATCACTGTTCTTGACCCTTCTGCAAATGAAAGGTTCCAAAATAACTAATATAGTCGCAGTTCCCAACAAAAATGCTGGCACCGAGTGGAACCAATGGTGAGAAACTCCCTTTCCTCTCCTCAATCCTGCCAGCGGAGAGTGGAGTATGCAAGCTGCAGACATCCCCCCAAACTCACCTGGGAGGCCAGCTGCTCCCTGTCAGCCTGGAAGGAGTTCAAAGGAAAGACCTTCGTTGTATTCATTTAGCTCCCTACAATTGAAAACCCTTCGGGAAGGAGTATATTGAGGTTGACTAGTACCCAAATCCCTCACAGTCCAGGCTCCCAGCGATCACTTAAGGCCTCCTACCTGCAGAGAAGCAGAGCAGGGACATCCGGTGCTTCAGGCGTGCCAAACCCAGCACTGTGGGAGCAAAGAACATGGCTTCATCATCGGGGTGCGCGATCACGAGAAGGGTTCGGCTTCCGGATTTCAACAGGCCTGCTTGCTCCGCAGTCTTCATTCGTTCTGCAGAGTCCCAAAAGCAGAGAAAACCCCACGTTAGAACCGCCGCCAACACACAGCCGAGACACAACGCTTCCATGCTGGGTAAGTGGCACTGCGCCTGTGCAATTGGGAAGGCTGCAGTTGACCCTGACTCCGGCAGGAAAACCGCACCCACTGAAATTCCGTTCCGCGTTCAGCGTTTGAGTGCATCTTTGCTTGCGACTTAAAAGTAGGATTTGTCTTCTGACACTGAAGCTTCTCAGCTTACTGTGCTCTCTCCATCTTTATTTTTCTTTCAGAGCCGAGGACCAAACTCAGAGCAAGCGCACTGCCGCTGAACTAAATCCCCAACTTTCTCTCCATCTTTTGTACTCGAAGTCTTGTGCCTGCTAGGTTTCAGAGCTGACCCGAACCCGATGCCGTCCAATTTAATACCTTTGTCCTGCCTCACAATATAATGTGTTTAAGGAAAAGCATTTGAAAATAAACTTCCACATCTTGTGGGGGGGGGTTGGGGGGTTGGGGGGTGGGTGGGTGGAGGGAACCCCAGGATTGAACCCTGAGGCACTTTACTACTGAGTTACATTGCCAGGCTTTTAATTTTTTTATATTCAAACAGGGTCTTGCTAAATTGTTGAGGCCGGTCTTGGATTTATGATCCTCCTGCCTCATCCTCCCAAATCGCTGGAATTACTGGCATGTGTCACCATAACAGAAAATTCCCACGTTTTGCAAGCAGACTTCTCGCCTCTTTTTAATTCATCATTTTCTAACCCATTTCTTTTTCGGGGAGGGGAGATGGGAAGAGGATAGTATGGGTGGAGCCCAGAGGAACTTTACCACTGAACTACATCCCTAGCCCTTCTCATTTTTTTTTTGTTGTTGTTATTGTTGTTTTGAAAAGGGTCTCGCTAAATTGTTGAGGGGCTCACTTAGTCACCCAGGCTGGCCTGGACCTTGGGATCCTCCTGCCTCAGCCTTGGGAGTCGCTGAGATTACAGGCACCAGGGGCTTTTCTAATTATATGGTTTAGCCCCGTTATCCGGATGAATGTTTTCCGAAACGGCAAAATACCTTAACTTTGCGTTCCCTTTTCAATTTTGGGATGTGAATGGTGATTTTACTAAAGGAAAAGTATGCGGTCACGGGGAACTGGCCAGTAATTTCACTAGAAGAGTCAGTGGGGGTAGTGTGCACTTCCTGAGTCTGGAGGGCCCTAACTCCTCTTCGGAGTCAGATTCAAGAGCGATGTGATGGGCAAATCGGCCTCGCCGGGCATTTCGGTGAGGGCTTGGTGCTAAAGTATCGGGTAAGTCGACGTGCCACGTGGACCCGGATTCTGTCTTTGCAGCCCCGGGCAGTGGAGGCCGTCGCCATCCTGCCGTGCCGCTGAGGGGGTAGCAGGACCCGAGGCACAGACGGGCGCCCTGCCCTTTCCCACGCCGGGAGGTAGCCCCCGAGCGCTCCGGGGCGGGCCCGCTCGCGGCAGGCTCCTCAGGCCGGGTGCGCCATGGCAGCAGCGCTGGGTCCCATTGGGGGCGACGCTGCCCCGGCCTATTTGTGTTTGAGGGGGACCGCTGCCGCCACACTGAGGCGAAACCAGAAGGAGTCCGGAGCTGCGCGACCCAGGAAGCTCCGCCGAAGTAAGAAAGGCGCTCCGCCAGCGGAGGGAGTCGGTCTCTAAGCCCTCCGGAAGGAGGAGGAGCCGGCGCCGGAGCCGCCTTAGCCGCGGCCCCCGGGCTGGCGGGGGGGGAGGGAGAGGGGCTGAGTCAAGATGGCGGCCAAGGTGGCGAAGCAGCAGCGGCGGCGGCGGCGGCAGCGGCTGGAGTGAGTGTCTGGCTCGCCGCGCCGAGCGAGGTCCCGGCGTAGGGCCGCGAGCCGGGGCCGCGTCCTGCTCCTGAGGCCGGGGGACGCGCCGGCTCCCACGCTCTGCCAGCTCCCGGTGAGTAGGCCCCGGCGCCCGCAGCGCCGGCCTCCGGGCCCCTTCTCGCCCCGGGGCTTCCGAGGACTCTCAGGGCACCGGCCGTGGGGCCAGCTTTTCGGCCCAGGGACTGGCGTCGCGGGCCCCGCTAGGTCGGGACCCGTCCCAGCTGCCGGCCCCTTCTCTTTGGCCGCCCAGGGGCGAGTCGGGCGCGGCGGAGGGCTCGGGCTAGGCGAGTGGAGGCTTCTGGAGTTTGGAAGAAGAATGGGCTGCGGCCGGGCCAGGGCCGACCCCGACGTGTCCTGTGGGGAAGGGGCGAGCGGAGCCTGCAGGGTTGGCGGAGGGGGGACGCGATGGCCAAGGGTCCCCGGGTGGGGCCGGCGCAGGTGGCGGGCCTGGGCTCACTCTTAGGCGGAGTTAGTGGCCGTCTTGGGAGTGTGGAAGGGTTAGGGAGGGTGACAGCGTTGGACGAGTACGTGAAGGAGCCGAGTAGTTCACCTTTCTAACCTGACCACTTCGGGCTGTAATGGCGAAGGGTGGGTAGTGGTGGAGCTGGCAAAGATCCGAACCCTATACCTTCCGCCGTTTATTGTTGGTGTTTTCGTGTGCCAGATGAAGGATTTGGAAAACTAGAATGGAGAAATCAGCTTTAATGGAGAGGTGATTGAATTCTTCGAATTACCTAGACCAGGAGTAGTCGTGGATTAAAGGAATAGATGGGAATAAATGGTATTTATGAGAAGTATTTGCCTAGGAAATGTCAAGAGTTTCATTGCTACGGTGCCTCTTCAACAGAATTTACCTTGGAGAGTAGGGGTATGGGGCATTCTAATCTTTGGGATTAGTATATTCACCTGCATCAGGTTTGCTTTCTTAATTATGCCCTAATTATATTGAAATTTACAATTCTTGTGTGCCCCCTCGTGAGGCAGTGATGGGAGGCTCGCTGAACGTGACTGTGTGCAGAGAGCAACAGGTCTGGGATTTTAAAATGCCTATACATATTCCTTCCTTCCTTTAGTATATTCTGAACAATAACTGTGATGATTCTGGGTCACTGAAAATGGCATGACAGTATTTAAGTTTTGGTAATTTCATGGAAATATTTTGATATTTACTTTCATAAAGATAACTTACTGGATAAACCAGCACTTGCCTGGACTCAGGATCAGACCTATTTTAGAATCTTATTTATACATAGGTAAAAATTACAGAAGAATTAACCACAAATTGCTAGACAGAAATCTAATTTTTTCATTCTATTAAAATCCACTGGAAGTTTACTTTCATATTTATAGTTTCCGGTTGCTTGTCTTGCCTTAAGCCCAGCGGTTAATGAAAATCAAGGTGTGTGTATGTATATGTATTTACATGTAAAATAGTCGCACTAGGAAATGATTAGTTAAATACCAAAATACTCTTTCCTTTTAAAAAAGATATGCCATATATTGAACTACTCCCCCGGAGAAAATGTAATATTAATTTCTGATTCTTCTTATAACTGACGTTTTGGAATATATCAACTTCTCTGTGCTTCAGTTTCCTTATCTCTAATATTAGGAAACCATTTATCTATCTATGGGCGGCTGTTATGCGCCCAAAGGGAGTTAACAGTTATGAAATTGCTTTAAACAGATTGAAAGGGTTGTGTTTCTGTGAGGTAGTAACAACTCCCTCTGAGATCCTGTATTGCTTTATCTGCTTATCTCTCTCAGTGCTTACACTTTCTACCTTGTACTGTTGGTATTTATGTTCTGGTTTATCTCTTTTTGAGAGCAGGATAGGCCCTTCTCTGATTTTATCTCTGGTTAAGCACCTAGTAAGGGGGAGGAAGGGAGGGAGAGAGAGAGATTTTGACACTGCAAATTAAAAAAAAAATTTAAATTTATATATGACAGCGGAATGCATTACAATTCTTATTACACATATTTTAGAGCACAGTTTTTCATATCTCTGGTTGTATACATAGTATATTCACACCAGACACTACAAATTTTTTATTGAATGAATAAACATAGGAATCTAGTTAGAAAAATGTATTCACATTACAATTTATCAGAATACACCTGTTATCTGCTGTGACGTATCTATGGAAGCTATAATTCTCTCCATGGCCTCTAGAGAAATATATATATTTTAATTTGATGCTTTTGTGGATTTAAAAAATATAGTAAAACTTAAGTGTTTGGACTGTCCTCGTAGTTTAAAATAAAAACTATGAAACTATGACAATTAGTCTGGGGCTGGCCTGGAACTTGCTGTCCTCTAACCTCAGTCTCCCAAGTCCCTGGGTTTACTAGTGTGTGCCATTACTCTGGCTTGTTGGTTTTTTATATGTTTTTGTTACTTAGTTTTAATTATATTTTGTGATCTATCTTAGTTGTAATTTCAAATTCTTATTTGTGCCTGGATATGATAAAACTCTTTAGTTACTTCCATCTGTTCTTACTTATTTGAGATGGGATTTCAATGTGTGGCCTTCTATTCCTGGGATTAAGCCTTGGCCTCCCCAGTAGTTGGGACTATGGACACGTGTTATAGCGCCAGGCTCCATCTTTTCTTTTACTTCACATATTGAATTTTATTAGACTGTGGTACAAAGCAAGTAGTAAAGTTTGATCTGAATTTATTATATACAGATTTGTAGGTAAGAGGCTCATGTGTTTTCAGTCATTCATTTGTACAATCAATTTATGTTTTGGGTGGATTACTAAATGCTATAAAGGCATAAGGCATAGTTGAATAGGTCAGTTATATCCACAAATAACTCAGTCTTCGGATTGTCTGATAACTTTGTCCTTTTCAGGTTGGAGGATATGAAAAACTATTTATTTAGTTAGTCTTGTTACCAGGGATTGAACCCAGGGACATTTAACCACTGAGCCACATCCCCAGCCCTTTTTTATATTTTATTTAGAGACAGGGCCTCTCTGAGTTGCTTAAGGCTTCACTAAGCTGCTGAGGCTGGCTTTGAACTCGAGATTATCCTGCCTCAGCCTTCCAAGCAGTTGGGATTACAGACATGTGCCACTGCATCCAGCATGAAAGGTAATTTTGATGATTAAGAAAGCATTTTCTTTTCTTTTTTTTTTTGTGATGGTGCTGGAGATTGAACCCAGGGCCTTGTGTGTGCAAGGCAAGCACTTTACCAACTGAGCTATATGCCCAGCACTAAGAAAGCGTTTTCTATCAGGACTTCTTGAGAGTATTGAAAAACTATGAAAAGTTTCTGTAATGTAGCAATAATATTGTGTTGAGCATCTGTTTTTTATTTTGGTATTTTTGTGGTAGTGTTTTTCCTTGAACGTTTATACTATTCTACCATTTCTGCTGCCCCAGGAACTTGTGTGGTCGAAAATATTACTTGGATAGTCTTCTGATACAACCTACTCCCCCCACCCTTTGCATTTGAAAGTCTGAGACCTTGTAAAACAGTGTTTCTGTGGAGTTCTTTAGACAGTTTAATTCTTTCATGTGTGCCACTCTTACTTTTATTTAAGTGATCTCAAAATCACATTAAATTTGGTTAAAACAAAATGCTAATGATTTAATGAATTATAGAAAGTAGGATCTTAGATTAGCCTTACTTGTTTTACTTTTGAATAAACTAAATAAGTTGAGAATGAAGTGATTTGCCTAAGTTGTTGCAAATGGGCAGTAGCAGAAGCCAAGTTTCTGACATCTACTGTAGTGCTCATTCCATTATACCATATCATCCAGGGAGTGATTCAACATGATGATTGATATTTAAAACAAAAATTGGAGTGAATGGAGAATTAAAGATCACTTTGGATATTCAGCTTAAATATGAAATTATAAGTTCTTCAAAATATTACATTTCTGCAACGAAAATATAGTTTGAAAAAACGGTATTGATCTACATCAGTGATATGAAGATAACTAGAAAATTAGTTTGTTTTTTTGGTGGGGGTACCGGATATTGAACTCAGGGACCACTGACACCCATCCTGAGCCCTTTTTTATATTTTATTTAGAGACAGGATCTTGCTGAGTTGCTTAGCCTCCCTAAGTTCCTGAGGCTAACTTTGAACTTGTGATTCTCTTGCCTCAGCCTCCCAAACTGCTGGGATTACAGGCATGTGCCCCTGGGCCCAGCTGATTAATTTTTTTTTTTTTAATATTTGTAGATGTACAGAATGCCTTTATTTTGTTTATTTTTATGTGGTGCTTAGAATCGAACCCAGTGCCTCACACATGCTAGGCAAGTGCTCTGCCACTGAGCTACAGCCCTAGCCCTGATTAATTTTTCAAAAATATTTTATTTAGTTGGACACAATACCTTTATTTTATTTATTTTTATGTGGTGCTTAAAATCGAACCCAGCGTCTCGCATGTGCTAGGTAAGCACTCCACTGCTGAGCCACAACCCCAGCCTATGCCCTGATTAATTTTTAATCTATTTTGATGACTATCTTTTCACCAAAACAATACTCAGTATTGGGAATTGAACCCAGGAACATGCTAGGCAACTCCTCTAACCACCAGCTGTATCCCCAGCCCTTTTTATTTTATTCTGAGACAAAGTCTCGCTAAATTGCCCAAGGCTGGCCTAGAATTTGTAAACTTTCTGTCTCAGCCTCCCTAGTAGCTAGATTATAGCATGTGCCCAGTGCCTAACTGAATATCTTCTTTAACAAAAATGTCTTTGAGATTATCTGGATTTAACTATGCTTCATTGCATTTAAGTATTACAATGATGCAAGTTTTATTATGTCAGTGATTAAGAAATTCTGAGACCCAAAGAAATAGGTTAAATTATTTTGCAAATTAGCTATTGCTTTTTTCAATTAGATTTTTGGATTTTTTTTAAGTATGAGGGACTTCTGTATAGAACTTTTATATAAAAGTTTAGATAAATAAGACCTTTTTTTTTTTTTTTTTTTTTTTTTAGTGCTGGGCATCCAAACCAGGGCCTCATGAACGCTTAGCAAGAACTCAGCCACTGAGGTACATCCCTAGCCCACGAACTGTATTCTTTTTTTTTTTTTTTTTTTTTTTTTTTAAATATCAGGGATTAAACCCAGGGATGTTTAACCACTGAGCCACATCCCTGGCCCTTTATATTTTTTATTTTGAGACAGGGTCTCACCAAGTTTCTTAGGGCTTTATTAAGTTGAAGAGACTAGCTTTGAACTTGCAGTCTTCCTGCCTCAGCCTCGAATGCTGTTGATTTACAGGTGTGTACTACAAAACCTGGCCATGAACTATATTCTTAATGCTACATTGAAAAATTCACTTTTGATATCAGTTTTCTTTTTCTTTTCTCTCTTTTTTTTTTCTTTCAGTGCTGGGGTTCAAACCCAGGGCCTTATACATGCTGTCTACCTCTGAGCTATATTTCCAGCTCTGTAATATTAGTTTTATAAAGATATTAATGCCATAAAATTAAAGGAAAAGGAATATTATTTTCTTTAAAGTGATAATCTTTGTATTAACACTGAGGTATGGCATGTTTTTTTATTCTGTTTGAACTATTAAATAATATATCCATTTCATGTTGTATTAAGAGTTTGGTTTTTTCCCTGCACTGTGGTGCACACCTATAATCCCAGTGATTTGGGAGGCTAAGGCAGGAGGATTACAAGTTTGAGACCAGCCTCAGCTATTTAGTGAGGCCCTAAATAACTTAGTGAGACAGTGTCTCAAATTAAAAAAAAAAAAAAAAAATAGAAAGGGCTGGGAATGTAGCTGAGTGGTTAAGTACCTTTGGTTTCAATCTCTAGTATCCACCCCCCCCCACCCCGCCAAAGTTTGGTTTTTCCTGTACTGTGCTCTTTTCTGTTGTGCTCTTTTCTGTCACACACTTTCAGACTCCACTACATGTTCAGTTTTGCCTATTTTTCAAGGATTTGATCACATATCATTTCAATCAGTAAGTCTCCTTCGCACTCCCTCTAAAGTCTATGTAACTTTTTTTTTTTTTGCGGGGGCGGGCTGGAGATTAAATGGGGGCTTAACCACTGAGCCACATCCCCATACCTTTGTATTTTATATGTATATATATATTTAAAAATATTTCAAAAAATTTTAGTTGTAGATGGACACAATACCTTTATTGTTATGTGGTGCTGAAGATCAAACCCAGTGCCTCCATGAGCTAGGCAAGTGCTCTACCATTGAGCTACAACCCTAGCCCCCTTATTTTATATTTTGAGTCAGGGTCTTGCTAAGTTGCTTAGGGCCTTGATAAATTGCTGAGGCTGACCTCTAACTTGGTGATCCTCCTTCCTCAGCCTCCCTAGTTGCGGGGGTTACAGGCATGCACCACTGCACCTGGTGTTATCAGAATTCTTGACGCTTTACCTTTGCTGTGTTGTAATGTACGTGACAAGTAGTCTCTACTAGACCATAAGCTCTTTATAGGCACATGTGTATCTCATTTAGTTTTAAAATTCCTAGAGTAATACCCTGCATTCAGGAGTGGTAAATATTTGTTAAGTGCATAGAAAAGAGCCTAGTAGCTAGGGTTAGTGTGGTTGTTGTAGTAAATGTCTGATATATGTATGGCAATTTGATGTTGAGTAGTTTTCAGAAATTGAAGTACAGGTAGAAATTTCACCAATGTCAGGGAAATAACATATTCATAGTTAGCTAATTAACCAAGTATTAAAGAAATACTTGATTTTTAAGAATTTTTTTTATTATTTATTTTTCAGTTTTCAGTGGACACCTTTATTTTATTTTATGTGGTGCTGAGGATCGAACCCAGCGCCTCGTGCTCACGCATTACCACTTGAGCCACATTCCCAGCCCCCAAGTATTTCTTTAAAAAATATTTTTGTCACTTCACTGAGATTTTGGGGAGGAAGAGAAAGTAAACATGGGATTGGATCATCTCAGAGACCACATAGATAATATTAGAATACAAAAATGTTTTAGCTTTACATATGCAGGAAATTTGGGAGTAGTTTCAGTGCTGGGAAAAATTTATAAATTTGGAATAGCTTGTTGATAGGATTATGATAGAATTTGAGGATTCTTTTGAAAGAATAGTAATGCCTAGTAGTTTTACATCAAAACCCACATCCTTAGGTAGATTAGTCAGGAGCAAAAGAAGAAGAAAAAGTCAAGATTACAAAATTGTTTTGTTTTTTCTACCCCATTTACAATGTCTACTTGAGGAATAAAATTTGGATCTTTTGTATTTTGGTTTGTTTTTGTTTTTGCTTTATCATACACAAACTGTATGAAATCAGGAGATATAAATATATATGTGTGTGTGTGTGTGTAGTATGTGTATGTGTGTATAGTATGTGTATATATGTTTTGGGGGTGGGGATTGAACTCAGGGGCACTCAACCACTGAGCCCCAGCCCTATTGTTTTATTTAGAGACAGTGGAGTCTGAAAGAGTCTCATTGAGTTGCTTAGCTCCTTGCTGTTGCTGAGGCTGGCTTTGAACTCTCCATCCTCCTGTCTCAGCCTCCTGAGCTGCTGGGATTACAGGCATGTGCCACTGGCTGAGATCAGGATATATTAAGGTTACATTTTTTTCCTGCAAAATTTTGAGTCCTTTGATGATGATGATGATGATGATGATGATGATGATGATGATGGCGGCAATGATAGTTTTCTTTTTATAAGAGATGAGATTTCACAATGTTGCACAGGCTGGTCTTGATCTTCTGGGCTCAAATAATCCTGCCTCAGCTTCCTGACTATAGGCATACTCCACAATCCATGGTTTGACTTTTAGATTTGTTATGAGGGACACCTTTAGTTATAGCTTGCTCCTTCTTCTGTGCTTTTTATTTATTTATTTAAAAAAATATTTATTTACTTTTTAGGTGTAGATGGACACAACACAATGTCTTTATTTTTAAGTGGTGCTGAGGATTGAACCTGGGTCCCGCCCGTGCTAGGTGAGCGCTCTACCACTGAGCCACAATCCCAGCCCCTGTGCTTTTTATTTTTAAAATTATTTTATTTGTTTTTTTTTACATAGGCATGACAGTAGAAAGTATTTTGGTATGTTACACATACATGGAGTATCACTTATTCTAATTAGGATCCTATTCTTGTAGATGCACATGATGTAGAGTAATCTGGTCATTTATTCAAATACAAGGTTAAGAAAGTTATGCTGATTAATACTACTGTCCTTCCTATTCCCTCTCCCCTCCCTTCCCTTTGTCTAATCCAGTTCTCCCTTATTTTTGTTTAACTGTCACTCTTGTTGACATTTTTGTTGTCATACACAGTTCAGATTTGAATAGGCAGTTCATTTCCCTTGGCAATAGCATATAGATTTTTTCTAAAATTATATAATTTAAAAAAATTATATAATTAAAAAATATTTTTAGTTGTAGATAGACACAATACCTTTATTTTGTTTATTTAGTTTTTTATGTTGTGCTGGGGTGCCGCAGTCTGGCTGGGCACAAATAACCGGGAGGTCACGAGCCACTTGTAGATTCAAGCAAGAACAAACTTCATTCCTCAACCCACTCGAACTCAGCGAGAACTCAAAAGTAGCGGGCACCCGAGGCAGCAGGAGCCGCCCCTTCTGGCAAAATGCCAGGCACCATCCTGACCTGGCTGTGGCTCTCAACACTGGGGATTGAACCCAGTGCCTCACACATGCTGGGCAAGCACTCTACCTCTGAGCCACACAATCCCAGTCCTAGATTATATAATTTTGAAAATGCATGTTTTAAGTAATAACTTTGCACTACTTTTTATTGAGTTCTTTTAATTCATTTTTGAATCACAGTAACTCTTACATTATTTGGAAATATTTGGAATAGAACCAAAACTTGTGCTGTCTAGGAGTTATGATCTAAAACAGGTAGAGTGCAAATGTACCAGACAATGGAGTGTACACCCTGGAGGAGGGGGAAGCAAAAGTGACTTTTTGTCTTCACACAAGCCATTTAAAAAAAAAATTTATAGTTGTAGATAGACAACATGCCTTTATTTGTTAGTTTTTTTAATGTGGTACTATGGATAGAACCCAGTGCCTCACACATGCTAGCTAAGTACTCTGCCACTGAGCTACAGCCCCAGCCCTTCACATAAGCCATTTAATGCATGAGGAAGAAGTTATTTTAAAATCTTTGTCTTTTTTGTTTTAAATAATATATTCTGGAAGTACAATATAGGATTAAATAAAAAAATTGGAAGTACCAGTACCACTTCCTAGATGTAATCTGCTATTTGTTGCGTGTTTTTCCAGATTTTTTTCCTCTGTGTATATATATACTGTTCTGTATTATGGGTCATAATATATTGGTATTTTTTTGTCTACTACTGTTTCAAGTTTGTTTAAAGCTACCTCTTTGATTAACAGTTACTTAGTATCTCACTGTATGAAAATATAATAATTTGTTTAATCAATTTCTGGCCACTATATTTCTTTGGTCAAAAAAAATTGGGTAAACAATGATTACTTTTTGTTCAAATATGTTTATTTACATACACATATTTTGTGTACCTGTGTGAGCTTAAACTTTTTGACAATATATGAAAAACTGTGATCCTGCTTGGCCTTTTATCAATCCTATTGAAGTTGAACATTTCTATAATGGGGAATTACATTTCTTTCCTAAATTTCCTGCTTTTGTTCTGTGGTTATTTTTTTTTTCAGATATTTTTCTTTTTTTGTGGTTGTTGTTGTAGTTGGACACAACACAAATATTTTATTTATTTTTATGTGGTGCTGAGGATCGAACCCAGGGCCTTGCACATACTAGGGGAGTGCTCTACCACTGACCCACAATCTCAGCCCTGTTCTGTGGTCATTTTTTTTTTTCTTTGAGAGAAAATTATTTATTTATTTTAGTTTTCAGTGGACACAACATCTTTGTTTATATGTAGTGCTGAGGATCGAACTCCGGGCCTCAGGCATGCCAGGTGAGCACACTACCTGCTTGAGCCACATCCCCAGCCCCTTCTGTGGTCATTTTAAAATTTTGGTTATTGGCTTTTTTTTTTTCCAGATTGAAGAGTTCTTTACATATTAAGATATTTATTCTTTTTATATGTATGCATATCTCCTGCCTCCCAGCTATTCTTTTGTAGTGTTATACAGTTAGATAGCCAACACTAGCTAGGTTACCAGAGTTGCTGTGTGACCTTGGGCACATTATTTACTTCCTTACTTTGCTCGTTTGAAAATTGAGATAACGTAATTAGCATGAAGCTAGTAGCTAAAAAATGGTATTCATGTACTCAAAAAATTGTTAGCAGGGCTGGGGTTGTGGTTCAGTGGAAGAGCACTTTACCTAGCATGTGTAAGGCACTTGGTTCACTCCTCAGCACCACACAAAAAAATAAATAAAGTTTAGAAAATTGTTAGCAGTCTTCATTATTAGTCTTCTGGGTTTCACTGAATGGGTGAATTTAAGATATTCACTCATCTATCAAACTAGAAAAGCAAAGTGAGCAATGTTATTTATAATATACTACTGTTGTAATGTTTTAAAGAGGAAAAATAATGTATGTGTATTTTCTTGTAGTCATAGGATATACTGAAAGGATACACAGTAATGTTGCTTGCTATAGGAAGAACTGAGAGAGAAGACAACTTTTTTTTTTTCTTGTATTGGAAATTGAACCCAGAGGCACTTTACCACTGAGTCACATCCCCAGCCCTTTTTATTTTGTATTTTGAAACAGGGTCTTGATAAGTTGTTTAGAGCCTCTATAAATTGCTGAGGCTGGCCTACAAACTTTCTATCCTCTGTCTCACCCTCCTGAGTTGCTGGGATTACAGGCATGCACCACCATGCCCAGCTGGAAGTGTATCTAATTTGTCTTTATTTTTTTCTTGAGCTCACCTTTATTACAATACTCTTTAAATTACTATTGTTTTATTATTCCATTTCTGGTAGTGTTAGTCACTGGTTCATTACTCTACTTTTTTCAGACTTTGACAGTTCTGGGCTGTGTATTCTTTTGGGTGAAGTTCAAAAAGAAATCTTGTTGAGGTTTTTACTGAGAATACTGACTATTGATAGAGAATACTGAAATTGTAGGTTAAGCTTGGTAAACTTGATATCTTCGTGTCCTTTTTACCTTGTGTTCAAATAAATTTTTGTCCCTTGGTAAAATTTCAAACTTTGTTTCAAATAAGCCCTATACATGTATTGTTTATTTCTCTTTTCAACAAATATGGTAGGGAATCAAGGGAATTTATATTCTAGTGGGGGGAAGACAAAATATAATCAAATACAGTTTTCCATTTTAGATTATGACATAAAGGACCCAAAAGGGGGATGTAATAGTAACTGGTAGGAGTTTACCCTGTAGGGTGATGGGAAAGGTTCTTCTAGGAGATGACATTTGAACCATGGTCCTAAGTTTAAGGAGGAGCCAGCCACTGAATGAGCCTGGGCCAGCATTCCAGGGGAGTGTAAAGGAGGACAAAGGCCTCAGGCTAGGAAGGGCTTGGCTGCTTGGTAGAGAAACTGAAAGGAACCACAAGTTGCCTAGCTTAGTGAGCAATTGGGAGAGTAAACAGACCAAATTAAGTTGGGCCTTGCAGGTCACCGAAAGTTGCTTGGATTTTATTGAAGTGCGCAAGAAGCCCTCTGGGAGTCTTATGCAGAAGAGTGACATGTTCTGATTTATGGTTTAAAAAGAATACTGGAAGTCCATCAACAATATATGTGTGTGTGTATATATATTGTATATATTATAAAGTGTATATATGTTATAAAGAATACTGGGCTTTTTTTGAGTTGAGAGTATTGAAGTATAAATCTAGTTAGTTTTTTTTTGTTTGTTCTGTTTGTTTTTGCAGCTAGATGTAAGGATGGCAGAAGTTGTGGTGAAGTTAGGAGGCTTAGGGTCTGTGTGGAAAGAAGAGGGAATGGGACTTGCTGTTGGAGTGTTATTTCGAGCCAAGCACTGTTAGCTGCTACCCTCATAGGTATCTGTGACATGTTTTGTCTGCTCCCCATAGAATCAAATCTTATAAAGCCAAATGTATTTTTCCTACTTTGTTTTGGTATATACCTTAGAAATGAAGCCTGTTCATTAGTCTTGTTTTGTTTAGTAGCCTTTAGAAGTCTTTGTTAGTGGGTAAAAGGTGAGGCAAATAACATAATCTTTTAAGATCCTGTCTCTAGCAGGGTGCTGTGGTGTAGGCCTGTAATCCCAGTTACTCAGGCTAAGACAGGAGGATCACAAGGTTGAGACCATATTAAAAAGCTTAAAAAAGAGTTGGAGTTGTGGCTCAGTGGTAGAGCACTTGCCCAGCATGTGTTCTCAACACCACATATAAATAAATGAATAAGATAAAGGTCCATCAACATCTAAAAAAAATTTAAAAAAAAAGCTTTAAAAAAGGGTGGGTAGGAATGTAGCTCAGTGGTAGAACACTTGCTTAGCATACATATGAGGCAATTCCTAGCATCATTCCCCCTCACCAAAAAAAAAAAAAAAAAAAAAAAGAAAAAAAGGGTGTCTGTTTCTGAATTTTATACAAAAAATTAGCTTGGAGAATTTAGCCTTTCTCTGTAGCCTTAGAATAATGGAATCAGACTTTTAGGTGAGTTTATACACACAATCTTAGTATGTTCCCTTGTATAGAACAAAAGTTCAATACATGGTAACCATAATTTTCCTTAGATACTGTATCTGTTGACTCAGGCCCAGCATCTAAAATTAAATATTTTTTCTGATCTCAATACACTGTTCTTTTTTGTGTTAGTTCAGGAGAGGTTTGGCAAGTGGTCTTTCATTTGGCTTTGAAATGCATTTGTTTTTGTAGTTGAAGGAAGGAATGTTTTCCATATCTACTGATTCAAGTCAGCTTATTCAATATAGTGCACCTATACCACAGTTCTCAGTTGAGTGGTTATCTAGCACTACTGTCTTGGGAAAGTTTTCCTTTCTCATTTTATGTAAGGGGGGAAAGCAACATGCTTTTTTTTTTTAAATTCAAGACATGATAATTTTGGATAAGGCACATACTCATAGATGGATCAAATAATTATGTCCTTATTAAAGTTTTTCTTTCAGTATCATAGTCTGTTAGGGCTAGGGTATTTAACTTAAAAAGATTTTTTTTCTGCTGGGTACAGTGACTCATGCCCATAATCCCAGCAACTCAGCTGAAGCTGGAGAATTGCAAGTTTGAGGCCAGATTCAGCAATGTAGCAATGCCCTGTCTCAAAATAAAAAATAAAAAGAGCTGGGGATATAGCTTGGTGGTAATATGTTATAAAGAATACTGGGCTTTTTTTGAGTTGAGAGTATTGAAGTAGGAAATATAGTTAGTTTTTTTTGTTGTTGTTTTTTTTGTTTTGTTTTGTTTCTGTTTTTGCAGCTAGATGTAGGATGGCAGAAGTTGTGGCAGAGAAGTTCACCTGGGTCCAATGCCCAGTAAACTACCTCCATCGTGCCCCCCCCATTTTTTTTTTTTTTTTTGTTAGCTCTTGTTTATCTGCCTGACTTCTAAGAAAGATGTCATAAGAGGCTACAAATAAAATACCTTGGCCTTCCCTCGGGACATCCCCCTCATCACCCAGCCAATGAGAAGAATGCTTTGCTTTACTTTATAGGAGACAATTTATTCCCAGTTAGCACCACTGTGATCTTGTACAAATTACAGAATTCTTTAGGTGATTTCTAGTTTCTCCTCTTCTGGAGGCTGAAAGACTCAAGAGGTTGACTTTCAGAGTGGTATTGTAGTTCAGTGGTAGAGCTCTACCTCTCATGTGTGAGGCACCGGATTTGATCCTTAGCACCACATAACCACATAAAAATAAACAAATAAAATAAAGGTGTTGTGTCCATCTACAACTTAAAAAAAAAAAAAAAAGTTTCTTGAATTCATCCCCAGAAGGGTTTCAGCCGGTTGGGATACCTAGATAATTGGTTCTTCTTAGCTTTTCCCTGTATAATATGCTCGTGGAGTTGGACTGCTAGATCTGGGCTGCTTTGTGGGAATTAGTGAAACCTAATTTGCTTCAGTTTAGTAAAAATTTTACCATCCACAGTGTCATTCCCCTTTCCTGTACTTTTATGTACAGGTTTTATTTACTTGGTCAGTTAAAATTGAATTGCATATTTTATAGGCTCCTTTTTCTCCTTTGGTGAAATGTGGGCTTCACCTCTATTGTGACCCTTGGTGGATTCATCTTTGCTCATCTGCAGTCTTGCCACAGTGAAGTATATTTTTAGCTTTTTTTCCGAGATAGCTTAGGCCACCTTGAAAGCTTATCCAAGTACATTTTGGTTATGCAAAGATTGTAGGCCAAAAGCCAGGAGTTCCTGGTGAGAGGAGGATTAGCTTTTTATTTTTGGAAGATTGTGTTTGAAATTTTGTTATTGCAAGCTATGTTTCCTGTTGAGTAGATGTGTGTGTTTGTTTAATGTGGGAAGATTCAAGCAGTAATTTAAATAGACCAATTTCATTTTGCCATATTTTATGTCTGTTTGCAAGACAGAGGTTAGTTTTGGGATTATCTGTAGAATTCAGATATAATGTACTCTTGTCACTTATAGCAATGACACCTCATTTTTTATTCCCATCCTAAAACATGATTATGTATGTTGGTGTTTATGGTATGAGGCAGTTGTTCATAAAACCTTGACCTGGTTTCTCAGACAAGTCACAGAAGTTTTACATTTCATTTGTCAAGCATGTAACCCTAAGTTAATGAGTTTTGATGCCAAGGACTGAATTTATAATTTGACACTGCCACTTAAGGCAGTTCCCTTCCCCATTTAGTTCTAAGTTTAAATTGGGTTATTTTATTTCAGTTGGTTTCAAACTGTAAAGTGTTCTGTAGAAGTATCTTGGTGACCCAGGACTGGAATTTTAGGGGTGGAGGAAAGGACAGGGAGCTACAGGAAGGGGACCCTGAAAAGATTCTCAGTGAATCGGTATATTTCTCCTTTGTATTTTTTATACTTTCGGCTTCTTTGTAAGATTTCTGAGAAGAGTGCTACTTAGAAAACAAAAGGATCTGAACACTTGCTGTGTTTTAGGGATAGGTTTTGAGGAAGCAGGCTATAGTGGTCTCCTGACTGCAGTTCATATGAGGACAGGAAGGACCTGCTGTGACCCATAAATTTTTATGCCAGTAGGGGCAAATCTGATTTTGTTATTGTATATTTGTCTCCTGTGTTGGACCGATAGAACATTTATTTATTTGATTGATTGATTGATTGATTGTGGTGCTGGGGATTGAACCCAGGGCCTTATGTATGCTAGACAAGCAGCACTCTACCAACTGAGCTATACCCTCAGCCCCCTGATAGAACTTTTAAGTAAGCTTGACTTTATTTTATTTTTGAGATATTAAGTTAAACTTGACAAAACTTAGGACATGAACAAAGGTTTTAACAAAGTGAAAAATGGACAAATCACCTCATATTTGAGTGTCATTGAGGGCAGGTGTTGAGTCTAGACTCACTATTGCTGAAAATTAGAACCTCCCTAAATTCATAACACATGGATTCCATATATATATATATATATATATATATATATATATATATATATACACACCACTGTTAATAAAAAATTAGATGACCCTGGTCTAAGATCTTTTCTTTTGCCTCTTCATTCCATTTATAGCTTTATGTACTTGGGATGTCTTGAGTTGCATTTTTCAGAATTACTTTGGAAAACTTGTACAGAATATGCACGAACAGTCATATAATGAAATAATCTGTAGTAACAGGAAAAACCAAGTATTTACGTCATGAGATAATTGCCAAGATATATTAAGTAATAAAAGAAAGATTATGGAACAGTATATATCTACTATATCTACTATGCTACGATTTATGTAAGAGAAAAATGTGTGTGCATGTACATGCTCCTGCATATGTAGAATGTTTCTAAAGGATACTCTGGAAACTAATTTTGGTTACTTGCTGGTAGGACAGTATTAGTTAAAGGACAAGAGGTAAGGCAATGTTTTACTTTGTTTTTTTTCTAATACATTTAAAAAGTCTTAAGTCATGCATGTAATATTTATTTCCAAAAAATTATTAAAAAAAAACATAAATACCCTCTTTCCCCAATACAACAGCAAATTCCAAAAGAAAAGCCAAATAAATGTTGGCTTTCCACCACTCACCTGAAGGAGGTATGCAGGTATATATATGAGGGGAAACACCCAGGTGGTATTAATGTATGGTTCCACCAAACACCTCAATTCCTCAATGTGATTCACTACTTGCTGAGAAAGCTGCAAAGCATTGCAGAGAACACTACCTTCTTCCCCGCCCCCCCCTTTTTTTTGCCACTGACAACTGATATTGGAGGAATTACTGAATCTTTCTGGTCTTTAGATATCTCATCTGTAAAATCAGTGTTGTATGGGTAATTGCAAAACCTCCCGACCCTCACATTTGCTGACTTCGTGCCTTGGACCTTGAAGGAAATAAGTGGGAGATAGGCCAAGGGAATTGATAGTCAGTCTTCTCACATTCTCTAACAGGAAAATGAAATAAATAGTAAATTATGATAGTCATTATCACATTGTATAAGATAAAATTTTAAATAAAAGTTCAAGTTTTGTTTTCAACTTAGATTCAATGTCATTTATCTAGAAAACTTTTATATTTGTGGTTGAATCCAGGACTGGGGCTTTGGCTCAGTGGTAGGCCGCTTGCCTAGCATGCGTGGGGCACTGGATTTGATCCTCAGCACCACATAAGAATAAACAAATAAAATAAAGACATTCTGTCCATCTACAACTACAAAAAAAAAAAAAAAAAAAGAATTCAGCGTCTTCTGTGTGCTAGGAAAGCATTCTAACCACTGAACTACACTCCCAGTCCTTTTTACTTTTTGAGACAAGGTCTTGCTAATGTGCCCAGGCTGTCCTTGAACTTGTTATCCTCCTACCTCAGCTTCCCAGGTTGCTGGGATTACAAGCATATGCCACTATAATTTTATTTTTAATGCATTTTATTTTAAAAACCTAACTGGGTAAATACTTGATTAAAATGAGGCAGTTGATCAGGTTGGCTTGCTGAATTTTTTTCCCCTGAATTTGCTCTCTTTCCAAATTCTTTGAAATGGTGGAAACAAAATTAAAAGTTTATTAAGGATCACAAAATATTAAATAGGTAGACATTACATATAATTTTCATTCTCATTATATATATATATATATTTTTTTTTTTTTTTGCAGCGGGGGAGGTATATGGGATTGAATTCAGGGGCACTTAGCCACTGAGCCACATCCCCAGCCCTATTTTGAATTTTATTTAGGGGCAGGGTCTCACTGAGTTGCTTAGTGCCTCGCTTTTGCTGAGGCTGGTTTTTTGAACTTGTGATCCTCCTGCCTCAGCCTCCCGAGCCACTGGGATTACAGGCATGTGCCGCCGTGCCTGGTTATATAGATAATTCTTATCCTAATATATATGAATGCATGTATTTGCATACAAAAATTTGACATGTAATCAATAGTATTTATACATATATTCCACACACATTTTTTTACCACATATAATATTCTATCTTAATTATATGCACACATTTTATTTGCCATCATAGAACATAACCATATAAATCATTTTAGGGTAGAAGTACTCAATAGTATAAAGATATTTTTCTCCATGTAGTCAGACAATGAATTCAGTATTTTCATTCAGTATTTTATGGGACCTGACAGTGTGACCCTGATACTTGTGTGAAAGAGTAAATGTACTAGTTGTGAAAGGTGGTTCAGGCTTTGAAAGTAGAAGCAACAACAACGCATAGTGCGGGGAAACTTGCCAATCTAGATATAAAAACCTCATAATGCTCTTGTAATTTTAAAAGTATGACATGGCATAGGAAAAGGCAAATCAAATTCATGAGTCTGAAGTTGTGGATGAGTGGGAATATCCTTCTTCATAATAAAGATGATTTTTGTTATTTATTATTTCAGTCCTATAAAAATGTGCAGAGACTTGTGTAACAAATGTTCACCTACCTACTAACTATATTCAAGAAAATTTAATATTGTTATATTCCCATCATTTTTTTATTTTAAGAAAGTGTTGTAGGTGGAGGACAGGACATCTACAACTGTCCCCTTCCCTCCATTGTTCTCTGTCCTTTTTTTTTTTTTTTTTTAATTAAAAAAATTTTTTTTTGGTTTTCAGTGGATCTTTATTTTATTTATTTATATGAGGTGCTGAGAATTTAACCCAGTATCTCACACATGCTGGGCAAGGGCTCTGCCACTGAGTCACAACTCCAGCCCCTCTCCTTTCTTCTTTCGATGTAACTATTATCCTGAAGTGGATGTGTATGATACACATATTTATGCTTTTATTGTATGTATATTGAAAGTCATAGTAATATTTTTTCTGTATTTCTAACATGTTACTATTTGGTAAATTCCTACCTTTTTTTTTTTGAAGTTCAAGCAGGTAACTTTATGCATTGTAACTGCTATATAATATCAGAAGTATAAGAGAAGGCATAATATTTTAGTAATTTGGGAAACAGTCTTTAAAAAGATGAAACAAGGGGCTGGGGATGTGGCTCAAGCGGTGGCGCGCTCGCCTGTCATGCGTGCGGCCAGGGTTCCATCCTCAGCACCACATACCAACAAAGATGTTGTGTCCGCCGAGAACTAAAAAAATAAATATTAAAAAAAAATAAAAAAAAAGATGAAACAAGAATTCCAGAACAAATGTTTATAGCCTAAAGATGGAAAAAGGATTAATGTTCAAAGAGAGAGAGAATGCCAGTTTCTAGAAAACCTGCAAAATCCCATCTTTTCTAGGACAGTTTCATTCTCGTCTTTTGAACTTAAGTGCAAAGGTTGCCTTAGAATATAATTTAATAATCAACCTGGGGACAATTTTGAGAGTGAAATGGAGAATAACTGCACTGGAACAAGAGGTGTAGATTAGGACTGTTTGAGGAAACCAGAGCACATCAGAGCTGAGATTGGACTTCTGTGCTCACCCTACCCCCTCATCCCTTCCTCCGTTTTGCCCTTCTGTCCGCCTATTGCCTTGTTTTATTTATAACATTTTATCCTATTATTTTATGATTATTTGTTTATTGCCTATGTCTCCTCACAATAAGATAGCATATCTTGCCAGTTATGGCTGGGATTGTGGCTCAGTGGTAGAGCGCTTGCCTAGCATGCGTGAAGCACTGGGTTTGATCCCTGGTACCACATAAAATAAATAAATAAAGGTATTGTGTTCACACACACATATATGTATGATGTATGTATATGCCAGTTTAGAACAGTGGTACATAGTAGTATATGCCTCAATAAATGTGTGTACATAAATGACATTTTTGTCTTTTTTTTTTTTTTTTATTGGTCGTTCATAACATTACATAGTTCTTAATACATCATATTACACGGTTTGATTCAAGTGGATTATGAACTCCCGCTTTTACCCCGTATACAAATTGCTGTATCACATCAGTTACCCTTCCATTGATTGACATATTGCCTTTCTAGTGTCTGATGTATTCTGCTGTCTGTCCTATTGTCTACTATCCCCCCTCCCCTCCCCTCCCCTCCCCTCCCCTTTTCTCTCTCTACCCCTTCTACTGTAAATCATGTCTTCCATTTGTATTCTCTTGACTTACCCCTCCTTACCTCTTATATGACATTTTGTATAACCCTGAGGATCGCCTTCCATTTCCATGCAATTTCCCTTCTCACTCCCTTTCCCTCCCACCTCTCATCCCTGTTTACTGTAAATATTCTTCTCAAGCTCTTCGTCCCTACCCTGTCCTTGTTTACACCCCTTATATCAAAGGAGTCATTTGGTATTTGTTTTTTAAAGATTGACTAGCTTCACTTAGCATAATCTGCTCTAATGCCATCCATTTCCCTCCAAATTCTATAATTTTGTCATTTTTTAATGCAGAGTAATACTCCATAGTGTATAAATGCCACATTTTTTTACAATTCTGTGAAGATATGACAGATGTGAAAAATTAAATGATAATGCTATACATAGCATTTTTTAAATATTTTTAGTTATAAATGGACACAATATCTTTATTTGTTTAATTTTGTGTGATCCTGAGGATTTAACCCAATGCCTTATACGTGCTACGCAAGTGCTCTACCACTGAGCTACAACCCCAGCCCCAGCATTCTTTTTAAAAAAAAAAAAAATCAAAATGTTCTCATTTATGTGGCCTTTGCCTATTGGCTAAATGTTTTTTATTTTTTGTTTTTGAGAGATAGGGTCTCACTATGATGCCCAGATTGACCTCCAACTCCTGGGTGCAAGTATTCTACCTGCTTCATTCTTTTGAGTAATTGAGGCTACAGATGTGAGCCACCATACCCTGCTTAAATTTTTGTTTGAAAGCATAATTTTCTTAAGCTTATTTTTTGTATATATATTTAAGACAATTCCTAGAAAAGCATATTTTCAAGTAATGTGGTATAAATTGCCATTATTATTTTTTTAAAAAAATCTTTATTTATTTTTATGTGGTGTTGAGGATCGAACCCAATGCCTCACATATGCAAGGCAGGTAGGTGCTCTACCATTGAGCCACAACCACAGCCCATAAATTGCCATTATTCAGAGAGCAAATTTGTACCAATTTATATATGAACTAGGAAAGTGAAAAAAAAAATGCCTATTTTCTAAAACTTTCTTCAACACTTGGCATTATTATACATTTTTAAATATACATTATTATATACATACATTAATTTACATTACTAATGTACATTATTGTACTTTTATATATTGCTAAGTTTTTTGGGAAAAGTGATTTTTTTTGCTTTTTTATGATTATTTATGGTTACTTAACAGCATTATTTCCTTTGCTAATCCAATGTTCCTACACCTTTGTTATTTTTTTAGTGATTTGTAAATATATATATATATATATATATAATATATATATATATATAGGTTGTAATGGAATTTTGCCATTTGTAAGATATATCAGTATCTATATCTATGTCTGTATCTCTCTCTAATATATATATATATATATATATATATATATATATATATAAAAATATCAATCAGAGCTTTTCCATTGCAATTATTTTCTGGTTTGTAGTTTGCTTTCTTAAAATGTTTCTATTTTTTTACCCCACTTTTTAAAAATTGGTACATTATAGTTGTACATAATGATAGAATTTGTTGTTACATATTTTTTTTAATTTCCTTTTTTAGTTGCAGTTGGACACAATACCTTTATTTTATTTGTTTTTATGTTGTGCTGAGGATCGAACCCAATACTTCGCATGTGCTAGGCGAGCACTCTATTGCCGAGCCACAACCCGAGCCCTGTTACCTATTCTTTTTTTTTTTTTTTAATATTTTTTAGTTGTAGATGGACTCAATACCTTTATTTATCATTATATGGTGCTGAGGATTGAACTCGGGGCCTCACACATGCTAGGCAAGCACTCTACCATTGAGCCACAACCCCAGCCCCCTGTTAGCTATTCTTTTTTTTTTTTTCAACATTTATTTTTTAGTTGTAGTTGGGCACCTTTATTTATTTGTTTTTATGTTGTGCTGAGGATTGAATCCAACACCTCGCATGTGCTAGGCGAGCATTCTACCGCTGAGCCACAACCCCAGCCCCACAATCCCAGCCCCCTGTTCCCTATTCTTAGGTGCACAAAATATAATTTGGATGTTGCCACTCTCCAGCACTTCCCCCCTCCTTCCCTGCTTTACACCCCTTCATCCCTTTATTGATCTCCCTTTGATTTTCTTGAGATCCCTGCCCCACTACCATGCTTTTCCTTTTTTTTTTTTTTAATATTTTTTTTTTATTTGTAGTTGGGCACAATACCTTCATTTATTTATTTTTAGGTGCCGAGAAGGATCGAACCCAGGGCCTCACACGTGCTAGGCGAATGCTCTACCGCTGAGCCACAACCTCAGCCCCCATGCTTTTCCTTTTTCCTGTCTAGCTTCCATATTCAAAAGAACGTAGGATCCTTGACCTGAATATGGCTTATTTCACCTAATATAATGGTCTCTAATTCCATCCATCTTCCAACAATGACATAGTTTCATTTTCCTTTATGGTTGAATAAAACTCCATTGTGTATATATACCACATTTTCTTTATCCATTCATCCACTGATAGTCATCTATCTTGGTTCCATAGTTGGGCTATTGTGAATTGAGCTGCTGTAAACATGGGTATGCATGTATCACTATAGTTTGATGTAACTTGAAGCTTTCAATTTTACCATTTATGTGTGGGGGATTGTGGTTAGGATCTTTCTTAGGTTGAAAGTATTGTACATTTCCTGGTCTTTTAAAAGAATTTAGATCAGAAATTACTTTGAGGATTTTAGTGTCCTTAATTTCTTTTCTGTATCATAAGCGTTGAGGAGTAAATTATTTAGGATTATGAAGTTCCTTTGCTTATATGAGTTATATATGCTGTTTATCAAATAAGACTAAAATGAAAATTTAAAGATATTTATTTAAAAACTATATAGGGCTGAGGGCGTAGCTCAGTGGTACTTACCATTTTCGATCCTTATCACCAATGTATATTGAGCACTATCCATTACATGACATCTTTATGTTGAACAACTAGTTAAAAAAAATTGTTAAGAAGAGTGGTAGTGTTTTACATTTTTACTTTAGAAGATAGCTTGATTCTCCCATCTATTTCTACATTCAATATCTTGCAATATGTTGTTTTTATTAAACTTTATAAAGAAAACCTAACCCCATAGATGTACAGTTGAAAAATGGAGGGGTATTTTAACAACTCTTTTTATATAATTGAGGATGTTCTTTGATTTCCCATCAAAACCAATCAAGTGGTAATTTTTTAAAGGTTGATTATCGTATAGAATCTGAAACCATATCAGTAGTTTATTATGTGTGTGTGTATATATATGTATATGTTGTAGATGGACACAATATCTTTACTTATTTTTATGTGGTGCTGGATCAGACCTGCTAGGCAAGTTCTCTGTCACTGAGCTACAAATCCAGCCCAATGATTTACATTTTTAAAATGTACTGTATGAAAATTTATTGGTTAGCTTCATGTTTTAGATAAATCATTCATGTAAAATGTTGTAACAATCTGTATTAGTCACTTGGAGAATAAAATGTGAATTATGCAGATATTTCAAATATTGACACGTTTTGTTATATAAAAACCTCACACTTCTTAATTTCACCACTAGTCAGTCTCATAGGAAAAATCTTTAAATGTTCAGATGCTGTCAAGCTCATAGTGACAATACAAGGTATTCCAAAATTGTTTCTTTTCTCTCTTTAAAAAAAAAAGAATTTTTTTAATATTTATTTTTCAGTTTTTGGTGGACACAACATCTTTATTTTATTTTTTATGTGGTGCTGAGGATCAAACCCAGCACCCTGTGCATGCCAAGCGAGCGCGTTACCGCTTGAGCCACATTCCCAGCCCCCAAAATTCTGATTCTCGCAGGTATTGGCAGTTGCTTTCCTTGAGTTGATAGACTTTATTTTTTCTTGAAAACTTGCCCATCCTCATTGTCCTCTTATGCTATTATTTTGGGGCCTAACTGTGATTATTTAATAAAGACAATATTTTCTTTGCACAAATATTTATAAATATTCTTGGATTTTTTTTTAAATATTTACTTTTTAGCTTTAGATGGACACAATATTTTGTTTTTATGTGGTGCTGAGGATCGAACCCAGTGCCCCACGCATGCCAGGTGAACGCGCTACTATTTGAGCCATATACCTAGCCCTCTTTACAGTTGACTTTTTTTTTTAAACCACTCCCAAATTTAGAATTATGTATTTTTGTCTTTATAATATATATGTTTCTTATTTATAGAAAGACATGGCTACTGTGTGCCATGTCTAATGCTAAGATTTTTTGGGGAAAGAAGGGGGTCTAGGGCCTAATGCCTACTAAGCAGATACTGTATCTTATTACTGAGCTATATCCCCATTACCTCATGCTAAAATTTTATGTATTTTTTTTACTTTATATACCTAATTATATCATTAGTCATATATTAAAAGAATATTTTAGAGTGTAAATGAAAAGTCCCATTAATGTTTATCCTACCTCAACAACTTCTATGAAGTGAATACATGAGAGAAAACTTTACTGCTAATTGTGGTTTTATTTATATAGCTATAGTTACATTTTGCATAGTATTTTAGTTCTTATGAATTCTCTTTTTTCTCATCCTGTTCAGGTGGTTTCCTAGAAACATGATTGTTTGTTGGACTTGATCTCACAGCCCAGTGAGGACTCCTTTACTGATAATGTCAAGTTCAGGTTATCCTCCCAACCAAGGAGCATTCAGCACAGAACAAAGTCGTTATCCTCCCCACTCTGTCCAGTACACCTTTCCCAGCACTCGCCACCAGCAGGTAAGAAACAGATGCTGTGCAAATTGCATCTGTATGTATACTTTTCTTATATAATACATTTGTTGACCTGAAACCAAATGTACTTGCTATTGTAATTGTTGTTTTTTAATGGCAAAAATCATACTGAAAAAATGAGGACCCAAAGTTTGGGAATTAATTATCTCTCTTTTTATTATCATTTTCTGCCATATTTTAGAGGTTGTATGTGTCTTTTGATTGTAGGAATTGTGGAAAAGAATCAGTTGCCTTGAGTTTCTAGGTCAAGACCTGTTATGTTTCATATTCTGACTGAGTTTTGAGTTGTACAGGTAACTTGGCCTCTCTTAAGTGATGGCCAGGATAAAGGCCTCTACCTTTTTGATTGATTTGATGGCAGGAAGATGAGTTTGTATTATTGACTTACTTTATGAAAAATAAAATATGAGATGAAATTACAGGTTTAGAGTACACTAGGGACAGTGGTGTAAGAGATTTGAAGAAACTGGAGAGGAAGAGATTAAATGGTCATAACAGGGAATAAGAAGGCAGATTTATCAGCAAAATATAGTTGAATACTGCTACATACCCCTGAGTATTCCTCTGAAGTGTGGGCATAATTACACAGCAAGATTAGACATAGGTAGTTCTGTGTAGGGAAATATTTAGTCTTTTATCACTAAGTGTGTTAGTTGTATGTTTTGCTGTTAATCTGTTTTGGTTAAAGAAGTTGCTTTCTGTTCCTAGTTTGAGAATTTTATCATGATTAGATCTTGAGTTTTGGTTGCATGTTCTTCCTGCTCCTGTGCTGTTCTGATTACTAGTTTTGTAGGTTATTTTAATTTTTTTAAAAAAATTTATTTATTTTTGGTACCAGAAATTGAACTCAACTCAGAGGCACTTAACCATTGAGTTGTATTCCCAACCTTTTTTTTTCTTTTTCTTTTTTCTTTTTTTTTTTTTTTTTTTTGAGACAGGGTCTTGGTAAATTGCCTAGGGCTTTGCTAAATTGCTGAGGTTGGCTTTTAACTTGCAGTTCTACGGCATCAGCCTCCAGAGCCACTAAGATTACATCTGTGTGCCATTATGCCTGGCTAGGTTATTTTTAAAAAAGCAACTTCATTGTGTGTGTGTGTGTGTGTGTGTGTGTGTGTGTGTGTTGTGTGTGTATATAATGCAGCCACTTTATGATATATACATATTTTGACAAACTCAAATGCCCATAAACTCACCACCAAAATGGAGGTAAAGAACATTTTTATCATGCCAGAAAATTCTTATATACCTCATCCAGGTCAGTCTTCCTCCCCAACTTTCAGCTGTCTGACCTCCCATAAAACCACCAGTCTGCTGTGTCATAATAGATTATATTTATTGTGCATTTCATATGGACTCTTGTGATGTCTTCTTTTCCTTCCCATAATATTTTTGAGATTTAGTCATGTCTGGCATTTTTCAGTATTAACTTTTTATTGCTAGATATGGATGTTACCTATTCTAGTTTTTAGTTATTATAAATAAAATAAATTAGAAAATATATCTATGTTGTTATATATAGATTACATACAGAAGTACTGCCTTATTTTCTTAACAGTGTCCTTTGGTGATCATACATTTAAAATTTTTTATGAGGTCTAATTCTTTTATATTTTGTGTTTTTTGAGTTGTATCTTAAGTTTTTGCCAAACTTAAGGTTACTAAGACTTTCTATGTTTCCTTCTCTAAGTGTTATAATTTTAGGCTTTACATTTCTGTTTTGAATTAAGTTTTGTATGTGAACTGAGTTAAAAAGTTAAGTTTCAGTTTTTCATTGTTAAGAATGATGTTAGCTGGGGCTGGGGTTGTGGCTCAGTGGTAGAGGGTTTGCCTAACATGTGTGAGGCACTGGCTTTGATCCTCAGCACCATATAAAAGTAAATAAATAAAAGAAAGACTTAAAAAAAAATAATGTTAGCTCAACTCAAAGTGGATCAAGGACATAGGCATTAGACCAGAAACCTGTGCCTACTAGAAGAAAAAGTAGGCCCAAATCTCCATCATGTTGTCTTAGGAACCAGATTTCTCAACAAAACTCCTGAAGTGTGAGAAGTAAAATCAAGAATCAAGAAATGGATGGTATCAACCTAAAAAGCTTCTTCACAACAAAGGAAACAATCAAGAATGTGAAGAGAGAGCCCACAGAATGGAAGAAAATCTTTGTCACCTGCACTTCAGATAGAGCATTAATCTCTAGGATATATAAATAACTCATAAATATTTTTTAAATATTTTGTTTATTTAGTTGTAGTTGGACACAATACCTTTATTTTATTTTTATGTTGTGCTGAGGATCGAACTCGGGGCTTTGCACATACTAGGTGAGCCCTCTATTGCTGAGCCACAACCCCAGCCCGCTCAAAAATCTTAACACTAAAAAAGCAAACAACCCAATCAATAAAATGGCAAAGGAACTGAACAGACACTTCACAGAAGAAATGATTGGTCAACAAATTATGAAAAAATGTTCAACATCTCTACTAATTAGAGAAATACAAATTAAAACAACACTGAGATTTCATCTTACTCCAGTCAGAATGGCAATTATCAAAAATACAAGGAACAATAAATGTTGGCGAGGATGTGGGGAAAAAGGTATACTCATACATTGGTGATGGGACTGCAAATTGGTGAAATTACTCTGGTAAGCAGTAGGGAGACTTCTCAGAAAACTTGGAATGGAACCACCATTTGACCCATTTATCCCACTCCTTGGTATATACTCAAACAACTTAAAATCAGCATACCACAGTGAGGCAGCCATATCAATGTTTATAGCAGCTCAATTCATAGTAGCCAAGCTATGGAACCAACCTATATGCCCTTCAACAGGAATGGATAAAGAAATGTGGTACATATATGTGATGAAATATTACTTAGCCATAAAGAAGAATGAAATTATGGCATTTGTGGATGGAACTGGAGACTATCATGTTAAGTGAAGTAAGCCAAACCCAAAAAACCAAAGGCCGGATGTTCTCTCTGATATGTAGTTTCTAAATCTCAATAATCGGTGGGGAGAGAATAGAAGTTCACTGGATTAGACAAAGGGGAATGAAGGGAACAAAGGGGATGTGAATAAGAAAGATAGAAGGAATCAGACATTACTTTCCTGTGTGTGTGTGTGTGTGTGTGTGTACTGTTGTAGGTGGACACAAGCCTTTATTTATTTATTATGTGGTGCTGAGGATCAAACCCAGTGCCTCACATGTGCTAGGCAAGCGCTCTACCACTGAGCCACACCTGCAGCCCCTTTCCTATATTCTTCTTATGTGAATACACAACCATCATGTACAACCACACAAATGGGAAGTTATACTCCATGTATGTATGATATGTCAAAATGTATTCTACTGTCATGTATAACTAAAAAATAAATTTTAAAAAAGACTAATATTAACTTAGAAAATGTTTCCTTTTCTTGTATTTTCTTAAAAGAATTTATGTAGGATTGGTGTTTTTTCTTCCTTAGATGTTTGATAGATACATCATGAAGCCATTGGACCTAGAATTTTCTTTCTGGCAAGAATTTAAATTATGAACTCAGTTTCTTTAATAGTTATATGTATTTTTTAATTGTTTAAAAAGCATTTATTAGTTGTAGTTGGACACAATACCTTTATTTTATTTATGTATTTGTTGGTTGGTTTGTTTGTTTATTATGTGGTGCTGAGGATCGAATCCAGGGTTTCACACGTGCTAGGTGAGCACTCTACCGCTGAGCCACAACCCCAGCTCCTCTTTGATAGTTATTATTTAGAGTTTCTATTTTCTTCTGGAAGCAGTTTGAGTAAACTCTAAGAAAAACCTTAAATTTATTGTCAAAAGTTACACTATTCCATTATGATTTCAATGTCTTTGACACATGTTAGATGTTATTCCTTATATTGATAATAAGTGGATTTTTTTTCTTTTTTCTTTAATCAGTCTGCCTAGAGGCTTATCAATTTGATGGGTTCTTTCTTTGAAAAACAGACTGTGGTTTCATTTATTTTCACTTGGTTTTCTTTTTCATTGATTTCTGCTCTTTTATTATTTTCTTTCTTCTATAGTTATCTGCATATGTACTATTTCTAAAGCGCTTCATTCTTTGGATATTCAAGTTTCTTGTTTATCATTTTTTTCTTCTTGTCTAAATAACTTCATTTCTTTTAGTACATGTCTAGCAATGAATTATTTTAGGTTTTATTTATCTGAAGAAGTTTTTATTTCAACTTAATTTTTGAATAATATTTTTACTTGATATTGAATTCTAAATTGACAGTTTTTTCCCCCTAGTACTTCAAATGATATATATTTTTTTTGAGTTCTGGCTTTTGTGGTTTCTAATTTTTAAGTATGTGGTCTTTTTTTTGTAACAGGGATTGAACTTGGGGTGCGCTTAATAATTGAAGCACATCCTCATCCTTTTTATTTTGAGACTAGATCTCTCAGAGTTGCTTCACTACGTTGCTGAGGCTGGCTTTAAATTTGTGATCCTTCAGCCTCAGCAGTCTCCCAAGCTGCTGGGATTACAGACATGCACCACTGTGCCCAGTTTAAGCCTGTGTTCTTTTTATCATTGTTTATTTATTTATAAAATGCCTCTTCCCAACCTCTGGTTACTTTTAAGATTTTTATCTTTATCACTGGTTTTTCAACAATTTGGTTTTGATGTACCTTTCTTGAGGTTTTGTTTTGTGGTACCACAAATGGAACTCAGGGGCAGTCAACTACTGAGCCACATCCCCGGCCCTATTTTGTATTTTATGTAGAGACAGGGTCTCACTGAGTTGGTTTAGCGCCTTGCTGTTGCTGAGGCTAGCTTTGAACTCTCCATCCTCCTGTCTCAGCCTCTGAGCTGGGTTGACAGGTGTGTGCCATCACACTTGGCTCTTTTCTTGTGTTTTTTGAATGAGTATGTTATTATTTTTGGCATTTACCAAGCATCTTCTTTGGATTCATAGTTTTTATAATATTTGGGCAATTTTGGGATATTTCCTTTCTTCAATTTTTTTTTTCTGTCTCAATAGTTACTCATATTTTGTATTATCCCACAAGTCACTGGGCCTTTTTCATTTTTACTTTTTTTTTTTTTAAATATTTTTTTGCTTGTAGATGGACACAATACCTTTATTTATCTTTATTTGGTGCTGAGAATTGAACCCAGTGCCTCACACATACAAGGCGTGTACTCTACCACTGAGCCACATCCCCAGCTCCCATTTTTAGTTTTATTTTATCCATTAGTTTGGTTCTCCAATAGCTTTCACAACCAGTGATCTGTTTCTTGTGTAGTTTCCCATCTGCTTTTTTAAAAGCTTTTTTATAGTTGTTGATGGACCTTTATATAACCATTTATTTATATGTGGTGCTGAGAATCTATACCAGTGCTACACACATGGTAGGCAAGTGCTCTAACACTGAGCCACAACCCCAGCCCTTCAACCTGCTATTAATTTCATCCAATGACATTCTCATTACAGATATTGGATTTTTTGATTGAAATTTGAATATTTGAATTTTATACACTGTTTTGGTGTTGGTTTTTGTTGTATTCCTTTAAAGAGAGTTGGATTTGTTGATAGACAAATTAACTTTTAGGCTTGTTTTTAATCTCTTAGGGCAGGTCTAAAATAGACTTTGTGTTCTAATTTAACCCCTGATTAATTATAAGCTTTTGTCCTCTGGAGGGTCTGTATATTCACTGAGATTTCTTCACTTTTTTGGGAGTGGGTACCAGGGGTTGAATCCAGAGGCACATCCCCAGCCCCACCTTTTTTTTTTTTTTTTTTTTGAGACGGGGTCTCTCTAAGTTGCTTAGGTCCTCCCTAAATTGCTGAGGCTTTTGTTTGAACTGGAATCCTCCTCCCTCAGCCTCTTGAGCTGCTGGAATTACAGGCATGAACTACCATGTCTGGATTCATATATATGTATATGTGTATTTTTTTTTTAAAGTTTTTTTTCAAGAGGAGATTCAAATGAATATTGATCTCAAGTGAACTCTGGGAATTATTTGCTTTATGATTCTCCCTAATTGTTCTTTCATCATAAGTTGTTTGTAATTATTTTCTTTAAAATTGTTGTAGTCCAGCCTTGTGCCTTTTCTATTCAAAGATTTAAAGGAACTGAAATTCATATTTCAAAAAAATCTTTATATAACCCCCTTCTCTGCCAGACATGGTGTCTCATGCCTGTAATTGGAGCAACTCAGGAGATTGAGACAAGAGGATCTCGGGTTCAGGGCCAGTCTCAGGAATTTAGCGAGATCCTCAGTAACTTAGTAAGACCCTCTCTCAAAATAAAAACTAAAAAGGACTGGGGATGTAGCTCAGTGGTTTTATCCCCACTACCACAAGCAAACAAACAAAACTCCTTCTCTTTGGAAGTCTTCTCCAACAATTTTGGTCATCTTACTTCTCCAAACCTGTGCCATTCTTTCTTCCCAACTGTAAGGCAGTGTTTATATTCCCTACCCAAGGCTGCAGTTTGGAAATTGCCTTTAGGTAGAAAGTCTGGAGTATGGCAGGTAGGATTCACCTCGTTTGTTTAGTTTCTCATGGACATTATGTTCTGTGCTGCCTGTTGCCCAGTATGTGAAACTAATTACTACATTTTATGAGTAGTTAATTCTGAGTAATATTATTTCCTCAAAACTGGAAGCTATAGAGCTCTATTGTTTCTTTTATTTCACTCTTTACTTTTGGATCAAATTTGTCTTATTGAATTCATTCTCTAGAAATTCTCACATGTCTGGGAGTACAGCTGAGTGAGGGTATGTGTTCAGTCTCTTGCACCACAAAATAAAACCAAAACCAAAATTTCAGAGACTATGTGGTTGGTATATTTTTATGAGTTCTTGAATTCTGAAAAGTTTGTAGCCCTAAAATTTGGATGATGTGGTTTTTTTTTTTTTTTTAAGAGAATGAGAGAGGAGAGAGAGAGAGAGAGAGAATTTTTAATATTTATTTTTTAGTTCTCGGCGGACACAACATCTTTGTTGGTATGTGGTGCTGAGGATCGAACCCGGGCCGCACACATGCCAGGCGAGCGCGCTACCACTTGAGCCACATCCCCAGCCCCAGATGATGTGGTTTTAAAATTTGTAGATTAAGTCATTTTCCTCTGGACTTGGAATTTGCTCTAGTCTGTTTGCTTCTATTCATTGGTGATGAAAAGGCTGCTTTTCTTTTTTTTCTTTCTTCCTTCCTTCCTTTTCTTTTTTTCTAATAGGAAACCTGTTTTATATTTCTTGGAGATTATAGTAAAACTTTCATTTTATCATTGAGTTTCTAAACTTTTCACCTGTCCAGTGTGGATTAATTTTTAAATATAATAGTGCTTTTTCCCTGGGCCTTTTTAAATCCAAGGATTATGTTTTTTCTAACTTCTGAGAAATTCTGTTCCGTTCTTTCTTAGAAAATCTCTCACCTGTGGAGTTGGATATTTGAACTTATTACTCTAACTCCTTTATTTAATATCTTTATATTTTATATTTTCTGCTTTTGTGTTCTAAGTGAACTTCTATTCTGTCTTTTTTCCTTTGCCCTTCACCTTTCTGTTTAACAACTGTTTAATTTCAGTGATCAAATTTTTAATTTCTCTGATCACTATTTGATTTTTTTTGAGGCTATTATATTCTCATGTCTTTTTCTACTTTTGCCTATTCCCTTGGATGTAAATTCTTTTTTCTTTTTTTAAATTCTTTTTTTTTTTTAATATTTATTTTTTAGTTGGACACAGTATCTTTATTTTTATGTGGTGCTGAGGATCAAACCCAGGACCTCATACTTGCTAGGCGAGCGCTCTGCTGCTGAGCCACAACCCCAGCCCTAAATTCTTTTTTCTTTTGGAGGCTTTTAAAAGAATTAAAATGATTTTTGTCTTCGGTGTTTTCTTTTGCTTTGTTGTTTTCAACTTTGTGTCTGTTTTCAACTTTGTATTTGAAAGGTTCTGGACACCTCACTTTAATTTGTTCATGATTTCAAAAAGTTTTTGTTGGCATAGAGTTCACATTAACAGAAAAGCCACCATTTAAAGTGTCTAATACAGTGGATTTTAGTGTATTTACTATGTTGTGTAATCATCACTATTGTATAAATTCAGAACATTTCCATCGCCTGAAACAGAACTCCATATCTAACAGCAGTCTTAATTCTGCGCCTCCCCCCCACCATCCTCTGGCAATCTCTAATCTACTTTATATCTCTATAAATTCGCCTCTTGTACAAATTTGATATAAATGGAATAATATATGTGGCCTTTTTATCTAAATACTTCTTTTTTAAATATATTTTTTAGTTATCAATAGACTTTGTATGTGGTGCTAAGAATTGATCTCAGTGCCTCACACATGCTAGTTAAGCAGCTGACCACTGAGCCACAACCCCAGCCCTATCCAACTTTCTTTTTAAACTTACAATTTTTTTAGGTTCTTAACTTATGCTGAATAATATTCTATTGTATGGATATACCATGTTTTATTTATTCATTCAATTAGTCTTTGGACATTTGGGTGCTTCTTTTTTGATAATTGTGAGTAGTGGTCCTGAGAATTTGTTTTGTGTGTAGTTGGGTACTTTTAATTCCTTTGGGCGTGGATCTTGTATATATATATACTAAATTCCTTGGTTATTTAGTAATTTTGTGTTTAACATCTGTTTATGATTGAGTTACCACAATAGATTTGTTATGAAAAGAAGCTTTTGCTAAAAAATCAAGAGCAGACAAATTAGCCTAAAGCTAAGTATAATGGTGCACACTTGTAATTTCAACTGTTTGAGAAACTGAAGCAGGAGGATTGTTTTGAGTCCAGGATTTCCAGGCTAGTGTAGGCACCATAACAAAACCCTGTTTTTTAAAAAACAATAACAACAACAGATTTTTCTTTCTTCTTCTTCCTTCTCATCTTCTTCTTCCCCTCTCCTTTCCCTCTCTTCCCTCTCTTCTTTCTTCCTCCCTGTTTCTTCTATCTTATCCCCACCCCTTCCCAGCTGTTGTGAGGTGAACAGCTTTTTCTCTGCTACATCCTTCCACTGTGATGTTCTTTTGCCTCACCTCAGGCCCAAAGCAGTGGACTGTAAGGACACTGAGACTCAACTTGGTTTGGCCAAGTGTTTGATCAAGGGGCCTGGGGCCTGGTGATTCTTGTCAGGGAAAGTGGGTAGAAAAGAAAATTAAACAAAAAGGAAAATAAGTATAAAGACATTTACCTAGCTATGGTACAAAAACAATGACTCTTAACTACCAGGTTAATTTTCAGACTTCAGTTTCTTCATTTGTCAAAATGCATTGATGTAACTAGGTTATGTATGTGGCCCTTCTAACTATTCATTTTGAGTTTGGAATACTTTCTAGGATTTCATATTGAATACTAGAGTTTGAGATTTTACTTATGTGAACAGTACACATTGGGAGTTACAGTAATACGTTATTAAAGGGATGAATAAAATATAGGCTGAACTTCAGATTTTATTTTGAGTTATTTTTCATGATAAGCAGTTAAAATGTTGATTGTTTTAGTTTTATGGGGAAGAATTGGCTAAGTGAAGGATTGAAGTCTTCATTGCTGTTTCCTTAACTAGTTATTTTGATTAATTATGCTTTTCAGTTATTGGTTAATAGTTAATTTTTTGTTATTTTAATATCAGGAGTTTGCAGTCCCTGACTACCGCTCTTCTCATCTTGAAGTTAGTCAGGCATCACAGCTCTTGCAGCAACAGCAACAACAGCAGCTTCGAAGACGACCTTCCTTACTTTCAGAATTTCACCCAGGGTCTGACAGGTAATGGAATTTTTAAAAGGATTATAATTTGATCATTTTGTTTTTGGGGGAGGATGGTATGCCGGGGATTGAATGCAAGGGCACCTGACTACTTAGCTATGTTTCCAGCCCTATTTTGTATTTTATTTAGAAACAGGGTCCACTGAATTGCTTAGCACCTCACTTTTGCTGAGGCTGGCAAAAGTGATCTTGCCTCAGCCTCCTGAGCTGCTGGAATTACAGGCCTGTGCCACCAAGCCTAGTTTGCAGTTTCTTTTATTATTATTTTTCACTAACCAAGATATGAGTAGGCATTTATAATTTATATTTTGAGCCCTTTATATTGTTTAATCTTCTATAGTAATTATTACAATAGTTATCAAGCTTTTAAAACTTGTTTCCACAACATTAATGTTAATGTTGGGGGAAATAATGGATACCTATGTTTGAATCCTGGTAACCTTGATTGTTTTATATAAACTAATGATGTTCTTTCTCAATTTATACTACATACTGGAACCACCTGGGATAACCAAGTCCCCTCACAGAACAATTAAATCACTCTCTGAAGTTGTACCCAAGTATTAGTTTAGTGTCTATAGTTTCCTAGGTGAGTTTCATTTGCAGCTAGGGTTGTAAGTTTCTGACTTAGACTATTTCAGCTTTAATTTTCTGACTTGTAACAATGGGGATATTAATGCCATGGTGTTCAAAGTAAATAGTAAATATTCCATCAGTTAGAGTAGTCCCTCTATGTGGTACTCTTTTTCTCCAATGTCTTTACCATCTCTTCTTTTACTTTTTTTCAATTATAAAGTTTTTTAAAAATAAATTCATTGCATATATTTAAGTATGTGTATAACATGATGCTATGGTATACATATAAATAATTAAAAGGTTACTGTACTGAAACAAATTAACATATTCATAATTTCCATTGTTGCTCCCCTCTTTTCCAACAAGAGCAACTAAAATTGACCCACTTGCATGCATCCCAAATACAGTTTTATTGCCTAGTCCTAGTGGTGTAGGTCAGATCTTTGAACTTGTCGTCCTACATATCTGCTACTTTGTATCATCTGACTACATCATCCTATTTTCATCTTTTCTCTGCCTTTGGAACTGCTGTTTTGTTCTCTATCTCTAGCCATTTTTCTTTTGTATTAGGGATTTAACCTAGGGGAACTTTTATCACCGAGCCATATCCCTGGCCCTTTGTATTTTTTATTTGAGACAGGGTCTTGCTAAGTTTCTTAGGGCCTTACTAAGTTACTAAGGCTGGTCTCAAACTTGTAATCTTCTTGCCTCAGCCTCCTCAGTTGCTGGGATTACAAGCGTGTGCTACCATGCCCTGGGTATATTCTAATTTTTAAAAAATTTTTTTTAATATATACTTTTTAGTTGTAGATAGACACAATACCTTTATTTTTATTTGGTGCTGAGATTCAAACCTAGTGCCTCACCTAAGCACTCTACCACTGAGTTTACAACCCCAGCCCCATATATTTGAATTTTTAAAAAAGATTCCATATGTAAATGAGATCATGCGATAATTTTTTTTCTGTGTCTGGTTTATATCACTTAGCATAATGTCCTCCAGGCCCATCCATGTTGTGGAAAATGGGTAGATCTCATTCATTTTTTTTTTAAACCTGAATAATGTATACACACATGAACACACATCAGTTTCTTTATCAACTTATCCATCAATAGACAGATTTTTTCTCTTTTTTCCTATCTTGGCTATTATGAATGATGCTGACTAAAATCAGAGTGCAGACGTCTTTCATTTCTTTTTAGTATATGTTCATAAGAGGGATTGCTGGTTCATATGATAGTTCTATTTTTATTTCTTCAGAAACCTTCATACTCCTTTCCACAATGATATACTATTCACATTCCTGGCAGTAGTGTGCAAGAGTTCACTTTTCTCCAAACCCTTGTCCACATTTGTTATTGTTTGATATTTTGATAATGGCCGTTCTAATAGGTATGAGGTATTATCTTATATATGGTATTTTTTTTTGAGTGAGAGAGAGAGAAGAGAGAGATAATTTTTTTTTAATATTTATTTTTCAATTTTCGGTGGACACAACATCTTTATTTTATGTGGTGCTGAGGATTGAACCCAGCGCCCCCCGCATGCCAGGCGAGTGTGTTACCTCTTGAGCCACATCCCCAGCCAATATAGTGATTTTTAAAAATATTTTTTTAGTTGTAGATGGGCACAATATGTTTGTTTATTTTTATGTGGTGCTGAGGATCAAACAGAGGGCCTCATACCTGCAAGGCAAGAACGCTACCACTGAACTACCCCAGCCCCTTATATAGTGGTTTTGATAATGGTGTTGAGTAACTTTTCGTGTAACTTAACAATTTATTTATTTTTTCCTTTTTCCTCAGTACCAGAGATTGACCTCAGGGGTACCCGACCGCTGAGCACAACCTCAGCCCTATTTTGTATTTTATTTAGAGACAGGGTCTCACTGAGTTGCTTAGCACCTTGCTTTGAATTCGAAACTCTTCTGCCTCAGCTCCTGAGCTGCTGGGATTACAGGCATTTGCTACCATGCAAGGCTCATGTAATTTAACAATTTTTATGTTTTCTTTGAAGAAATGTGTATTCATGGTTTTGGGGAGTTTTGCCTCTTATTTTTTCTTTCCTTTCTTTTTTTGGGAAGTACTGGGGTTTGAATCCTGGGCATTGTTCATGCTAGACAACTAACCACTCTACCACTGAGCTGTGTTCCTAGCTTCTTTTTAAATTTTAATATTAAGGAGCTGGGTACAGTGGTGCATAACTGTAATCCCAAGGATTTGGGAGACTGAGGCAGAAGAATCTCAAGTTTGAGGCCACCTTGGGCAAATTTAGACCCTTTCTCAAAATAAAAAACAAACAAACAAAAAAATAGTTTGGAAAGTAGCTGAGTGGTAGTAAGCCCCTGGGTTTGATCCCCAGTATTGGGAAAAAAATGTATTGTACCAGATTATAGTAGAACTTTCATTGATTATAATGTTAGCTGTGGGTTTTTCATAAGTGGTCTTAATTATGTTGAGGAACTTCTATATCCAAATTGTTAGGGTTTTTTCCCATTATTTTTTTAAATTTTATTTATTTTCAGTGGTAGGTGGACATAATAACTTTATTATTTATGTGGTGATGAGGATTGAACTTGTTGCCTCACAAGTGCTAGGCAAGTTCTCTACCACTGAGCCACAACCCTAGCTCAAGTGTTAGTTTT